>NC_082667.1:109324245-109634430 GCF_025265405.1 Mesoplodon densirostris | reverse complement strand
GACCATGTTGATGGGTTAGGCATACTATAAGCCCTTGGATGGCAGTGCCAGTGGAGGTTTTTTTTTTTTTTTTTTTTTTTAGTGTTCAGTATATATATATTTTTTACTTTACAAATTTAATCAGTTATACATATACATATGTTCCCATATCCCCTCCCTTTTGCGTCTCCCTCCCACCCTCCCTATCCCACCCCTCCAGGCAGTCACAAAGCACTGAGCTGATCTCCCTGTGCTATGCGGCTGCTTCCCACTAGCTATCTACCTTACGTTTGGTAGTGTATATATGTCCATGCCACTCTTTCACTTTGTCACAGCTTACCCTTCCCCCTCCCCATATCCTCAAGTCCATGCTCTAGTAGGTCTGTGTCTTTATTCCTGTCTTACTCCTATGTTCTTGATGACATTTTTTTTCTTAAATTCCATATATATGTGTCAGCATACAGTATTTGTCTTTCTCTTTCTGACTTACTTCACTCTGTATGACAGACTCTAGGTCCATCCACCTCATTACAAATAGCTCAATTTCATTTCTTTTTATGGCTGAGTAATATTCCATTGTATATATGTGCCACATCTTCTTTTTTTTTTTTTTTTTTTATTAGTTTCTGCTTTATAACAAAGTGAATCAGTCATACATATACATCTGTTCCCACATCCCCTCCCTCATGCATCTCCCTCCCTCCCACCCTCCCTATCCCTCCCCTCCAGGCAGTCACAAAGCACCGAGCTGATCTCCCTGTGCTCTGCGGCTGCTTCCCACTATCTATCTAGCCTACGTTTGGTAGTGTATATATGTCCATGCCTCTCTTTCGCTTTGTCACAGCTTACCCTTCCCCCTCCCCATATCCTCAAGTCCATTCTCAAGTAGGTCTGTGTCTTTATTCCCGTTTTACCCCTAGGTTCTTCATGACATTTTTTTTCTTATATTCCATATATATGTGTTAGCATACGGTATTTGTCTTTCTCTTTCTGACTTACTTCACTCTGTATGACAGACTCTAGGTCTATCCACCTCATTACAAAAAGCTCAGTTTCGTTTCTTTTTATGGCTGAGTAATATTCCATTGTATATATGTGCCACATCTTCTTTATCCATTCATCCGATGATGGACACTTAGGTTGTTTCCAGCTCCGGGCTATTGTGAATAGAGCTGCAATGAACATTTTGGTACATGTCTCTTTTTGAATTATGGTTTTCTCTGGGTATATGCCTAGTAGTGGGATTGCTGGATCATATGGTAGTTCTATTTTTAGTTTTTTAAGGAACCTCCATACCGTTCTCCATAGTGGCTGTACCAATTCACATTCCCACCAGCAGTGCAAGAGTGTTCCCTTTTCTCCACACCCTCTCCAGCATTTATTGTTTTTAGATTTTTTGATGATGGCCATTCTGACTGGTGTGAGATGATATCTCATTGTAGTTTTGATTTGCATTTCTCTAATGAGTAAAGATGTTGAGAATCCTTTCATGTGTTTGTTGGCTGTCTGTATATCTTCTGTGGAGAAATGTCTATTTAGGTCTTCTGCCCATTTTTGGATTGGGTTGTTTGTTTTTTGCTATTGAGCTGCATGAGCTGCTTATAAATTTTGGAGATTAATCCTTTGTCAGTTGCTTCATTTGCAAATATTTTCTCCCATTCTGAGGGTTGTCTTTTGGTCTTGTTTATGGTTTCCTTTGCTGTGCAAAAGCTTTGAAGTTTCATTAGGTCCCATGTGTTTATTTTTGTCTTTATTTCCATTTCTCTAGGAGGTGGGTCAAAAAGGATCTTGCTGTGATTTATGTCATAGAGTGTTCTGCCTATGTTTTCCTCTAGGAGTTTGATAGTGTCTGGCCTTACATTTAGGTCTTTAATCCATTTTGAGCTTATTTTTGTGTATGGTGTTAGGGAGTGATCTAATCTCATACTTTTACATGTCCCTGTCCAGTTTTCCCAGCACCACTTATTGAAGAGACTGTCCTTTCTCCACTGTACATTCCTGCCTCCTTTATCAAAGATAAGGTGACCATATGTCCGTGGGTTTATCTCTGGGCTTTCTATCCTGTTCCATTGATCTATCTTTCTGTTTTTGTGCCAGTACCATACTGTCTTGATTACTGTAGCCTTGTAGTATAGTCTGAAGTCAGGGAGCCTGATTCCTCCAGCTCCGTTTTTCGTTCTCAAGATTGCTTTGGCTATTCGGGGTCTTTTGTGTTTCCATACAAATTGTGAAAGTTTTTGTTCTAGTTCTGTGAAAAATGCCATTGGTAGTTTGATAGGGATTGCATTGAATCTGTAGATTGCTTTGGGTAGCAGAGTCATTTTCACAATGTTGATTCTTCCAATCCAAGAACATGGTACATCTCTCCATCTATTTGTATCATCTTTAATTTCTTTCATCAGTGTCTTATAATTTTCTGCATACAGGTCTTTTGTCTCCTTAGGTAGGTTTATTCCTAGATATTTTATTCTTTTTGTTGCAATGGTAAATGGGAGTGTTTCCTTGATTTCACTTTCAGATTTTTCATCATTAGTATATAGGAATGCCAGAGATTTCTGTGCATTAATTTTGTATCCTGCAACTTTACCAAATTCATTGATTAGCTCTAGTAGTTTTCTGGTAGCATCTTTAGGATTCTCTATGTATAGTATCATGTCATCTGCAAACAGTGGCAGCTTTACTTCTTCTTTTCCCATTTGGATTCCTTTTATTTCCTTTTCTTCTCTGATTGCTGTGGCTAAAACTTCCAAAACTATGTTGAATAAGAGTGGTGAGAGTGGGCAACCTTGTCTTGTTCCTGATCTTAGTGGAAATGGTTTCAATTTTTCACCATTGAGGACGATGCTGGCTGTGGGTTTGTCATATATGGCCTTTATTATGTTGAGGAAAGTTCCCTCTATGCCTACTTTCTGCAGGGTTTTTATCATAAATGGGTGTTGAATTTTGTCAAAAGCTTTCTCTGCATCTATTGAGATGATCATATGGTTTTTCTCCTTCAGTTTGTTAATATGGTGTATCACGTTGATTGATTTGCGTATATTGAAGAATCCTTGCATTCCTGGAATAAACCCCACTTGATCATGGTGTATGATCCTTTTAATGTGCTGTTGGATTCTGTTTGCTAGTATTTTGTTGAGGATTTTTGCATCTATGTTCATCAGTGATATTGGCCTGTAGTTTTCTTTCTTTGTGACATCCTTGTCTGGTTTTGGTATCAAGGTGATGGTGGCCTCGTAGAATGAGTTTGGGAGTGTTCCTCCCTCTGCTATATTTTGGAAGAGTTTCAGAAGGATAGGTGTTAGCTCTTCTCTAAATGCTTGATAGAATTCGCCTGTGAAGCCATCTGGTCCTGGGCTTTTGTTTGTTGGAAGATTTTTAATCACAGTTTCAATTTCAGTGCTTGTGATTGGTCTGTTCATATTTTCTATTTCTTCCTGATTCAGTCTTGGCAGGTTGTGCATTTCTAAGAATTTGTCCATTTCTTCCAGGTTGTCCATTTTATTGGCATAGAGTTGCTTATAGTAATCTCTCATGATCTTTTGTATTTCTGCCGTGTCAGTTGTTACTTCTCCTTTTTCATTTCTAATTCTATTGATTTGAGTCTTCTCCCTTTTTTTCTTGATGAGTCTGGCTAATGGTTTATCAATTTTGTTTATCTTCTCAAAGAACCAGCTTTTAGTTTTATTGATCTTTGCTATCGTTTCCTTCATTTCTTTTTCATTTATTTCTGATCTGATTTTTATGATTTCTTTCCTTCTGCTAACTTTGGGATGTTTTTGTTCTTCTTTCTCTAATTGCTTTAGGTGCAAGGTTAGGTTGTTTATTCGAGATGTTTCCTGTTTCTTAAGGTGGGATTGTATTGCCATAAACTTCCCTCTTAGAACTGCTTTTGCTGCATCCCATAGGTTTTGGGTCGTCGTGTCTCCATTGTCATTTGTTTCTAGGTATTTTTTAATTTCCTCTTTGATTTCTTCAGTGATCACTTCGTTATTAAGTAGTGTATTATTTAGCCTCCATGTGTTTGTATATTTTACAGCTCTTTTCCTGTAATTGATATCTAGTCTCATAGCATTGTGGTCAGAAAAGATACTTGATACAATTTCAATTTTCTTAAATTTACCAAGGCTTGATTTGTGACCCAAGATATGATCTATCCTGGAGAATGTTCCATGAGCACTTGAGAAAAATGTGTATTCTGTTGTTTTTGGATGAAATGTCCTATAAATATCAATTAAGTCCATCTTGTTTAATGTATCATTTAAAGCTTGTGTTTCCTTATTTATTTTCATTTTGGATGACCTGTCCATTGGTGATGGCAGTGCCAGTGGAGGTTTTGTAGGCAGGAAGGCACACTTATATTGAGAGTATCAACTGCAGTAAGGACAAATGGATGTCTCCTCCAGAGAGCAAGGAGTCTGATGTAATTGAAGGTCTCCAAGTGGCTGGCTGATCTCTTTCAGAAATTGTGCCATATCAAGGGTTCAGGGTAGGTCTCTGCTGCTGGCATGTTAGGCAGTCATCACTGAAAATAGGTAAATCAGTCATGATGAGAGGAAGCCTATGCTTTGGGGCCTCGTGTGGTTTCCATCCTTGCCACACTGTCACTCTGTTCATGAGATCATTGCATCAGCACTTGTTGGCTGGGGAGATGGGTTGGCTGATTTCACAGGACAATTCTACCTGGCTGATGAGGGCTGCTTTTATAGTGAATGACCTCTGCTGAGCATGAGGAGATACAAAGATCTGCATATTTTGTGCCCACCTATGTGCCCACAGGTCTATGTAACTCTTCACCAGACCTCCTTGTCTCTGATCTTCCAATTCTTTTCCTTCCAGGTTCCTTCCAACCAAGCCATCTGCTACCCAGAGATCATGTATATACACAGCTCAGGTTTCTTTTCTTCACCCACAGTAACTGATGAAGCATAATGTTCCTTGTCTGCCCTCTGGGAATATTGACCACTGAGAAAATTTCCTTTTGTCACTCTTGAGTAGGGCTTTAATGCAGCAGCAAGTTTTGGCTAGTACTATCATATTGCACTCTTTACAAACCAGCCTGAGGTCTTTTTTTCCCCCTTGGTTCGTTTAAGAACGCTTCTACCCCATGAGGTAATAAACGTGAATTGGGGCAGAGGAATCAGTAAACACATAGTAGACATGGGAGTCTGGCTCACGTAGGACAATTGACTTGTATCTTTTGGATCTGCTCAACCTCAGTCTGAAATGTGCCATTTGCATTGCATAAAGGATTGCTGTTATGCCCACTCAACCTTATAACTTGGTGGATCTGATAATACCCACACTATAATGGGCAGCTCTGGTTATGCAACTCGTTGATTTCATATGGGTTCAGTCTCTACTAGGGCTACTAAGAGCATGCCAGAGGTCTCACCAGTTGGTGCTTGCAAAAGATTCCACTAAATACCGCTGTACGTTATGGATACATTTCTCTGCCTCTTGTTCATATGGTCTAAGTGACATGACAACTTGCACACACAGCCTGGATAGGCTACAGAGGCTGTTCTTTTTGAAAGCCTTCAAAGTCACCTGATAATGGATCAAAACAGTATTCCCAAGGGCATGTTCTTACACCAATGCAAATGGTAGGAGGAATGAGATACAAGAGCCTGTCATTTATCTTAGAGAAAATGTCTCAACCTGCCCCAGACCACCAGCATCCTAAAAATTTCAATATACGGCAGAATCCTTAATCTTCGTGGAATTTCTTATTTGTTGCACTCATTTTTCCCTAGGCCATCTATAGTAGTGCTAACTGAAAGTGTGGTTTGTGGACTGGTGCCAGTTTGTGAACTGTTTGTTACTGCCCTGCAATGAGGTAAATGCAGAAATTGAGAGGGATGCTTTTAGAAAATTCTACAGCAATTTGACATTGCTGTGACATCTAAGTTCATGACTGGTGGAGTTCTTATTTTATGAGGTTAGACCAGTATGGGTGTTATTGAACTCACACAAACTTGTGTATATGCTATATGACATTTTAAGGTTAGTTTGTCCATTGTAATCCCTGTGTATAAATCATAAATATATGGTTGTCTACTAGCTTGACAGTAGACCTTCAGAAGGTCTGCAGAATGTCAAAGTGAACAAGGGCCTTGTGCACTACACTTTAGCGAAGAGTTAATAGAGCCCTTTGGAAATACAGTGCCTGTGTACTGCTGCCCTGACTATGTAAATGCACACTATTTTTTTCATCTTTCCTGCTGATGGAGATCAAGAATACATTTGCCACATCATTAGCTATAGTCCAAACTGGGTTGATCTAATCCTGGATAGATATCACGTCTGCCATATCAGCTGCAATTGGGACAACAACCTTGTTAAGTTTAGTCATAAACTATCAGCTGCCACAATCAGCCACGTTTTCACAGGGCTGAGATTTGAAAAGGGATAAGATGTGTACTATTACCCCCACACCTTATAATTATTTGATGGTGGTGGGGACTTCTGCAATACTCCAGTTGCAGTACTGTTTCTGATATACTATCTTGGCCAGAGGTGGTTTCAGGGGTTTCCACTTCACTCCTCCCTCCCACCCCCCCACCATAATAACTTTTAATCCAGGGAAACAATATAAATATTCTGCCAGATGCCAAAGTAACCACAGAGTGGCTTGATAGGCTCAAGGGACTCACTGTGGAAGGGCCTGAGCTCAAACTCCATTCATCATTTGTCCTCCGAAACCTCTGCTTTATCTTTTTCTTCCACTTTTATTGATAAATAATTGACATACATCATTGTATAAATTTAAGGTGTACAGCATAATGATTTGATTTACACACTTCATGAAATGATTGCCACAAGTTTAGTGAACATCCATAATCTCATATAGATAGAAAATTAAAGAAATAGAAAAAATATTTTTCCCTTGTGATGAGAACTCTTAGGATTTCCTCTTTTAGCAACTTTCATATATAAAAAACAGCAGTATACTAATTATATTGATCATGTAGTACATTACATCCTTAGAACTTATTTATCTTATAACTGGAAGTTTGTACTTTTTTTTTTTTTTTTTTTTTTTTTTTTTTGCTGTACGCGGGCCTCTCACTGCTGTGGCCTCTCCCGTTGCGGAGCACAGGCTCCGGACACACAGGCCCCGCGGCCATGGCTCGCGGGCCCAGCCGCTCCGCGGCACGTGGGATCCTCCGGGATCGGGGCACGAACCCGCATCCCCTGCATCGGCAGGCGGACTCTCAACCACTGCGCCACCAGGGAGGCCCTGGAAGTTTGTACTTTTAATTGCCCATCCCACCCTCTTAGCAACCACCTGTTTGTTCTCTGCATGAATGACTCTGTTTAGGTTTTATAATGTTTGTTCATTTGTTTTGTTTTTAAAATTTCACATGTAAGTGAAATCATACAGTATTTGTCTTTCTCTGTGTGACTTATTTCACTTAGCATAATACCCTCTAGGCCCATCCATATTTTTGAAAATGGCAAGATTTCTTTTTTTTTTTTTTTTTTGCCATACCACACAGCATGTGGGATCTTATTTCCCTGACCAGGGACTGAACCCGTACCCCCTGCAGTGGAAGTGCAGAGTCTTAACCACTGGACTGCCAGGGAAGTCCCAGATTTCATTCTTTTTTATGGCTGAGTTATATTCCATTGGGTGTGTGTGTGTGTGTGTGTGTGTGTGTACCACATCTTCATTATCCATTCATCTACTTATGGACACTTAAGTTGCCTTCATATCTTGGTTATTGTGAATAATGCTGCAATGAACATAAGGGTACATATATCTTTTCAAATTAGTGTTTTTGTTTTCTTTGGATACTCAGGAGTGGAATTGCTGGACTATATGGTAATTCTATTTTTAATTTTTTGAGGAACCTCCATACTGTTTTCCGTAGTGGCTGCACCAATTTGTATCCCCACAAACAGTGCAGGAGAGTTCCCTTTTCTCCACATCCTTGCCAACACTTGTTATTTGTTGCCTTTTTGATATTAGCCTTTCTGAGAGGTGTGAGGTGATATCTCATTGTGTTTTTGACTTGCATTTCTCTCATGATTAATGATGTTGAACATCTTTTCATGTGCTTGTTGGTGATCTGTATGTATTATTTGGAAAAATGTCTATTCAAATCCTCTGCTCATTTTTCAGTTGGGTTTTTTGTTTTTTGTTGTTGACTTGTTTGAGTTCTTTGTATATGTTGGATATTAACGTCTTATCAGATACAGCATTTCCAAATATCTTCTCCTATTCAGTAGGTGAAATTTTTTTTGTTGATAGTTTCCTTTGCTGAGCAAAGGCTATTTAGTTTGATGTAGTCCCTTTTGTTTATTTTTGCTTTTGTTTCTCTTGTCTGAGGATGCATATTCAAAAAATATGAATATGACTGATGTCAAAGAGCATATTGCCTATGTTTTCTTTTAGAAGTTTTATGGTTTCAGATCTTACATTTAAGTCTTTAATCCATTTTGAACTTATTTTTGTTCATAGTGTGAGAAAGTAGTCCAGTTTGATTCTTTTGCATGTAGCTATGTAGTTTTCCCAGCACCATTTATTGAAGAGGTTGTTTTTTCCCCATTGTATATTCTTGCCTCATTTGTTGTAGATTAATTGCCCATATAAGTGTGGGTTCATTTCTGGGCTGTCTATTCTGTTGCATTGATCTATGTGTCTTTGTGTGTGTGTGTGTGTGTGTGTGTGTGTGGGTGCCCTTACCATACTGTGTTGGTTATTGTAGCTTTGTAATGTAGTTTGAAATCAAAGAGTGTAATACCTCCAGCTTTTTCTTTCTCAAGATGTTTTGGCTATTTGGGGTATTTTGTGTTTCCATATATATTTTAAGATCATTTGTTCTAGTTCTGTGAAAAATGCCATAAGTATTTTGACAGGGATTGCATTGAAACTGTAGACTACCTTGCGTGGTATGGTCATTTTAACATTATTAATTATTCCAACCCATGAAGGTGGTATATCTTTACATCTGTTTGTGTTGTCCTCAACTTCTTTCATCAGTATCTTATAATTTTCTGAGTACAAGTCTTTTACCTCCTTAGTTAGATTTATTCTTAAGTATTTTATTCTTTTTGATGCAATTGTAAATAGGACTGTTATCTTAATTCTCTTTCTGATAGTTCATTGTTAGTGTATAGAAATGCAACAGATTTCTGTATATTAATTTTGTATGCTGTAACTTTACCAAATTCATTGATGAAGTCTAGTAGTTTTTTGGTAGCATCTTTAGGATTTTCTATATATAGTATCATGTCATGTGCAAACGGTGACTATCTTCTTTCTTTCTAATTTAGATTCATTTCTTTTTCCTTTTTTTTTTTTTTTTTTTTTGCACTACGTGGGCCTCTCACTGTTGTGGCCTCTCCCATTGCGGAGCACAGGCTCCGGATGCTCAGTCTCAGTGGCCATGGCTCGTGGGCCTAGCCGCTCTGCAGAATGTGGGATCTTCCCGGACTGGGGCACAAACCCATGTCCCCTGCATCAGCAGGCGGACTCTCAACCACTGTGCCACCAGGGAAGCCCTCATTTCTTTTTCTTGTCTGATTGCTGTGGCTAGTACTTCCAATTCTTTGTTGACTAAACATGGCAAGAGTGAGCATCCTTGTCTTGTTCCTGATCTTAGAGGAAATGCTTTCAGCTTTTCACCATAGAGTATGATATTATATATGGCCTTTATCATGTTGAGGTATGTTTCCTCTATACCCACTCTGTTGAGAGTTTTTTTAAATCATAAATGGATGTTGAATTTTGTCAAAAGCTTTATCCATTTCTAATGAGATGATCGTAGGATTTTTATTCTTCAGTTTGTTAACATTGTGTATCACATTGATTGATTTGCAGATATTGAGCTTCCTTGCATCTCTGGGATAAATCCCACTTGAATATGATGTATGATCCTTTTAATGTATCATTGAATTCAGATTACTAATATCTTGTTGAGGGTTTTTTGAATCTATGTTTATCAGTGATATTTGTCTGTAATTTTTGTGTGTGTGTGCTATTTTTTTCTGGTTTTGGTATCAGGGTGACGCTGGCCTCAGAATGAGTTTGGAAGTGCTCCTTCCCCTGCAATTTTTTGGAATAGTTTGAGAAGTTTAGGTGTTAACTCTTGTCTAAATGTTTGGTAGAATTCACCTGTGATTCTGTCTGGTCCTGGACTCATATTTGTTGGGAGTTTTTATTCCTGATTCAATTTAATTACTGATAATTTGTCTGTTCATATTTTCTATTTTTTCCTGCTTCAGTTTTAGGAGATTGTACATTTCTAGGAATTTGTCCATTTCTTCTAGGTTTTCCATTTTACTCTCATATAATTGTTCATAGTAATCTCTTATGATCCTTTGTATTTCTGTGATTTCGATTGTAAATTCTTTTTTATATCTGATTTTATTGATTTGGGCCCTCTGTCTTTTTTCTTGATGAGTCTGGCTAATGTTTTATCAATTTTGTTTATCTTTTCAAAGAACCAGCTTTTAGTGTTATTGATCTTTCCTATTTTTTTAAAGTCTCTATTTCATTTATTTCTGCTCTGATCTTTATGATTTCTTTCCTTCTACTAACTTTTGGCTTTGCTTGTTCTTCTCTTTCTAGTTTATTTAGGTGTAAGGTTAGGTTGTTTATTTGAGATTTTTCTTATTTCCTGACATAGACTTGTATTGCTATGAACTTCCCTCTAAAACTCTTTTTGCTGTGTCCCATAGATTTTGGATCATTGTTTTTTTTTTTTTTTTTTTTAATTTGTCTCCAGATATCTTTTGATTTCGTCTTTGATTTTGTCAGTGATCCAGTGGTTGTGTAATAGCATATTGTTTAGCCTCCACATATTTGTGTTTTTTGCAGTTTTTTTGTAGTCGATTTCTAGTCTTACAGCATTGTAGTCAGAAAAGATACTTGAAATGTGACCTATCCTGCAGAATGTTCCATTTGAACTTGAAAAATAGTGTGTATTCTGCTGCTTTTGGATGGAATGTTCTATATATATCTATTAAGGCCACCTGTCTAATGTGTCCTTTAAGACCAGTGTTTCCTTATTGGTTTTCTGTCCAAACGATATGCCCATTGATGTAAATGGGGTATTAAAGTCCTCTACTATTATTGTGTCACTGCCAATTTCTCCCTTTGTGTCTTTTAATATTTTTTATGTATTTAGGTGCTTCTATGTTAGGTGCATATAAATTTATATTGTTATAGTTTCTTCTTGGATTGATCCCTTGATCATTATGTAATATTCTTCTTTGTCTCTTGTAACTGTGTTTATTAAAGTCTATTTTGTTTGACATATGTAGTGCTACTTCAGCTTTCTCTTCTATTTGTGTGGAATACCTTTTTCCATCCCCTCACTTTCAGACTGTGTGTGTCTTTAGATCTGCATTTTGTAGGCAGCATATATATATATATATATATATATATGGGTTTTGTTTTTGTATCTATTCAGCCCCTTTATATCTTTTGATTAGAGCATTTAGTCCATTTACATTTAAAGTAATTATTGATAGGTATGGACTTATTGCCATTTTGTTAATTTTGGGGAATTGTTTTGTAGTTCTTTTTTGTTCCTTTCTTTTTCTTTTGTTCTCTTCCCTTGTGATTTGGTGACTATCTTTAGTGTTATGTTTGAACTCCTTTCTCTTTTTTTGTGTGTGTATGTATTATAGATTTTTGGCTACCCTGAGATTTATATATAGCAGTCTACGTATATATGATTATTTTAAGTTGCTGATCTCTTAAGTTCGAATGCATTTTAACAACCCTTCATTTTTACTCTCCCCACCCCACATTTACTGTTTTTCACATCATATATCTTTTTGTTTTGTGGATCCCTTAACTACTTGTTGTGACATAGATGATTTTACTTCTTTTGTCTTTTAACCTTCCAACTAACTTTATATGTGGTTAATTTAGTACTTTTACTGTATATTTGCCTTTACTAATGAGATTTTTTCCTTTCATAATTTTCTTATTTCTAGTTGTAGCCTTTCCTTTTCCACTTAGATAAGTTTCTTTTTTTTTTATTAGTTTCTGCTTTATAACAAAGTGAATCAGTCATACATATACATCTGTTCCCCCATCCCTTCCCTCTTGCATCTCCCTCCCTCCCACCCTCCCTATCCCACCCATTCAGGCGGTCACAAAGCACCGAGCTGATCTCCCTGTGCTATGCGGCTGCTTCCCACTATCTATCTACCTTATGTTTGGTACTGTATATATGTCCATGCCTCTCTTTTGCTTTGTCACAGCTTACCCTTCCCCCTCCCCATATCCTCAAGTCCATTCTCAAGTAGGTCTGTGTCTTTATTCCTGTTTTACCCCTAGGTTCTTCATGACATTTTTTTTCTTAAATTCCATATATATGTGTTAGCATACGGTATTTGTCTTTCTCTTTCTGACTTACTTCACTCTGTATGACAGACTCTAGGTCTATCCACCTCATTACAAATAGCTCAGTTTCGTTTCTTTTTATGGCTGAGTAATATTCCATTGTATATATGTGCCACATCTTCTTTATCCATTCATCTGATGATGGACACGTAGGTTGTTTCCATCTCCGGGCTATTGTGAATAGAGCTGCAATGAACATTTTGGTACATGTCTCTTTTTGAATTATGGTTTTCTCAGGATATATGCCTAGTAGTGGGATTGCTGGGTCATATGGTAGTTCTATTTTTAGTTTTTTAAGGAACCTCCATACTGTTCTCCATAGTGGCTGTACCAATTCACATTCCCACCAGCAGTGCAAGAGTGTTCCCTTTTCTCCACACCCTCTCCAGCATTTATTGTTTCTAGATTTCTTGATGATGGCCATTCTGACTGGTGTGAGATGATATCTCATTGTAGTTTTGATTTGCATTTCTCTAATGATTAATGATGTTGAACATTCTTTCATGTGTTTGTTGGCAGTCTGTATATCTTCTTTGGAGAAATGCCTATTTAAGTCTTCTGCCCATTTTTGGATTGGGTTGTTTGTTTTTTTGTTATTGAGCTGCATGAGATGCTTATAAATTTTGGAGATTAATCCTTTGTCAGTTGCTTCATTTGCAAATATTTTCTCCCATTCTGAGGGTTGTCTTTTGGTCTTATTTATGGTTTCCTTTGCTGTGCAAAAGCTTTGAAGTTTCATTGGGTCCCATTTGTTTATCTTTGTTTTTATTTCCATTTCTCTAGGAAGTGGGTCCAAAAGGATCTTGCTGTGATTTATGTCATACAGTGTTCTGCCTATGTTTTCCTCTAAGAGTTTGATAGTTTCTGGCCTTACATTTAGGTCTTTAATCCATTTTGAGGTTATTTTTGTGTATGGTGTTAGGGAATGATCTAATCTCATACTTTTACATGTCCCTGTCCAGTTTTCCCAGCACCACTTATTGAAGAGGCTGTCTTTTCTCCACTGTACATTCCTGCCTCCTTTATCAAAGATAAGTTGACCATATGTGTGTGGTTTATCTCTGGGCTTTCTATCCTGTTCCATTGATCTATATTTCTGTTTTTGTGTCAGTACCACACTGTCTTGATTACTGTAGCTTTGTAGTATAGTCTGAAGTCAGGGAGCCTGATTCCTCCAGCTCCGTTTTTCATTCTCAAGATTGCTTTGGCTATTCGGGATCTTTTGTTTTTCCAAACAAATTTTGAAATTTTTTGTTCTAGTTCTGTGAAAAATGCAAGTGGTAGTTTGATAGGGATTGCATTGAATCTGTAGATTGCTTTGGGTAGTAGAGTCCTTTTCACAATATTGATTCTTCCAATCCAGGAGCATGGTATATCTCTCCATCTATCTGTATCATCTTTAATTTCTTTCATCAGTGTCTTATAATTTTCTGCATACAGGTCTTTTTTCTCCTTAGGTAGCTTTATTCCTAGATATTTTAGTCTTTTTTTTTTGCAATGGTAAATGGGAGTGTTTTCTTGATTTCACTTTCAGATTTTTCATCATTAGTGTACAGGAATGCCAGAGATTTCTGTGCATTAATTTTGTATCCTGCTACTTTACCAAATTCATTGATTAGCTCTAGTAGTTTTCTGGTAACATCTTTAGGATTCTCTATGTATAGTATCATGTCATCTGCAAACAGTGACAGCTTTACTTCTTCTTTTCCAATTTGGATTCCTTTTATTTCCTTTTCTTCTCTGATTGCTGTGGCTAAAACTTCCAAAACTATGTTTAATAAGAGTGGTGAGAGTGGGCAACCTTGTCTTGTTCCTGATCTTTTACATTTCTTGTAAGGTTGGTTTGGTGGTGCTGAATTCTTTCAGCTTTCACTTCTCTGTAAAACTTTTGATCTCTCCTTCAAATCTGAATGAAAGTCTTACTGGATAGAATATACTTGGTTGTAGGTTTTCACCTTCCATCACTTTAAATATATCATGCCACTCCCTTATGGCCTTCAGAGTTTCTGTTGAAAAGTCAGCTGATTGCATTATGGGAGTTCCTTGGTACATAACTTGCTGCTTTTCCCTTGCTGCTTTTAATATTCTCTATTTATCTTTAATTTTTGCCATTTTGATTACAATGTGTCTTGGTGTGATCCTCTTTGGGTTGATCCTGTTTGGGACTCTCTGTGTTTCCTGGGCCTGGATGGCTGTTTCCTTTCCCAGGTTAGGGAAGTTTTCAGCTATTATCACCTCAAATATGTTTTCTCCCCCTTTTTTCTCTCTTTTCTCCTTCTGAGACTTATGTAATATAAATGTTAGTACACTTGATGGTGTCCCAGAAATCTCTTATACTGTCCTAATTTTTAAAGTTATTTTTTCTATTTAGCTTCAGTAATTTCCACTACTCTGCCTTCCAGTTTGCTGATCTAGTCCTCTGAATCATCCAACCTGTTGTTTATTCGTCCTAGTATAGTTTTCACTTCAGTTATTGTATTCTTCAGCCCTATGTTATTCTTTTTTATATTTTCTATCTCTGTTAAAAACTTCTAACTTCTCACTCTATTCATTCATTTTTCTCCTGAATTCTTTAAGCATCTTTATGATCATTTCCTTGAACTCTTTATTGGGTAGGTTGCTTATCGCCACTTCATTTAGTTCTTCTGTGGTTTTATCTTGTTCTTTCATTTGGAACATATTTCTTTGTCACCTTATTTTGCCTAATTTGCTATTTTTATTTCTATGTATTTGGAAAGTTGTTTATGTTTCCTGATCTTGGAGAAGTGGCCTTTTATATGAGACGTCCTATGCATCCCAGCAGTACACTCCCCTTTGACTACTAGAGCGATATGCTCCAGGATTACCTCCCATGTGGGCTGCATGGGCCCTTCTGTTGTAGT
Source organism: Mesoplodon densirostris (assembly GCF_025265405.1). NCBI lineage: Eukaryota > Metazoa > Chordata > Mammalia > Artiodactyla > Ziphiidae > Mesoplodon > Mesoplodon densirostris. The sequence continues at coordinate 109,619,205 of NC_082667.1, read as the reverse complement.
GGGCTGACTACTGTGGGCAGTCTGGTAGGCATGGATGGCCCCTGGTCTTGTTGGTTGCCAGGCCCTGCCTTGTGTTGAGGCTGCTGGCCACTGGCAGACAGGGCTGGGTCATGAGTCAACTGGCTGCAGAGTCCCAGGTGTCCTGGGGCTAATGCTGGTCCACTAGCAGATGGAGCTAGGTCCTGGGGTGGGTGGTTGTGGGGCACTAGAGGGTCCCAGGGCTGGTGTTGACCCACTGGTGGGCAGGGTAGGGGTCAAGCGGGTTCTGGGCCTAGTGCCAGCTCACTGGTGGGTGAAGCTGAGTTCTTGGGTCTGTGGTTGCAGGGCCCTGGGTGTACTGGATTTGGTGTTGGCCACTGGTGGATGGGACTGGGTTCTGGGTTCTTTGGGAATTCAGGTATTCCTAAGGCAACCTGCCTGCTGGTGGGTGGGACTGTGTCCCTGCCCAGCTAGCTGGTTGGTATGAGATGTCTCAGTACTGGTGCTGACAGGCTGGGAGGTTGGGCCAAGTCCTGGTGCTAAAAAGTCAGAGGGAGGATTCCAAAATGGTGCTTGCCAGCACCAGTGTTCTTGTGGTAGTAGAACTCCCCCAAAATGGCTTCTGCCAATGTCTATGTCCCCAAGGTGAGCTCCAGTTGCTTCCTGCCTCCCTGGGAGGCTCTCTGAGATCAACAGGTGGGTTTAACCCAAGCTCCTTTAAAATTACTGCTTCTTTCCTGGGTCTCAGAACATATGAGATTTTGTGTGCACCCTTTAAGAGTGGAATCTTTATTTCCTACAATCCTCTGGCTCTACTCAAAGTAAGCCCTTTTGGACTTCAAAGCCAAACGTTCTGGGGGCTCATCTTCCTGTTGAAGGACCCCTGGGCTGGGGAGCCTGATACAGACCTTGGACCCCTTACTCCCTGGGAAGAACCTCTGCAATTGTAATTATCCTCCCATTTGTGGGTTTCTCACCTGGAGGTATGGGTCTTGACTATACTGCATCTCTGTCCCTTTACTCACCTTGTTTTCTTCCTTCTTTATATCTTTTGTTGTAGAAGATTTTTTTTCTGATACTCTTCAGGTCTTTCTCATCAATAGTTGCTCTGTAAATAGTTGTAATTTTGGTGTGCCCATGGGAGGAGGTGAGCTCAGGGTCTTCCTACTCTGCCATCTTGGTCACACCCCACAACCAAACCTCTACTCTAATCAGAGGATTGTGATGGCATTTTGGGTTCTCTGGCATTGGAGTCAGCTGAAATCCTGTATTCAATGGTCCTTGAACAGTTAAGATATTTCCTTTCCCCTGGGGCACAATCATCCTGGCAAATGCCTTGTGTCACTCTGGGGAAGGATTGGGGTAGTGCAGGCTGTATATACTTGTGATGACATTGTAGGATATTTCCACAATATGACACAGACTTCACTTCATCTATGGGCTCTGGATATGCCCAATCTAAAAATTGGATGAAGGCCTAGAAATTTCCACTGTGGCAGCTGATGGCAGCCTTCTGCTTTCCAGCACTTGATTTTTAAAAAAGATTATAAAACCAGCATGATACCATAGGGAGTTTTCTTTTTCTCCATGATCTGTTAGCCAATACCACAGATCCCTGCAGTTCAGCGCCCCTCCCCCACCTCCCCCTCCCCACCCCCCAATTGCCTCAGATCTTGCAAACTCTTTTGGTAATTACATCCATTTTGCTGTTGATGGTTAAGTGCTGATACCTGTTCTATGTCATTTAAAATCCTATGATCCCCCAATTCTATTAGTGAAGGTTCAATCAGAGAAGCTGAATAAGTAGGAAATACATATCAAGAGATTTATTATAAGGAATTGGCATACATGATCGTGGGTGCTGGCTAGGCAAGTCTGGAATCTGTAGGGAGGCTACCAGGAAGGGTAGGCTGTAAGACTCAGCCATGAGCTAAAGCTACTGTCTACAAGAAGAATTTCTTCTTCTCTCAGGGAAGCTGCAGTCCTGCTTTTAAGGCCTTTCAACATTAAATTATACCTACTCTGATTATCTAGGACAATCTTTCTTACTTAGAGTCTACTGATTGTAGACTTTAATCATATCCACAAAATATCTTTACACCGACATCTAGATTAGCGCTCTATTGGACAACTGGGGACTGTAGTCTAGCCAAGCTCACATGTCAAAATGACCATCACAGACCACCCCCTGCCAGCTTGGCACACATACACATCTCAGACATATTTACTATACAAATAAAGACAGTAACAATGTCCTACTCCTATCTAACATGATACAACTATCCTGAGAACAACCAAAAACATACCAACATTTTCCCTAGAAGAGATTTCAAAGTCCTTGGATGGGTGTTCACTCTTCTTCTTTGTCTTGTATCTTAAATACTGAGATATAAAGTTAACTATTATTAATACATCTGATGTTAGATGATAAGGGAATAAGAGAAGGAAAATATTCTATACTATTTTTATATATTTATATTAATGATAAATATAAATATAAATTCCATATTTATTATAAATTATAATATGCTATATTATATTTATTTAAAATATAATATACATTTTAAAGTAAATTTAAATATCTATATTAAAATATTTTATACAAATATTATATCTATATTTCATAACAAAATAAGGAAGAAATACTCGTAACTGTTATAATCCCTGTTTCTAAAACTGGTCACATGATCATAGATGGTATGCATAATTATCTTTTCCTATTCATTTTACATTCCTTTTGTCCTCAACAAGCACTTTAGTTTGTCTTACTTCTTTGCCTCATCAAGTGACCCAGACCTTCATTCCTGAAGTGTCTGGGCCATTAGCAGTCCTGCTTGAACTGAGTTGTGGCAGTTTTCCATTGACTATAATCATAGCACACGGAAGTACTAAGAGAGTCCTAAAGGATCTCCTGTATCCCAGACATACTTTTTTCTTATCTCCATTGTGTAGTGGCAACCCAGTTTCCATTAAAAATTAGGATCAATCATCCCACTAGTATGGCAACCCCCTTCTTTGCTTGTTGATTCAGAGATGTGAGGAGCCCCAAGTGGCTGCATGGTCCAATTCAATGAAATCATTGTTGTGTCTCCTAGTGGAAGCATTCTTCTCTTTGGAACTAAGATCTCTAGACAAGCAGAGCCTAAAGTCACAGGGAAAGGAAGCAAACTAGCAGATCTATGAATCCACTAAACATCTAGTGGATCACTAGGGTAATAGCTAATAGAGCCACTCCCATTTCCATTCTTTGCTTCCTAGATCCATGAAGACTGGCTATGGGAAAAACAGCACCATATAGGAGATGCTGATTCAGAGCACATACAACATTCTGGAGAAGTTTGCTCCAGCCCCACATGGTATTTCCACTTACCTGGCACCATAACTGAGTCTTCAAAAGGCTATTCCACTGTTCTATCAAGTCAGATGCTTTAGGTTGACGGAGAACATGGTAAGATCAGTGAATTCCATGAGTGTGGGCCCATTATTGCACTTAATTTACTGTGAAGTGAGTTCCTTGATAAGAAGCAATGCTGTGTAGAATACCATGATGGTAGATAAGAATTTTATAAACCCATGAATGGTAGTTTTGTCAGGAGCATTGGGGGCAGAGAAGGTAAATCCTTGTCCAGAGTAAGGGTCTGTTCCAGTAAGAACAAAAGATGCACCTTCCATAATGAAAGTGGCCCAATGTAATTAATCTGCCACTGGTAGCTGGCTGATTATCCTGGTGAATGGTGCCATATCAAGGACTAGTGTTGATCTTTGCTGATGGCAGATTGGGCACTCAGCAGTGGCTGTAGTCTTGTCAGCCTTAGTGAGTGGAAGTCCATGTTGCTGAGGGCCTGCATCACCTCCATCCCTGCATGATGGCCACTTTGTTCATGAGCCCATTTAGCCATGAGGAAAGAAGATGCCTGTATCTGCAGAGTGGTCATCCTATCTACTAAATTATTAAAATATCCTCTGCTGAGGTTACCTTTTGGTGAGTACTCACATGGGACACTGCTACCTTCACATTATTGCCCATTCAGAGAGGTCTATTCACATACCTATTTCCCAAACCTCCTTGTCATTAATTTTCGTCCTTTTTTTTGATAAATCAGTCTTTATTGTATCTTAAAATAATTAGTAACATTTCCTACTTCCCCTCTGCTTTACCCACTCCCACTGCCATCCACCACCCCACTTCTCTCTGCTCCTGTTTGCAGCAGAACCTTGAAGGTGTTATCTGTGACTCGTGGTGTCAGTTCTCCCTTTGGTCTTACACTCGCTCCGTTCAGACTTTCACCTCCACTACCATTGACACTGCAATTGTCAAGATATCCTTGTCATTAATTTCCTAATTGTGTTACTTCTAGGTCCCTGACCACCCAGCCAAATCATTGGCTAGAGCCCAAGAATTGGTATAGACTTGTACTTCTGATCATTTCTATTTCCAGGCAACATGAACAATCAGGTACACAGCTTGAAGTTCTGCCCACTGGGAGGATTTCTCACCACTGTCCTTCTGAGATGTTCTAGAAAGGGGGCTTTTAATACTATACCTGTCCATTTTGAGGTGGTGCCTGTGTATCATGTACACAGGCACCATCTGTAAACTAGGTTGAGTTTTCTCTTCCTCAGTTAGCTGGCCATAGAGAACTCCCCATGAGGCCAAGGAACTCCCCATCCTTTGCGGGCCTAGAGAAAGAAATGAACGTAGAAGGAGTAGGGGTCTTGAGCACTTGGAGTATTTCCTCATGAAACTTACTTGTGACTTTAGGACCTGCTTGAGCCTGATCTCATATATACCATTTCTATTTTGTAATAGAGTGATGGTTTGTACACCCAACTTTATTTCTTGGTGAGCCAGATAGCACCCAGTCCATGAAGGCACCTCAAGTGGAATGCAAGGTAACTTGGTGGCCCATGGTTAGGTGTTCAACCTCTACTGAGGCCCAGTAGCGAGCCAAAAGTAGTTTTGCAAAAGGATAGTAGTCATTCCTAAAAGATGGCAGGACTTTGCTCCATAGTCCTAAGGCTCCTATAGGCACCCACCAAAGGTCCCAAACAGCATCTCTATCCTCTCCTGACACTTCAAGCACCATTGGATCTTCTGGATCATAGGGCTCAACCTGCAGGAGAGCTTGGATAATAGCCTGGATCTGTTGCAGAGTCTTCCCTTGCTCTGGGTCCTACTCAAAACTAGTAGATTTTAGGTCACTTGGTAAATGGGTTAGAGTAGCACACACAAATGAAGGATACATTGGCTCTAAAATCCAAAGAGGCCTCCCAGGTATTATGCCTTTTTTTTTTTTTTTTTTTTTTAGTGGTAGCAGGGGTCAGATGCAACAATTGATCCTTTGCTTTAGAAGGGATATGTAGACATACACCACATCACTGGACCCCTAGAAATTTTACCCGTAGGAAACTTCTGAATTTTTGTGGGATTTATTTCTCATCTTCTGACATGTAAATGTCTTACCAATATGTCTAGGGTAGTTGCTACTTCTTCCTCACCAGGTCTAATTAGCATACTATTGTCAATACAATTGGCCAGTGTAATGTCCTATGGAAGGGAAAGGTGATCAAATTCCCTGTGGACTAAATTATGACATATGCCTGGAGAGTTGCTATACCCCTGTGGTAGGACAGTAAAGGTATATTGCTGGCCTTGCTAGCTGAAGGAAAACTGCTTCTGGTGGTCCTTACTACCAGGTATAGAGAAAAAAGCCTTTGCCAGCTCAATAGCTATGTACTACGTACCAGGGGATATATTCATTTGCTCAAGCAACAAAACCACATCTGATTGCAATTGAAGTCATCACCTGAGTAAGTTTATGATAATCCACTGTCATTCTCCAAGATCCATCAGTTTTTTGCTTAGGTAAGTTAAATGGGGATGTGATGGGAATCACTACACCTGCATCTTTCAAGTCCTTAATGGTAACATTCATCTCTGCATTTCCTCCAGGGATGCTGTATTACTTTTGTTGTACTATTTCTATAGGTAGTGGCAGTACTAGTGGCTTTCCCTTGGCTTTTCCTACTCTAATAGCCCTCTCTCTACAGGATAAAGAACCAATGTGGGGATTTTACCAGTTGCTGAACATGTATCCCAATTACACATTCCAGAGATGGGGCAATAACCACAGGATGGGTTCAAGGATTCACTGAGCGTTCAAGGACCCACTGGTCCCACTCTGAGAGGGACCTGAACTAAACCTCCATGGATAAGCTCTTGCTCTGACTGGTGGACCACACATTTTGGGTCTCCAAGAGTTAGTGTCAATTTAGAGCCAATGTCTAATAATCCCTGAAAGATGTGATTATTTCTCTTCGTCCAAAGAGAAATTACCCTGCTAAATGTCTGTAGATCACTTTGGAGAAGGCTGGGAAGAAGACTAACAGTATAGGTTTTTGGCAATGTAGCAAAGTGGATCCAGGCTCCCTTTCATTCAAAGTATTCTAAGTCTATAAACTGGCTCAAGTCTAGGGTTGACTGAGGGGCTGTAACCATGTTTTTGTCTTTCATATTAGACTTCTGTTCATTGGACCTAGAACTCTTCTGTTTATATTGATCAAGTAAGAATTTAGTAGACTGCACATCTATTTCTTTTCTAGGGACACCATGATCAGCTAGCCAATGCCATGGGTCTATGAGAGTCAGAAATATTCTAATTACTGCTTTGACTCTGCTGCTCACTACAGTAACCATGCCCACCTGGTCTTTGGCAACTAATGCCACTGCTTGGACTCTGCCACCTAGTATTCCACTATACCCAATACATTTAGAGATCCCAGTTCAATGGTAGCAGTTCCCACTATAATTTCCAACCTACAGAGAAGGGTGACTAATGAACTCTTTAATGATGCTGGGACTTTTCTCATAAATTTATTTCTCATAGCTGTGGGTAAAGGTGTATTCTCTAGACCCTCCTGGGCTGGGTGAATAGGTCTTAGATGATAAATTCACTTTAATATTCCCACCTCCCTAAGTCTTTAGACACCTTCCTGTACTGTGTACCAAGGCAGTTTTGGCATCTCAATTTCACTTAATGTAGGCCATGTCTGAATCCATGTTTCAGTCAACTAACCAAACAAACTGATAGAGCCTTTCCAAAGCTTTCAAGCTAAACTTGAATCCAGAATCTCTGCTTAGTGGGCCCAAATCAATAAATTTGGCCTGACCCAATTTTAGGTTCCTTTTACCTTGATCCCACAGTTAATATTCATCTCCACACACAGATTTCTATCTGTGTAAATTAGAAAAATAGTGCAGTTCTTCTGATGTTTAGTGAAACTCCTCACAGTTCACCTTTTGTACCTTTTGGCACCTATTGAGATTTGAGTCTAGTTATGGGTTTGGAAGCAAAGAGCATTGGCAGGGGTCCTGAGGAGAGTCAACAGTGCCTTGAAAGGCGACCACCTTAGGAAAGATCATTACAAGTTCCTCAGGCAAAGAAGGGCAAACCTCTTTAGGCAGGAAATGTAAGAGCCGCTTCTACAAAAAGGACTTCGCAGAATGTAGGGGTCCTTAGCTTCATTGGGACCCTCTCATGTGTCTCCAGTCCAATTTTCAGGATCCCATTTCTTCTCAATCCATGTCCTAACTTTACCAGAAGACACCCTGCAAGGTTGGGAACACAATTTGTGCAATAAGTCAGCCACTCACAGGATACAAGTCTGGGTTTGATTTTCAGAAAGCTCAACACTGAGACTACAGGAGATAAAGGTTTCTTTCAGGAAGGAGATAGAAGGTTTCAGGATTTTATTCTAAGCTCAGTAGGAACTGTGGAGAGGTTTAGGCAGGGTAGTGCCCGTATTGATTTACAAGTAAAGAAAATTTCTTTAGCCCCTGTGTTAAAGATGACTTGGCGAAAATGAAGAGATTATTGTTGTAGTACTCCCATAAGATGGTAGTGGCTTGGACCAGAGTTGTAGCAGTAGAGGTGAGAAGCAGTGGGTCAGTGTGGGATATCCTTTGAAGGTAGAGTCAACAGGAGTTGCTGGTAGGTTGATTGGCTGTGGAGGTAGCAGGAAGAAACAAAGATGTCTTCTAGCTGTTTGGCTTGAGCAACTGGGTAGATGCTGGTGACGACTCACATGGAAAACATGATAGTTACAGGTTTGGAGGTGGGAAGAATCAAGAACTAATGATGAGAAATCTTTTAGACATCAGTGTATGGATGTCAAGTAGGCAGTTGAATTCTGCCACTCACTTATCTACCCACTCCCAACAGGCTTCTGCTCTTATACAGGCATATTGAAACATCACCAAATTATCCTCAAAATGTCCTTTAGAGCAATTCTTTTTCTGTTACGGGACCTAATCCAGTATCATACATTGCATTCAGTTGTGAGATCTCCTCAGTCTCTTTAATCTGGAATAGTTCTTTAGCCTTTCTTGACCTTTCATGATGTTGACAGTTTTGAAGAGTGCAGGATAGTGGGTATGTAGACTGTCGCCCTATTAGGATATGTGTGATGGTTTCTTCCTGGTTAATTTCAGATTCAACATTTTTAACAGGTGTACTCCATAAATTATGTTGTGTCCTTTTCAGTACATCATATCCTAAGGCACACGGTACCTCTTTGTGCTGTTCTTGGTCTTGTTTACTTTAATCACTTTGTTAAGTGTTGCCTTCTAGGTTTTGCTACTGGAAGTTTATCATTTCTTCCTTTGTAATGAATAAGTAATCTATGGGGAAATACTTCATAAATATCCTAGTCCTTACCAAATTTTTACCCCATGGTTTTATCATCCCAATGGTTCTTGCCTAAAATTTCAATCATTACTTTGAAATTTGCAAAATGATGATTTTTTAGCTAATTCCTCCTGCATCTATTAGTTGTCATTCTGCTGAAAGGAATAGTTACTGGACAATATTGAACTGATATATGTCTCTCTTACTAGACTAGGAACTCCCTGAGAGAAGGCACTGTTTTATTCAATGCTAACACACATGCTGCATGTAAAGTAGATGCTCAATAAATACATAGTGAAATGAACTGTACTAAAGTCACCCTTCAAGTGGGGAATTTATTTAAAATACCATCTTCAAAGGTTTATGTGAGGTCAAAGTGAGATTTTGTACATGAAGGAGATTTTTGACCTGTAATCGGTTTTGCAGATGTGAGCTGTGATCCTTGTAGGGGCACAAGACACACCTATCTCAATGCACACTGTCATTTAGCCCAGGATTCCTTAGTCCAGCAGGAGGAGGGAAGTAGTGGGAAGGACTATGAAAATCAACGTCTGAGAAAATGAAGGCAGCAGCAGATTCTCCCTAGAGACTTTACCCTTCTCTCTCCTCTTTGCCTTTTTCACTCTTCTTTGACTTGAAGAAAGAGCTGGGTGGTGCTGATGCTTTGTTGATTCCATCTCCTCACTTCCCTCCCTCTCCCTTCTGCCACACCACTCTGCCTCTCTCTCCCACTCCCCCTTTTCTAGGAAAGCAGAAACTTTCCTGCAGCTGTCAGGCTTCTTTCTCTGAAGAATGTCTCTAATCGCCCCGCCTGATTGGGTCTCGTTAGCGGGCTGGTGGCATTGATTGTACTCAATCAGCATCCTCCTGCCCAGCTGGGAAAATGTCCCATTTATTCCTCCATTTTATCTACTCTTTCTTCTACAACTATTTTACAGTTTTTTCTGGGATTAAAAAAAAGCGAGCCCAAAGACCAAAATTTTCTGTTGCCCCTGGTTATGGGACTCTATGATTTTACTTTGCACAAAACTTTTCTGCTCTATCTATCCCAGGAAATTTCTGGAAGTTCCCAGTGGGCTCTCTGAGGACACTCAGACTCTCCTCCCTGACCCTCACCTGTCAGCAATAAAAACAAAGCTAACAAAAGTAAGCATTTACATACCCATAAGGTTGACAAAATATATTTGCATGATAAACTCATTTGTGCATTACAACAATCCTGTAGCACAAATGTTATTATTACTATGATCATCCCTATATTGTGGATAAGAAAACCAAGGTCTAGGAAAGTTAAGGGACTTGCTGAGATCATACATCTAAGAGGTAGCAGAGCTGGGATTCAAACCCAGGCAACTGGCTGCGAAGTGCTATACTATTCCAATCCTCCAAGCCCCATCCTTGGTCCAGGTGGTGGCAGCCCTGCCCGGTGGCAGAAGGTGTTCTGATTCTAGCAATGCCAGGGTGTCCTGGCACTGCCAGCAGACATCACTCTGCCTATGGCTGGAGTAGGCAGCCTTTTGGGAGCCCTGAATCCAAGTCCCCACCCAATCTCTCCCCTGCTGATCCAACACGGTGGGGAGGCACCCATCACCTCACTCCTCTGAGCTAAGGGACCTGGAGAAATGGGTCAGTTTCACCCTGGTGGGAGAAAGGGAAATGATTCAGATCATGACGGGAAATTCCTCAAGGCAGGTCAGATCCAGCTGGGGCACAGAGGAACTCAGGAGTCCTTTCCTGCCTCTGGCATCTGGTATGGAGAGCAGCCTCATGTGACTGACAAGCCACCAGAACTGACATCTCAAGACCTGGGTTCAACTTCCAGGTTTTCTGCCTACTGACTTTGTTACCTTGGGAAAATCACTTACGGTATTTGCCTCCAGTAAAGGTCCCCCTCCACTGGCGACTGAGCGGGTAGAAGCCGAAGACCATCTTAATGTCCCCCAAAGATAATATGTAAATATGAGAAATGCAATAGACATGAGGTTCTTTATTGCGTCATAGTTCTCAGAGTTCTATGGTCCTGCAAAAATCTGCAGAATTTCTCTCAAGATTGAAAAGAAAAATGTGAGCACTTTGGTGTGATTCCACTACTCATGCTCTGATCTAGACTTTTCCACCCAGGTGGCAAACTGCTTGTGCTTACGCACCAGCGCTTTTACTCTTGTTCACACCGGCCGCGCTTTGTGTCATTTGGTTCACTCTTTCCTACTTTCCTCAGTTTGGTTATAGCTTCTTTATTGGTCACTATATTTCAAAATAATGTCAAAACAAATCTTTTTTTCCCCTCCTCCCAGTAAATCTTTTGTCTTCCACATGAGCGTAACATCACAGAAAGGAGAACTTGTTCCTACCTCCCACCAACTGTGAGCATTTTAGTCATATTGCTGAAAACTTGCCCCAGCTTTCTCATTAGAAGGATAGAGTGATAATATATTTCATGAGATCTTTATAAGACTTTAGTGCAGTGACTGGGTGTAAACGTGTTCTTTAAGAATGAAAACACTATACAGGTGTTAGGGATTATTTGTACTTCTCCTATGCACTTCCTCACATTTTGTGTTTCATATTTGTTTGTCTTATCACTCACTTACCTGTAAGTAACTGGAGAGTAGGGGAGCCTACCTTATTAATATCAGTATTCTCAGTGTATAGCATATTGCCTGGAACAGAGCAGGTGTTTAATACATATTGAGTAGATGGATGGATGGATGCATGGATGGATGCATGGATGGATGAGTACTTGGGGATTAGAAGATAAGATCATTGAGCTGAAAAGGGGATACAGGATTTGTCTGACAATGACAATTACAGTTATAATTTACCTTTAACCCTCAACTACCATCTGTGAGGTAGGTATTATTATTCCCATTTTACAAATCAGGAAGCTGCAGCTCAAAAAAGATCAGGCTAGTAAACAGTAGAGCTGGGATTCAAGCCAGATTCGTGTTCAAACTAAAGACTTCTTTCATGAAGGCAGAGGACAAAGGATTGCAGAAGAACAGAATTTTCTATCAACATCCATTTGAGTCTCTGGATACACCCAGGTCCTTTTAAATTATGTGAACCAATGCATTGGCTGTTTTGTTTCTGTACATTTGAGTTGAGATTCTGTCACTTGCAACCAAAGAACCTTGATTAATGCACTCCTCCCTACCCATTTCCCCATAGCATGTTCTTATATTTTATTCTAGCATCAAGTGTCTCTACCTCATAGTACAATTATTTATGCATATCTTTCTCTTCACTAGACCTGGAGACCTCGTAAGGTGTGGTCCATACCTTATTTATTCATTGAAACTCATCTTTGTGTATGGGTCTTACTGGGTACCAGCAATGTTTACTGATGATATTCAATAGGCATGTCTGTGTTTTAATAATTATAATGTACAACTCTTTTTTTTTTTTTTTTCTTTTTGCGGTATGCGGGCCTCTCACTGTTGTGGCCTCTCCCGTTGCGGAGCACAGGCTCTGGATGCGCAGGCCCAGCGGCCATGGCTCATGGGCCCAGCCGCTCCGCGGCATATGGGATCCTCCCAGACCGGGGCACGAACCCGTATCCCCTGCATTGGCAGGTGGACTCTTAACCACTGCGCCACCAGGGAGGCCCTACAACTCTTTTATACTTGGGAATTTGTCTTGATTTCCTGGGACTTATTAAGCACCTACTATATGCCAACACCTATACTAGCGGACATCGCTAGGTGTAGAGACATCGTATCATCTCTATTTTGTCTCTCATAGGTCTCTCAGAACAGGTAGCATGTCACGATCTGCCACCGTCATTCCCTCTTTCTTCCTTTGGAAAGAGCAGCAAGTTGCCCTTAAGCCACTCAGCAAACATATAGTCAGAAGATGATGAAAAAGATGAATCTTTGTTTTAAAACCTTGTTAAATTTTCTGTTTAAAAATGTTTTGTTCACATAGTGATAGGAGGTCTTTTAGAAATTGGTTCCGAGGAGCAGTCTTCCTAAGGCAGTCAGTATTCAAAGCAGTTTGGAGAGAGAGCTGGTTGCTAGGGGCAACACTAACTTCTAAGGGGGAATCTCTGCATGTGGATATAAAGCCAATGCCCTGGGGACCCTGGAGGAGTGGGGGTCTTCTCACAGAGGAGCCCATGATTGGAAGGTGGCTGAGAAGCCTCTGGCCTGTGCTGGTGACCCTCTTCTGGTGACTAGCCGGCTGTAGGAGTCACCTGCGCGGGGCATGAGGCTATAACCCAAGCATGTACGTGGCCGCTTTCTTTCGTCCAACAAGGGCACTAGGACTACAGAAGGGCCTCAGATGGCCACATTCACCTTCTCGTGGGGCCCTATTCCATGCAGCAAGGCAGTTCAGATTGGAGACAGGGTGTCGCCTCTCTGGTTACTCATTATTATGATATTTGCTTTTTTACATATTTGCTTACATATTTATTTTATTTGTTAAATCATCATACAAAAACATCAACTTTTTTCTCTTTATGAATTTTAATACTTGTAGAGATTTAAGTTACGACCACTACCATCAAGATATAGAACAGTTTCATCGCTGCCACCCCAAATTCCCTCGAGTTATCCTTTTATTAAAGCCATACTTGCCCCGCACCTCTGTCCTCTGTCATCAACTGATATGTTCTCCATCACTATGGTTTTGGCTTTTCAAGAATATCATATAAGTGGAACCATACAATGTGGAATCTTTGAGACCAACTCGGAACAACACCTCTGAGAGTCTTCGGGACCGTTGCAAGCACCATCGTCTGTTCCTTTTTATGGCTGTGTAGTACTCCCCAGCACACACGGACAGTCAGTCCTCATTATGGGTGCATTCTATGTCTGCAAATTCGCCTACTTGCTAAAATGTGTGACCTCACAATGGATACTCAAGGCGCTTTCTTGGTTATTCACAGACGTGCTGAGTGGTGAGAAATTTGAGTTGCTTGATGCGCACATTCTCAGTGGAGGTTGCACAAGGCAACACTTTGCCTTCTTGTTTCAGCTCTCAGCCTGTAAACAAGTGTTCTTTCTCGTGGGCCCTTTTGTGCCACCTTTTTCTGCATTTTTTTGTGCTTTTCGTTGGTGATTTTGCTGTTTAAAATGGCCCCCACGTGTGGTGCTACAGTGCTGTCAGGTGTCCTGAGCACGGAAGGCTGTGATGTGCCTTATGGAGAAACATGTGTTAGATAAGCTCTGATCAGGCATGAGTTATAATGCTGTTGGCTGTGAGTTCAATGTTAATGAACCAACGATGATATTAAATAAGGTGTCTTTAAACAGAAATGAGCATAAAACCAGGTGATGTATTGATCAGTTGATGAAAATATGGTGACCAGAGGCTCACAAAACCTAACCCTGTTACTTCCCTTTGGGACAAAGTTTCAGTGTTTGCTAATTCAGTGTTCTAACTGACTTTATGGAACATGACTACTGTGGATCACGAGAATCGACTGTAAGGATGGCATTTATTAAACTCAACTCTGGGCTACTTACAGTCAATCTCAAGACCCAGTCCCTGACCTCATGGTGGACCTTCCATGGAAGGCCTAATAAGCTTTGTGTCCTGGGTGACACAGAGCAGGATGGAGGTAGCCAGTATGGATGCAGGCCAAAGACAATGGGGACTGGGAATTAACCAGATGTGGGGAACTCAGGGAAATTAGAGGCTCTGGAGTCCCACAGGTGGAGAAGAGTTGGTGATTTTGGTTGAATTTACCTATATTTGGGGGGTGGGGAGGTCTCAGCTGACACCCGGGCTACACATAAAACAGTGGCCAATAGCTAGAGGATCCAGATCATCAAACACTCGATGGTGCAGGACAGATTTTGGGGATCATCTGAATCAGATGTAGGTGGGAGTGATCTGGGAGGGCTTCCTCTTCATCCAGGCTCCAGACTGAAAGTAAAAGCCTTTTCCTTTCCAGTTGCATAATAATAATAATGGCAGTAAATTACTTCTAGCATATAAACTCATATTCTAGTTTACAAAGCTATTTTACATATATTATTTCCATGATTCTTTTCCTTTTCTTTCCAAGACAGATGACTTTTAAATTTACACAGATTATAGGCACAGATGAGATTGGCTGTGGGTAATGAGCAGTCCCGGTGGTTCTAACCATACTCTCACCCTTGTCTTACCCCAGAGGGTACATTGAAGTACATACAAGTTATACAAGTGATGTTCACTCTAGTTTATGTGTCTAATTTACCACTAATAGCATCAAGGCTGCTTGCCACAAATCTGTGAGTGGTGCATGGTGTTGTAATATCATAGTTAAGAACTCTGAATTCTCTTGTATGATTTTCATAACTTTCTGATGAAATTACTATGCCTAGTTTACACAGGTGCATAATCATTGTCATTGGAGCCAAGAGGTGTCCAGAACACTGGCACGGTCCTTGGTCACTTTAGAAAATGCACTTTTACCCCATCCACCAGGTTCTTTAGGTCTTTTTTAACCTCCTTGCAGGTCATGAGCTCTAATTCACCAGTCAGAAAAGAAGATTTCTAGAATTCCCATCATGCATCCCACCCCCTCCCTTCCCCCCCCATCTCCCCAGACACTGAATGAGACCATCTCTGCAGCACACGCATCTTCCAAATCCAGGTCAGTGAATGAGGAGATGGTCTGATGAGGCAGAGGCAGAGGAGGGCTGGTTCTTATCTGCGGGCAGGAGTGGCCCCATCCTCTGAGATTCTATAACTCTGGAGGAGAGAGTGGGCACTGGAGGAGGCAGATGGGGTGGTCAGAGCCTTGCTTCCTTCCTGGTCACTTCTCTCTCGTGGAGGGAGCTCAGTCGGTGTCTCTCTTGCTTCTCTCTCTCCCCTTACTCTCTCTGCCCCGGCAAAGGAGAGCAGACTTATCCGCCTGGTGTTTTGGGGGGAACACATGGGCATGCCGGCTTAGCTCTTACTGGTTTCTTTCCTCTGTTAAAGATCAGCTGATGGCCGGGAGCCCATTTGCCTTCTGGCCCCCACCGGTGACACCCATCGTACTTGGGCAGGCCCTCCACCATTACCTCCACGTGCAAAGCCTGCTGGTCGACCCTGCCTGTGATGGCATGGTCATGGCCACCTGACTCGGGGGTCCAGGAGACCCGTTTGCCCCCTCAGCCAGCTAGATCTACCAAGTTTGCCTTTATTAGCAACAAAGGTGGCATTTCTAGCTCCCATCTGCCACCATATGTCTTTTTTCCCTTAGTTTTCTTAGAACATGGAGGGAAAGAGGGGTGATACGTATAGGGCGCTCCTTTGATGGAGACACAGAGAACAGAGGACTCTTCCACTGAGGAAGCCTGTCGCCCTTTTTCACACCTCGTTCTAAATTCACCTATTCTAGGCAGTCTCTCTGGATTAGTTGCAAATTTCTGAGCCGTGGCTTCATAGAATGGTGGGATAATAATGCTGAAAGGGACCTTAGAGATTATCTGGTCCGATTCCTCACCAGAAAACCTTGCCACTTGGGTGGAGGAGAAGAGGTGTGGGCTTCCACTTAGAAGACCTGGTGCGATTTGGGGAAGTGACTTGACCTCTCTGAGCATCAGTTTCCTCACTGGCAAAATGGAGTTAAAACTTTTCTGCCTCTCGGTGTTGTGGTGAGGATTCAATGAGATGGTGCAGGACGGTGCCTTATCAATTTCAAAGTCCATGCAAGCAGAATGGGCTGTTAGTAGTGGCAGCGCTGGGCCCAGAATCCAGGTTTTCCCAGGATCAGGTGTTATAGGGGACACGTCTCGGGAGACTGAGGCCCTTTCCAGGATACCGAGGAGTGGAGTTAGACAGTGAAAAGTCTAAAGCAAGTTCTTTGGACCATGGTACTCCTGGCCGCCACTAGATGTGAGCCGAAGGCTGGACCATACCTGCCATACCCAGAGGTAGCAGCATACCTGCTCCTGGACCCCAGGACCCTGTCATCAGGGGCTCAGGGGAGTCCCCACCTTGAGCCCTCACCTTCAGGCAGAAATTAGGGTCAGCTCGAAATCACAGCATCTCATCTGCTCTTTAATCACATGACTCACTCCCAAGCCTGTAGGAACTGATATGAAACCAACACTTCCCAAGATCAATTCCTGGACCCCAGCAACCACCCCTCCATTTCCCCCCACTTCCCCTCCATCTCCTTGGGACCCAGAAGTTCTTATAAAGATCTGGAAATGATCTTCTCTGTGGAGAGGGGTGACAACAGCAAAGCCATTGCTCCTTTCTGGGCCTCAGTTTCCCTTTTTCTTAAGAGGAAGCAATAATCTTGTATCGTCTTTGGTACTCCTGTTCATCAGTATCACTATGAGAAATATACTGTCAGTGTATCTATCAGTCTTTTATTTATTTATTTATTTTTTGCGATGCGCGGGCCTCTCACTGTTGTGGCCTCTCCCGTTGTGGAGCACAGGCTCCGGACGCACAGGCTCAGCGGCCATGGCTCACGGGCCCAGCTGCTCCACGGTATGTGGGATCCTCCCGGACCGGGGCACGAACCCGCGTCCCCTGCATCGGCAGGCGGACTCCCAACCACTGCGCCATCAGGGAAGCCCTATCAGTCTTTTATTAAGACTACTTTGTGCCTGGAGCTATACTGGGCATGGTGGGTTCCACTCCCCAGGGGTGTGTGTGTGTGTGTGTGCGTGTGCGTGTGTAGAAAAGCACGTTCTGCTCACATCCAACATACTTGTCCTATGAACACCTGGCTTTACACTAATGATAAATTAGGGGGTAATTATTCTCTTTATGAAAGGATTCATATTAGGATTCCCCTAGTGCATTTATAATGTGATTCAATTTACCCCATATTCAGTCACCATCTATTGTGTGAGGGAGGCCCTCTCTGCATAAACAAGAGCATGTGTAGGCAGTATTTTGAGCCTTATGGAAGGAGAGAATTAGAAATACTGAAGAGGTTTTTACTGCTGATAACAATAAGTAATACTAGTGCCTGGGAACAAAGGTGACTGTGGATCACAATTTCTTTAGCCGCAGGAACACCTCGATGCCAGGGGCCTGGGGAAGAAGTCCAGCTCCCTGCTCTCGGGTCCGACTTTGGGACCAAGGGGGACCCAAGTGGGGGCCTGCAGTGGTCAGAGGCCTGGGAGCCAGGAGCTCTGGCTTTGGTATCAGGAGAAATGAAGAGGATGTAGTTATTTATCTTTCTTGAGATCATTTAAGGCTTGGGGCGCCTGAGCTGAGGCCACTGGGAGAGACTCTTAAGGAGGAGGGGGTTCCCAGGATAGCTCAGGGTTCAGGCAATGCTTAGCACTTTATAGATATCCTTTTCTTATCCTCCGCCCTCCCCAGAAACCCTTTTCCCAGTGTCTTGGGCTAGGACACAATGCTGAGTTTTTCTTGCCCATTTCTTTGTCTCTTGCAGGATTTTGCAGAGCCGTCTGACGATGAGAATCTCCCGTTCTGAGGCTCCCCAGAAGGCGAGCCGCACCCTCTCCCTCGAGCATCTTTTCCAGTCTCAGAGTTTTCATGACTACCAGGGGAAGACAATGCATTCCCAGGTATGGAGCTAGTTTTATGAGGCAGGCAATGGAAGAGTAGCACAAATTTGTAATCAGAGGAGTGATGGGGTTAGAGCTGGGTTTTATAAAGAGCTGGGTTCTGATGGGGGGCGGGAGGGACTATGAATATGTGGGTGAGGCAGAACTGTTGGAGGACCACTGTGTGCCTAAGGTATTAAGGATGAGAAGATGGTATATAGTACAGGTGTGAGGCCCAGTGACGACACACCTGGCTGGTAACTGGAGGGAGGGGCAGAGATGGACTTTCAGATGCTTAAAGACTATCCCTGACCCTTTACGTCTTCAAGAAAAGCATCTCCATTCCCTTCGCCTGGCTCGATATCTTCCTTCATTCTTGAGCACACTTCTGACCCCTGGTCTTCCAAGCTGCGCCCAAGCAAGGGTCAGATTTACCACCATTAGTTAATGACCCCATTGATATACTGAGACCTGGAGTAGAAAATGCCACCCTGGAGTCCACCCTGGAGTTTCTTGGGGCCCCTCCCTCTCCCCGTGTCACCACATCAAGGGTCCTGAGGAGGGCTGGACAGCTGGCTCAGACCTGGGGACACCTACCACAGAGCCCCTCCCTAACATTGGGCATCGTCAGAAGAATCTTTGGTGTTGCTGACCAAGTCAGCAGGGGCTGGGAGGGAGCCTGGAGCTTTATTAACTAATCTCCGGTACTTGAGTAATTTATTATGTTTAAGCTGGTACCATCAAGTCTCTCAGCAGTGCCCACGTGCACTGGGAAATAAATTAAAGGCTGTCCACAGATACTTGGATCATCTGTGTGATTGCTGGGCTGGTGAGGTGGAGGTTTAAGGCTCTCTCTTCTTGCAAATTGGAAATTAGGAATTAATAAGACAGCAGGCCAAAGAGTGTGGTGGTGGTGGCGACTTGCCTTCAGGGCCAGGACTGGGAGAGGGAAGGCCTCTGCTGTGAGGGCGGGTAGGAGCGGGTGGAACCCAGCCAGGGTCTCCACGTGGTGGCCAATCCAAGGGGCCTGGCGGGGCTGGGTAAGGGGGCTCTGCCTCGGCCTGTGGTGTAGGTAACAGGGACTTTTCTGCCTCCTGAAAGAAGTTAACTGGGGAACGGAGAGAACCCTAGCCTGGGAGCTGCAGGACTTGCTTGTGGCCCCAGCCCTGCCGCTGCCCGCTGTGTGACATTGGGCAGGCCTCGTCCTCTTCTGGGCCTCTGTCTCATCAAGAAGATGAGGAGGTTGGACTCAGGGTTCACGTTTCCATGAGGCATATGGAAATGTTTGATTTCTCTGAACGTCCGAAGAAAAAAATGCACTTTTAGGTTGAAGAACTGTTATGGGTGTAGTATAACTATTTTCGTCTTTATACCAAAGCAGTCATCAAATGTAATTTTTAGGATGGATATTTTTGTGGGTGAAGGCAGGGGCCCAAGGAAACCTGTGCTCCAGCCTCTGTTGGACTAGCTGACACCCAAGGCCCTCCCTGTCCTAATGGCAGCCGACTTCCAAAACCCTTGTCAGCTCCTGGCTCCAGGTCTGAATTGCTTCTAGCCCATCAGCCCCTCAAAAGCAGGGCCTGCGTCTTGCCCCGTCCACCTGCCCTGCTCCTGCAGCAGGAGCTCCAGGCCCACGGGAAGGCCCACCATCTACCTGAGAGGTGAGTGTTGGTGGACCCAGGAGAGGAACCCAGGCTTTCAGGCCCCCCAGTGCCCCAGGCTTTGATTCCTCACCGATGTCCAGGGCAGAGACACATGAAACGTCTTCTTGCACAAGTCGCTCCCTTTAGGCCTGGCCGTTGGGTGCCCTGCCTCAGCCCTTGAACCCAACCCCAGCCCTGCTTTCTGCTTTTCTGCCCCCATGAGCTCTTCTAGAAGGGCCCAGGGCAGGGCTCCACGCAGCCCCCGCACGGCAGCGCTGCCTCAGTGATCAGTCCTGGAGGGGCCACAGCCTTGGGGGCCCAAAGCCAACTGAACCCCCTCAAGAGCCCTGGCCTGTAGTTGGGTGGCCTCACCACCAGGTGGCAGGCTTGCTCTACACAGATGCCTTGGCTGGAGCATTTGCCTGGCAGTGGCGAGGGGTGTCGGAGTATGCCAAATCAGCCCGCGGCCCGGGGACTGTTGAGGCCTTTGTGGGTGGCTTCAGAAGCAGGGATGAAGCCTCTCAACTTGGCATTGGATTCCTGCTGAGATTCTGGCTCCAGGGGCACCTTGGTCTCCTGGAAGTGCCTCCAGGCTGCTGTCAGGTATCTGACCAGAGAGCGCCCCCTAGAGTAGGGAGGGCTGAGTTGCCACCCTTTGGATCCATGTGTGTGTGTGTGTGTGTGTGTGTGTGTGTGTGTGTGTGTGTGTGTGTGTCTCGGGTCGGTGGGAGAGAAATGGACCTCTTCTCTTCCCAGGCATCCCAGGGCCCTGGTTCTGGAGAAAAAGTAACTCATCACCCCACCACTTAGACTATTCCTGCTCTGGACAGGGCAGCCTGAGTGGTCCTCCACCTCTGCCCGCCCCTCTGACCAGCCTGGGGAGTGGTTCCGTCCCTCCAGCACACTGGGCTCTCCCTGAGGGGCCCCGGGAGCCAGAAGTCAGGCCACACAGAGCCCAGGCCCTCTCTTCACCAGGAGGGGAACAGGAAAGGATCCAAGCCCGGGTCAGTTGAGTGCCAAGGAGAAAAGATGAGAGTGAGAGGTGAAGGAGGAGATGGCCCTGCAGTAGGAGTGAGGCAGCTGAAGTCCCAGCCTGGCTTCCTGGAGAAAGGGAGTGGGTTCAGGCCCAGGAAGTGGGATGGCCCAGCCTTGCCTGGCACCGCTGTTTCTCGGGAAGGACAGGTTCTCTCCAGGGCCTGGCATTCTCCTGGGGTTCCTGAGTGGCGTCTAGAATGCCCTATCGCCAGCCAGGCCCGAGCCCCACTCAGCAGATGACTCACACCCTTCATTCTGTGAGCTTCATGCCTGTCATTCGGGTCAAAAGCCCGGAAATAAAGCCTGTCTCCCTCACCTTGCCCGCATTCACCCTCCCCCTGCTTGGGCTGGTTCCGGGCCCCACCCCAGTCCTTCCGTTCTCTCCTGGTTCTGCTTCAGTTTTAGAAACAACGGGGACTTGTATGGGCCATGCCCTCTGTTCCTCTATCCCAGTAGCATCAGATTTGGAGACCTTATCTGACACTCCACATCAGCACTCCCCTGGACCCGCCCTCTGTGGGCATTGTGGCTCCTTGGGGCAGGAGGAATCAGCTGGGCCTGGGAGGGGAGTCAGGGCGGGCACAGATGCTCAGGTATCCCTAGGTCTCTCGCCTTTACAGTTCACATGGTCAAGTCTGAGCCAGAGCCCGAGAGACAGAGGGAGGAAAGCAGAGGCAGAGAGGGAGGGGCTGGGAGGGGGGTGAACTAGACAAACAGAGAAAAGAGATGTTGGGAGGATGCAGGGAAACGTGGAAGATGGAGAAGCAGAGGAAGAGAAAGACAGAGATGGAGACAGAGACAGAGAGAGAGAGACAGAGAGAAGAGAGAAAGAGAAAGGAAGGGGACAGAGCAGAATACCCATGCCCCCCAGAAAAGGGGGACAAATGGAAGTGAGATTAATTGCAAACTGAGGAAGGAGGCAAACAAAAAGAAAAAAACACCCGAAAGACAGAAAAGGATAAATACATAGACATACACAAACACGGGTGTGAACAGTGTGTGCTCATGGGAGCATGTGGGTGGCCGCACACACACACACACGCAAACACACACACACTGCTTCTGGTCACTGTTCCGGCCCATCACTGCTCCTCCCTTTGTGTCTCCATCCCCTTGACCGCCTTTGGGCTCCTGAGAAGGGTGTGGCCTCCAGGTAACACCTCTCTGGTGACCTGCTCCCCCCAAAGACGCCTCCACTTAGGCTAGGACTCACAGAGGGTCCAAAATCTTTATGCCTCACACTTGTCACCCAAAATTGGATCCAACCGCCTCTCTCCCTTCTTCTCTCCTTCCTAGTTTCCTTAGTAACTGACAGTTCCCCAGTGAATTCCAGACCCCGGGTGACAGACCGCTGTCACTGTCACAGAAGCGCTTTCTCTCTCTTTCTCTGAACTGTCCCCCCCTCCGCTCCACATAGATTCACAGACTTGGGCGGGGGGTGTGAGGATGCCTGGGTAGGCTCAGGGGTAATTAAAACATGTACCATTTATTCCATAACAGGGAGCAGAACTTTAATTACTCACTCTGAGGGTGAGGGCATGAGTGAGAGATAGTTACTGGGGGCATCGGGGGGGGGGGCGGGCACGTGTCTGCTTCTCTTCTTTCCTTTCCATTTGCCCACCTTGGACTGGAGAGGGGGGAGGTGGGTGTGGGGAAGCAAGGGCTTGCTAAGTGAGTGGTGGGAGAAGCAGAGGGTGAAACCTGCTTGTGTTCATTAAGGCAACACAAAACTGGGAGCCGTAATAATAATTAAATTAATTATAAAAGCAATTTACTTTTGAAAATTTGATTTGACAGCTTACTAGTGGCTGCACTGATCTAGCAGCTCGGGCTTAAAAATAGTCAGAACAAAAAAACCAACTCGAAGAACCATCAGCTAATTTTAATTAGATGCCAGGATTGGTAAACAAAATTCCGCACCACCCTTTCATTGTGGCTGACTTCGATTTAAGGAGATGTCGGGATTGATTCTGGGAAAGGCCGGGGAAGGGAAGGTGCCTTTGGGAGAGGGGATGGAGGCTCTGGGGGGTCTGAGCAAAGGCAGCTCCCCTGGGGGCTGGTCCCTTTGTCCCTACCCACCTGGGGGCTGGTCCCTTTGTCCCTACCCATCTGGGGAATATCTGCTCGAGGGGACACTGGCAGCTCCTCCCCGACTCGGTGACTTGCTGCATGACCTTTGCTGAAGGCGGAAGTGGCTCTGCAGTGTGACGGTGCGTGTGTGTGTGTGTGTGTGTGTTTGTGTGTGTTGGAGGGGGGAGGGCACACTGACAGCATTCACTGAACTGGAAGAGACAGTTAGAATGTTACCCACACTCTTGCTTCTCCTGCCTGGGTTCCCGAATGCCTGAGGGTCTTAGGAAGCTGACGCATTTTCTGGAAGCTGTGATTCTGGCAGGAGGAGGCTGCTGTCTGGGGACCTAAGTCTCCAGGCACTACCCAGACCCCCTCCCTCCCAGGGCCCGTGTGACTATCTTTAGTCCCCTTCTCTGCCCAGAAGTGCACACGTCCCCCTTTTCAAAAGACGGTGTTCCTGTTTTGTGGTATCTACAAAACAGAAATAGAGTCACAGATGTAGAAAACAAACTTAGGGTTACCAAGGGTTAAGGGGAGGGAGGGATAGGTGGGGAGATTGGGATGGGCATATACACACTACTATATATAAAATAACTAACAAGGACCTGCCATAGAGCACAGGGAACTCCACTCGGTGTTCTGTAATGGCCTATATGGGAAAAGAAGCTAAGAAAGAGGGGAGAGATGTATATGTATAACTGAGTCACTTTGCTGTACAGCAGAAACTAACACACCATTGTATATCAACTACACGTCAATAAAAATTAAACAAAGAGTGTGCTCCTGCCTTGGCCCAAGCCCCTGCCTCAGGGTGCTGTCACTGTGGGCCCACTGCTTCTCTCCCCCGCAGACTGGGAAGCCCTCCCACCCCCAGCCTCCTCGGGCAGGGACTTGATCCACACCCGGGTCCCATCGCCCTGCATCAATGCTGTTGACTGGAACCGAGGACCAATCTTTTTTTTTTTTTTTTCTAACATCTTTATTGGAGTATAATAGCTTTACAATTGATGTGTTAGTTTCTGCTTGATAACAAACTGAATCAGTTATACATACACATATGTTCCCATATCTCTTCTCTCTTGCTCCGAGGACCAATCTTGACCTTTCCGACCACCCCTTCCAGCTAACGTTTGATTACACACCTCTCTCTCTCTCTCCCTCTCTCTCTCCCTTAAACCAGCACTACCACTCTCCAAGCACCCGCTCTAGTCCTCTGCAGGCCAACCTCCTCTCACGGCCATGCTGACATGGCTCCCTGGGATGTCACCAAGCATCTCCTGGCCTTCCTCATCCCCTCTGTTCCCTGCAGTGTTGGCAACTGTTGACAGCCCACACCCTAACCACCCGTGGGGTGCAGGTTGTTCTTATAGGGTCACCCTCAGGATGTTGTCACCTGCCTTCACTCATCAAGCTTCTGCTGAGGCTGGCTAACTCAGGCTCCTGGCAGGGCAGGTGTGGCGGGGGCTGCAGACCTGGGACCCCCATGCGCAGCTTAGAGTTCAGAGCACAGTAATTATATAACCCACACTGAGCCTGCCTTGCTGGTCTGGTCCCTTTTGTAAATCATCCAACAGGCATTTCCACTTGAAAATCCCTCTTATTGCAAAACCTGTGTTTGAAACTAGATCCTCCACCCTCTCCTGCCCCACCATACACACACAGACACACAGACACACAGACACACAGACACACACACACACACACACATGGAATTTTCTCCTAACAGCTTGATTTCTAGGAGGCTCACCACACCTCTCCCATCACCCAGGTTTCCCCTAAGCCTTGGTGCCACCCTCTGCTGCTCCCTCTTCTGGGTTATAATCAATCAGCAAGTCCTCTGGCTTTTTCCTCCCAAATCCCCCTCCCCTCTGTTCCCTGGGGTACTCCTCAGCCTGGGGACCAGCCTACTCTCCTCCAGCCTGAGTGGCGTAGGTGACCTCTAGCTCCTCCCCTCTGCACCGGCCGCTATAACAAGCCCCTTGAGGTGGAGCCCATCAGAGTGTTTCCTGCTGTGATCTCACCTGTGAGTATCCAGGCACATGTCCCTCAGCCCCTGTGCTGAGCCTGATACGGGGCCATATTTGAGAAGATGCAGAGGAAGGATGCAGGATGGACACACCCGCATCCCGAGAAGCCAAGAGCCCTGAAGCCGAGGTTAAGCAGCTGGGGGGGAATTAAAGTCACAGAAATAAGGAGAACCAAGGATGTGGAGTGTTCTGGGAAGGTGGGGTCCCTGGGAAAGAGGCTGGAGGTGAGTCATGGGCAGGGACCTCAAGGAGGGGAGGGTAAATCTGGGGGGAAAAGCAGGAAGGAAATGAATGAAAGACGGAATGGAGCCATTTTCTCTGGAGCAAAAATTGGGATTTGTGGTCTAATAAGAGTCAATTAGGGATGCGCTGACACAAGAGGAGGGAGAGGGAGACCCTCGAGGCTGATCGGGAGATGCAGGCCCTGAGCATCTCAGCAGCCTCACCCGGAGGGAGGGGCCTGGCTCGAGGCAGGATATGGGGTGAGTGTGTGTGTGTGTGTGTGTGTGTAGTGGGTGAAACAGTTCCGACCTCACTGATTACAAGGTGCGTGACCTCAGACAATTACTTAATCTCTCTGAGCCTCACTTGCATCATTTATAAAATGAAGATGATTAAAGTAAGATCATAGCGAGGATCAAAAGAAAGAACAGGTGTGAAGCCCCTAGCTGACTTCCTAGAACATAGCCCTGTATTAAAGGAATGATACATTAGACTGTTATTCAACCCCATCTCTTCACGACTCCTAATTATCTTACTCCGTCTTTTCCCTTCTTCCTAAACAACAGAGCTGGGCCTGGCAGAACCGGAGGGACGCTAGAGATAAGCTGGCCCAACATCCTCACGTCATGGGTCGGGACACAACACCCAGAATGTGTAGGAGACTTGACCAGGGTGTCCTGGGTGTTGGTTCAGAGCTGAGGCTGGACCCAGGCCTCTGGACTCCCATTCCAGGGCTTTCTTAGCCCAGGATGCCTCAGAGTTTTCAGTTTAGGCTAATGAGGGTATGAACTGATGAGACAGAAGCTGCAGTGGGGACCCCAAATTTCAGCCCTGCCTGTGGGGTGCCCAGCTTGTAGGCAGCAGCTATGACATCCCCCCCGAGGTCACCATGTCCTGGGGTTGTCCCGGCAGGCTCTGCCTGGGGTGGCGGGTGAGGTTCGTCACAGAGCACGGTGAGGCACGTACAATCTTCTGGCTGAAAATCCTTCATGGTCTCTGTTGATGCATGTGGAGGGAGAAAGGGAAGACAGCAAAGTTGCCTCGCCCTTGAAATCCCTCCATAGGCTCCAATCCAACTGGCAAGAAAACACCATCCACCCCGGCCCTGTCTAGGCTCTGCCAGGAGACACAGGCAAGGGCTGGACTCACCCTGAGATGTGTGAGCTCACGATCCAGTACCTGGGTCCAGCTAGAGGGCAAATGCAGCTAGAGGGTGAATACTAGCTCTGCCTTGCTGTGTGGCCTTGGATAAATCACTTCACCTCTCTGGATTCCATCTCCCTCACGTGCAAAATAAAAGGATCAGAAAATCTCTAGTAGGCTATGATTCTAAGCCTTTGGGAAAGCCTTTTCTAGAGGATGTCTACCATTTGATCCCTTGGGTGGTGGGCACTTTTAGATAACGGTATGGATAACCCTGGTGGGGGGCCTGGTTTCAGGGGTCAGGTAAGGCAAACTCACCGGAGGCCCAGCTCGGTCTGATGGAAAGAGGCTGGGAGCCAGGAGAGTCAGTCATTGGTCTACCCTTGACCCTTGCATGCCTGTGACCTCGATTTCTCATCTATAAAATGGGAACATTGTATCTACCTGAACTAACTCACTTTGAGAGCCAGTGAAGATAAAAGCAAGGTTTGGGAAATGTTGAAAATTCTGTGTTTCGTTCATAATGTGTAAAAGCCAGCTCTTCCAACTCCAAGGTGGAAAAGGAAGGACAGGCAGAGACAGGCTGGTACAGACTCCTAGGTTTCCCCTGTCTAGGAGCAGATCCTGCCATGTCCCTAAGCCAGGACCCGTGTCTTCTTGCCCAAGCAGGGGCCCCTCTGGTCAAGGGCTGAAGCCGGGACTGTGCACACATTGCCTCCCAAGATTCTCCCCCTCCCCTCTCCAGGCAGATCCCAGGGCACAGCTGGGAGCTCTGTTTTTTTTTTTTAAATTAATTAATTTATTCATTTATTTAATTTTTGGCTGCATTGGGTCTTTGCCGCTGCATGCGGGTTTTCTCTGATTGCTGAGAGCAGGGGCCACTCTGTTGCGGTGCATGGGCTTCTCACTGCGGTGGCCCCTCTTGCTGCGGAGCACAGGCTCTAGGCCCACGGGCTTCAGCAGTTGTGGCTCGCGGGCTCTAGAGCACAGGCCCAGCAGTGCGACGCATGGGCCTAGCCGCTCTGTGGCATGTGGAATCTTCCCGGACCAGGGCTCGAACCCGTGTCCCCTGAACTGATAGGCAGATTCCTAATCACTGCGCCACCAAGGAAGCCCGGGAGCTCTGTTTTAACCATTTCTGGGTCTCCTGAGGGTCTGAGCTGCTGAGGACTGTGCACAATGGCCGAACATCATCCCAAACACACGGGTTCTCTCACGGATGCGTGGAGTTGGGTGGGGCCAAGCCTGGAAGGTCGGGAGAGCCTTCCACGGCAGCAGGGAGGACTACCTTCAGGCACAGACGTTATTCCAGTGGGAAGGAGGTGGCAGTGGGCTGGTTTCTTGGGACTGCCCCACCTTCCCATCCTCTTAGCCCCGCCCCCCCCCCCCCCCCCAGCTCTCCATGTTCTCCAGGTGAAGAGGTCAGGGGGTTGGAGTGACCAGGGTTGGGTCAAGCGCTACAGCCCAGGTAATCTCCTTCCCTCAGAGCTGCCTGACCCTCTCCACCATCCTTCGGGAGAGCAATCCCTGGACCAAGCGGCGGCGGTCAAAAGGCTCTGCGTGCCTTCCTCTGCAGAGCTGCGTTTATGAGCGAAGGTGGATGTGTCAGGAAGAAGTGGAGAGCCGAAGCTGAAAGGAAGGGCGAGGAAGGGAGAAAATAAAAGGGTTAGGACAGAGGCAGAAACCCAGGAGACAAAGTAAAGGCTTCTTAACCAAACCGATGGCCTGAACCGGGTGAACGGAAGAGTACTCTCACCGCTTGGCCCCTTGGTGGTCCAGCGTCCAGGGTGATACTGAGCATCCCAGCGGGGGAGGGCCCTGAGTGGCTGAAGCTCTGAGACGCGGTGAGGCATTCTCAGTTCCACTGCGAAGGGGGAATAGAAACAAAGCCACATCCTGAAGCTGCTCAGGAGGCGCTCAGTGAACACACCAGAAAGAACTATCAAAGGCCAAAGGACATAGGATCAAGGAAAGCTTCTCTGACAGTATTGGGGAAAATGAAGCTCAACGTATTCCTCCTCCTTTTGTGTTTTGAAAGCTGCAAAAATTATGCATGCCTGATGTGAAACATTCAAACAATAGACTGAGAATAGCTCATGGTGGATGCTCAGTTTCAGAACCATCCCCATCCCACTCCTGCCCCCAGAGGCAAGCACTGGGGGTGCCTGGTGTAGATTCTTCCTTATGCCCCACCTTTAAAAATATATTTGGAAATAATAGCTGAGTATATCCAGAACTTTCTATATGCTGGACTGTGCTAAAGTTTTACATGCATTATCTTATTTGAAATTGTGTATCCCTCAACAGGCACACAGGGTTTTTTTTTTAAAAAAAATAGGACTATATCAAACATATTGTCTGTGGCTTGCTTTTTTACTGAATGTGTTTGCATCTTTCATGGCAGTGTCTATTTCTCCACTTGATTCTTTTTACCAGATATGTTGTATTCCACAGTATGGCTATACTATGGTTTATTTCATGATTCCTTTATTCACAGATATTTATGAGCTTCCATTTTTATTATCATAAACAATGCTGAATCAAACATCCTTACCCTTACGTCTTTGGGCGGAAGGTGTAAGGATTACACGGGATAATGCCTTGAATGGTACTCTAGACAAAAAAGCATGTGCATTTCTTAGCTTGTGAGATCTTTGCACATTTGCCCTGAGCATTCTTTGTCTGGGGGTTTAATCCTGCCTGAATTGGGAGGGGTAGAGACTGCCCGAGCTCTGGCCCTTCTGTTCTGCCCTTGGATTAGGTGACCCACGGATGAACAGCAACAGGGTGAGAGGCAAAGGATGCCCGCGCCCACCATCAGACCAGTCAAAGATGCCCCCGTCCAGGGACCTGGAGGAGGCACTGGGCACTCAAATCCTCACAGCCCTTCTGACCAAGGCCCAGGCTGCATCCGGAGGGCAACCCGAAGCCAAAGGATAATCCACAATTAATTTCATCTTTGTTTGGAATTCACAAAATGATTAGATTTTCAAAAGGCATTGACCTACCCTTAGATGCTTGAATTTGAGATTAAAAGGGTTTATTTTCATCCCTGGAGTATGCTCCTGGAGTATCCCTCATCATGCTGGGGAAGGAGAAGGCTGCGGCTTCAAAACCCACAAAGCTGACCCGTGTGGGCGCCATGAGGGCGGAGACTTATTCGGTTGTGCTTATTGCTGTATCTCCAGTGCCTGGATCAGAACCTGACCCCCACAGTGGGTGCTCATTACATATTTATTGAATGAATACAAAGGCTTTGGAGGCAGTATAGAGTAACTGAGATCCCAGACTCTTGATTCAGACACAGACCCTCAGACTAGCTGTGCGATTCTGAACAGTTTAGGGTTTCTCTCTGAACTTTGGTTGCCTCATCTATAAAATGGGAATCCTAATGTTCCCTAACAGTACCAACCTCAAAGGGTTGTTGTGAGGGCGATATAATAAAATTATTACTACCATTCATTATTTTAATGACAACAAACACTGAGCCCAACTTCACAAGAGTTTCTCCTTCTTTCCCCTCTGATCTCTATCCCAGCTCATCTCCTTTCTCTCAAACATTGTAACTGTCCTATAATGTCCCCCACATAACACTTGCTCCCCTCTCTTGGGCACCAAGTTCAGGGTCTTGTACCCTATGGATCAGTGGGGCAGTGAGGCCGTGGGGCAAGGTGGGAGGTGAGGGAACATGGCCACCCTCGCCATCTGTTCTCCGCAGAGCGTCCCTTGTTCCTCCACTCCCATGTCCTTGTGCCTCTTTTCCTGCCCCTCATGTGTCCCATTTGCTCTGACTTCAGACTGCCTGGGGCCCTCCGCAGGCTGGGCATCTCCAGCAGTTGAGCCGGCCCCTCACTCTGTGGGCCCTGACGCTGCTTATGTTCTAATCGCTGGGTGCTGGAGACCCCAGTTGGCATTCATGGGTCCGAGGAATCTGTGAGCAGGATGGGATGACTCTTGTCAACTCATGCTAGAAAACAGGGATGAGAGTCACCATTATTGAGCACCTGCTATGTGCCAGGTAGTGGACCAGGAGGGTTCACTTGTGGCTGTTACCTGACTCACCATCTGAGGTATAAGCACGAGAAGAAAACACAAGATTACCCAGCTGGGAGAGGTCAGAGCCCAGGTCTGCACCTGGGTTAGGGTGTGACCGGGTGTTCTAGAGTGAAGAAGTTTGCTCCCTGCGGCTGTGCTTGCTGGGCACCTCCTCTCTCAGCCCTGGTCGCCTCACTCTGGCAGCCCCATCTTCCAGGGCTATGCATGGCCCCGAAAGAAGAGAGGTGGAAATCTTATATAATTACCCAAATCATGGCTCCTAAATGAGGTCTGATTATGGTGCTAAAGCCCCTTTCTGCAGTGAAGCCCTGGCTCTGCTGAATAGAGCTGTGACTACTTTGTGTGGGAATTTTTTTTTTCTTTTAAAGCGAAGGAGATGGCTTATCCGCATGCAAAGTAGGTTAGAACCTTAGCAAAGATCTTTTCAAACACTTGGCTTTTTTGAAGTCCTGCTACGAAACTCCTTTTGTTTCTCCTGCCTTTGCCTCTTCCCTCCCTCCCTTCTCCTTTTTCCAGAGGCTCAATGACGTCAAATGGCTTTAAGTGACAGCGACAGTGAGAACGGCCCGCGATAAGCTCAATTACAAATGATGGTGGGCTAGCCCAGCTGGGGCCAGGGTGCCTCGTTCAGCGTCTTCCAGCCCCGAGCCACCTTTATAGTGTCATCGGCACCTGACTCATCTGCCTGAAAAGTGTGTGCTTTGCCTTGGGTCCCACCTGCTCAGATGGGGGGACACGGGGATGGCACCCGTGCCTGGGAGCCACTGGCTTGCCTTTGTGGTTCTCACTGTTAATCCAACTTGCAAAAGGCCTTTGCTCCAGAGGGAAGCCAGCTCAGCTGGAACGGTTTGGTGCTTTGCCTAATGGCCTGCTATGGGGGTGTGAATTGTCTTCCTTTTGCTTTTGTTTCTTTAGCGCTGCAGCCCCACCCTCACCGACTGTAGGTAGAAATCAGCAAAAGTTGTGTGGGCATTAAGGATTTTCAGTAGGATGGTATTTACAAAGGTGGCCACACCTGAGACCAGCTGAGACCCTCACCCCACTCTTACATTGCAGGTAGGAAGAGGGGGCATTTCTGGCCCCATTTAACAGCGAGGGAAACCAGGTCTCAGCAGCTTGGTGACATGACTGCGGGCGCTGAGGTCTGCAGAGTCCGATGCTGACAGGAGGGACTGGAATCCATCCCCTGTCTCTGGAGCTCTTTTCCGGAGCTCCAGAGGAGGAAACTGGGGAGTGTGTGTGTGTGTGTGTGTGTGTGTATCCTCACCAAAGGAGAGGCTAGTGATCACGATACCTTTGCTCTGTGCCCACTGTGATCAGTGGGATTCCCACTCTGAAGCATCCGCTTTCACCCATATCTTGCCCGCTCTGGACCTGGAAGGAGAAAATTCCCATTCTGTTATCCCTGCCATCTTTCTCCTGACGATCTCAGTCTGAGTCCAAAGCATAAGTGATTTTCCAGGAGGGTGGGTGTCTTCAGAGGTATTTGGAAGAAGCATTGCCGTAGGCACTTCTGGGGATGTGGGAGGAGCCGGCGTAGGGATGTTTCTTTCATTACATGAATAGTTACTGAGGACCTACCATCTGCCAAGATGCTTCTAGGTGCTGAAGAAACAACAGAAAACAAAACAGTCAAAACCCCCTGCCTGGGCTTCCCTGGTGGCGCAGTGGTTGAGAGTCCGCCTGCCGATGCAGGGGACACGGGTTCGTGCCCTGGTCCGGGAAGATCCCACGTGCTGTGGAGTGGCTGGGCCCGTGAGCCATGGCCGCTGAGCCTGCGCATCCGGAGCCTGTGCTCCGCAATGGGAGAGGCCACAACAGTGAGAGGCCCGCGTACTGCAAAAACAAACAAACAAAAACAAACAACTCCCTGCCTTCACAGAACGTGCACTCCAGTGAAGGATCCTGACAACGAACTAGATGAATAAGTAATTAAAAATGGTGATAAAAGCTGAGACAAAGTAGAACTGGGAAGAGGCTTAGGGGTGGCTGGGATTTTAGATGGAGGAAATAAGAAGTCTCACTGGGAAAGTAATGTTGAAATTCAGCCCTGAGAGAGAGAGATGTGAAAACATCTAAAGAAAATGTTCTCCTCAGGGGAAACAAGTGCAAAGGCCCTGAGGCCCAGAGGGCATCTTACGTGCTTGGAGAGTAAGAAGGAGATGCTGTGACCTGGTCAGAGCCGGTGAGAGGCAATGCACCAGGGGAGTTCAGAAAGGTCATGGGTCAGAGGGGTGTGTAAGCAGATTTCACAGGGCCTTTATGTAGGAACTTTAGCTTTTACCCTGAGTGAGTTGGGAGCTGTGGCAAGGTCTGAGTAGAGGGCTGTCAGGGGCTGACCTGTACTCTCCGAAGCAAGTGCTCATCTTGCCAGGGCTATTCTGGGGACTGCTCCCCTCCCTAGCCTCCCAGTTTATTGGTCTTTGCTCGTGAGCTGGAAGGGGCTTGGCCAGACTGGAAGGAAAGCTGAGACCCTATTTGCTCCAGGAGAAGGCAAGGAAAGAGGAACAGAGTTCGGAGCAGACATGGGGACTCTGCCCGCTGGGTGCTCCTGGGGCTTTTGGAGTGACAAGAGAGCTGGTCCACTTGCCACTCCAAGGATTCTGGGAAATTGGGGGCTGGGACAGCTTCAGGCTGGGGCCCATCTCTCCCAAGAAGTCCAGGCGCACATCCATGTATGCGCATCCCTTCTCTTTATTTTCCCATCCTTCGGGTTGCATCCTTCCTGTGGGCTCTCTAATGACTGTGAGATGAGGTATTGCTCACAGTAGAGAAGCCAGCAGTGTGGGCAGGTCTGAAGATGCTGGATTTCTCACCTCTCCCGCCTGCTCCCTCTCTTGCTGCCACCTCTCCCTCCCCCCTCTTCTCACCCCTTTGCAGAAGAAAACGACAATGCATGTGTGAAGATTGCTTGCTGGCTGGAGAGGCTCCCTGTCTCCTCCCTTCCCAACTCAGAAGCAGCAGCCTTCCTTTCTGCATTCCGCCCCAGCCCTGTTTCTGGGTATCCCAGTACCTCCACCCCTTCTCTCCTCTTTTCCTCCTGCACCACTCAGACACTCCTGCCCTTCTGTGCATAGTCAGGATTCCCTGGGATGCTAAATGGGGACAGGTGGCCTCGGGATGCTTAATCCAGGATGCAGTTCTTGAGTGGGAATGGTGTGGAAGTCATCCCAGTGAACCCACTTTGCATGACTTACCCTAATATGAAGGATCCTGGGCTTGCAGCAAGTATAGAGGTTGTCTGCATTTCAGAACCCCAAAGTGAATGAAGCAAAAGATATCAACTTACATTGACACACATGGCTGAGCTGCGCCTCCATTTGGGTAGGAGAAAAGGTGCACAGCCCTAGGTTTCCCGTTCGTCCTTCCATCATCTTTCTTTCCTAGGAACCTCCTGTTGTAGACCTTCAGCTACAGCGTTCTCCCTCCCTCTCTCAGAAGGAGGCCAGCTACGGCGGAAGGGTGGGCCTAGCAGCTTCCTTCCAGGGCAGGGTGGGGTTTGTTTGCCTGTGTGAATTGCCTCTTCTCTTTTAGAGAGTTCAAGAAGAAGAGAGAAAATGAAACACTTTTGCCACCTCCTTGTTAGCTCGGAGTCCCAGGTGAGCTGGGGAGCTCACAGCTCCTTTTGTGTGGCTGCAGCCTGTATCGTCTCCATGGTGATGCCTTGAGGCTTCTTGGAGCTAGGGACCAGGCTCCTTCAGTAGCATTCCCTGAGAGCTGCTAGTCAGAGACAGGTGGGGAGAGGGACCCTGTGGGATCAAAGGAGGTCTGGATGGGGTTGTCCCGGGCACAGGGAAGTGGATTCTTGACCCTGGGCTTCTTTAAGACCAGCGACAGCTTTGGAACCTGGGATTCAATCAAAGAATGCACTTGGAGTGTGACATTCAAGGTCTTCTAGAATCTAGTTTCATGCTCCCTAGGCAGGTGCGTCCCCTATGACTCCGCTATACAGAACTGGTACATGAGCCTGGCCTGGTCTCCTCACTGCCCCCCTAAAACAATACTTATTCCCCGCTCTGAGCATTTGCCCCAGCTGTGTCGATTGTCTGGGACCTTTCCCTTCCTCAGCATTTCTCTGACTTGGTTCCAGAGCCACCTCCTCTGGGAAGCCTTCCCTGATACAGAACTCAGCCTCTGGGGCTCTCCCCGTCTTCTAAATCCAGACATCACTGCCCCTCTGGGTCTGGCTTGCTCCTAGGAACACATAATGGCTTGTGTTGTTAGTCACTTTGCACGTGAAAGGCAGGTGGTGCAGTGAGGCAGGCACGGGTCCAGCCTCTGACAGGCCTGGGCTTGAATCCTGACTCTGCCACTTGATAATTGGTTCTTTTCGGACGAGTGTCACTTCCTAGTGGTCTCACGGAGCTTGTAAGCAACTGTAAGCCTCAGTTTCTTCACCAGCAAATTGGGGATGCTCGTAACTCCTTACAAACTTGTGAAGATGAAATAAAGTGCTGGTATAGAGAGTAGCAGGCACAGCCCCTCCCCTCTGCCTCCCTCCCACCACTAGTTTAGATGCTGCTCTTTGCTCCCCGGCAGCCTGTATTTTTCCCTAGCAGTGCTTTGCCCACACATATAATTAATCGTTGGTTTCTTGTACTGATTCATTTGATTTTTCTCTTGGGGAGCTTGCAAGCAGTGGGCTTTGTCTGATATGTCCATCACTGTTTCCCTGTGCTTAGCACAGAATCTGGACACTGTGGGGCTTGAGAAACAGTGGCTGACCGACCATCTGAAACACGGATCAGAGCCCCTCCATCCGAGGCCATTGGTTTCTAGGCTCTAGCCACTCCTTTACTTCTTTGAATGTCCACGCAGCCTTGCACATAGTAGGTGCCCTATAAGTGGCTCATTAGAGAACGGTCCTCTTCTTTAATTATTTATTTTACGTCAGAGTATAGTTGACTTACAATGTTGTGTTAGTTTCAGGTGTACAGCAAAGTCAATGTTCTGTCATAACCTATATGGGACTGGTCCTTGGTTGCACATACAGGA
This sequence comes from Mesoplodon densirostris, assembly GCF_025265405.1. Lineage (NCBI taxonomy): Eukaryota > Metazoa > Chordata > Mammalia > Artiodactyla > Ziphiidae > Mesoplodon > Mesoplodon densirostris. Next base: position 109,583,890 of record NC_082667.1, on the reverse strand, counting down.
TGAGTGACTGCAGAGCTATGTTCCTAGGTGATTTCTAGGAAGGGAAGAGGGACCCCCTTCTGCAGAGTGGCTTAGGGGAAATCTCCAGTTTGGGAGGCAGGGTGACCAAACACATCCTTTGATGCTCCGTCTAATCCTGGAGTTGATGGTCCACAGAAGCAGGAAGGACTTTGTTCCAGAATATATCAGTCAGAGAGACCACAGCCTTGGTGCCAGATGGAGGGGACCAGGCCTTGTTCTCTGGGAGAGCTGGGCTAGCACACTGGCTAAAGTTCATTCCCATGAGCATTGCTAAAGTTGGGACAAACTCGATTTTAAGTTAAGTGGAAATATTTTTATTCGAGTTAATGTACAATTGGATCTGGTAAACACATAGAGTATATTACTACGCGCTCTGGAAATGTGCAGTCCGATCAGCAAACAGATTAGTTTTAAGTGAAAAGACACTGGCAGATGCTTAAATTCATTGACTTGTTGAGAACGTCTAGATTTGGATACAAATGCACTGGAACGCTAGATCAGCTTGGTGTCTCAGCCCATCCGCACGGAGAAGCTATTGATTTTAGTTGATATGCATTGATTCCCAGAAAACAGGACGGCTTTTGAAAATGAACTTCCAGTAATTTCAGGGAGAAGCTGGCGCGTTTTTCTCCACGCGAGGCTGACTTGTTGTGTTAAACGTGTTTCTACGCCTCGAAGGAACGGCAGCAGACAAATATCTTCGTATGAATTAAAATGCATTGATTCTTGGAGGGAAATGATGGTCTCTGTTAAAAGCTTTTTGGAGATGTTAGCGCACAGGGGTTTGAATAAAGCCTTTGTTTGGATCCCCTTCCTCTCTGCCTTCTGCTCTCCCCCAAATGGTGGCAGTTTGCAGAGCCCATGTGAAGCTGGAGGTGCCGGCGGGTAGGTGGGGTGGGGAGAGGAGGAGGGGACCTGTCCCACTGCCTATCCCTTGCAGCAAGTGGGAGCATGAAACTGCCCCTCCTCTCCAGGGAAGAGAATGTTGAAAGGGTTCAATGTGGTTGATCTCCAAACCAGACAGAGAGAGAGAAGATCAGGTGCCCAGGTAGGGGCCGAGGGAAAGGGAAACAAAGTTTCCATTGATAAAGAAAATAGCAAGGAAAAGGGGGAGCCCGGGGTCCGGTGTGAGATGCAGAAATGAGGGGGAGTGTGTGCAGTTTGGGTCTCTTGGTCAATGGCCTCTCTGTGCTGAAGGGAAACGATTCGATGATAATGGTTGAAACGGTGCGGGAGTGAGTTATCTCACTTTCTTACCTTCTGAATGAGTTGGACGTGAACCAGAGGCATAATTTAGGCATTTCTCACCCTCATTAATGAATAGCTCCCATGGGGTATGCAGACAGCACGGCTGGAAAAATGATTCCAGGAGCCAGGAAGGAAGCGATTGGTCTGGACCTTATTTTTTGTGTTAAGACTCCCTGGATCTTTCTGGATCAAAGCCACTTAGGACAACTTTGAGGGTTGACCATGGACTTAACTCCTCATTAGCCACTGCTACCTTCTCCTCAGCCCGCACACACACCCTGGGTGGGTGATTCGATCCACTTGGGGGGTGTTTGTTGGCTGTGGGTGAGAGAAGATGCTGACCAGTTGCCCAGGTAACACTGCCCCCGGCAGCTAAACCTCTTCCACGAGTGACAGGAAGGAAGGCTGCTGGGAAAGACTTAGAGGAGGGTCCATTGTGAAGCCTCCTCCTTTCACCTCTGGCTGCAGCTGTTATGAGTCAAGGGTCACGGTCTGCCTCTACTTACCCCAGACAGTGATTCTCTCCCGCTTCACTCCCCTCTGCTTCTCTCCACTCCCTTCCACTTGCCCCTACTCTGCATTAGAAAGGGGATTGCCTAGCCTTGGAAGCATAGGATCAAAGCACTGGGAGGGATTTTATGAATCCTTCAGTCCACCCCCCAACCCCCCTACCCCCGTCTGCTGCTTCCTCCTCTGCCTCAACAATATTCCATGTCAAATATAGTCTCAGCTTGAATACCTCCGGCCATGGACTGTACTTCATCTCCCAGGAGTCTTTTGCAAATAGATAGTTCTAGTCACTGCAGAGTGCCCTTGCCCCTTGCCTGCCAACATCAACCCCAAATCTAAATGAGCCTCAACCCCATGGTCCTGGTTCTGTCCCCTGGGGTAGCACAGAAAGAGTCTCACTCTTCTCCCCCTTGACTGTCTTTAGGTATTTGGAGACAGTTAAGATGTCCCCACTGAGGCTTCCCCTCTCCAGGCAAATCACCCTAGGTCCTTTAGCTATTTTTCACGTGACATGGTTTCCTCCCCCATATGCAGGACCAGCTACATAATCTGCATGGGTCTTTAAACAATGTGGGGACCTTTGTTCAAGAATTACGAAGAATTTCAAGATGGTGACAGCAGGCAGGGTTAAATCAAGCTCAGGGTTGGATGCCCATGAAGCCAGCCCTCACCCTATGGGACCTCTTTTCCCAGATTTCAGTCTGCAGTGTCCTTCTAAGTGATGTTCTGGGACTAGACTGTCCAGGGCAAAAGCACAATGACTGTCATTTTTTTTTTTGGATATATTCTTTAGTGTTGTTGAAGCAACGGACAATCGTATTCGCTTTTACCGGCAGTCAGAGCATACAGGTGCGTCACGCTCAGCATAATGTCCACGTTAATCTCTAGATAGGATTCATACCTGTAGCAGCTGAGCCATCTCCCTTCCACTCTTGGGCAGTTGCAGGAATCCACAGTGGTGAATTTTGCTCTGCCCACAGAATACATCCCAGTGCATTGTCCTTTAGGCAGTGTATTTATTCACTCATTCAATCTATAGCGAAATATTTACTGACGGCCCACTATGTGCTAAGCACAGTGATAGGAGTCAGGATACTTTTTTTTTTTTATACATTACATTCTTTTTTCAAAACTGAAGTGTAGTTGATTTACAATGTTTCATGTGTACAGCAAAGTGATTCAGATAAACATCTCTCTCTCTCTCTATATATATATATATTTTTTTTTTTTCTTTTTCAGATAGGATATGTTATTGACTAAAACCTGACCCTGGACTTAAAGAGCTTTAATTTAGAGGAGAAAAGATATTTAAACAATAACTACACAAAAACCTACTGGTTCCTATAATAGAGATGTATACAGGAGTGGGAAAGATGGCAAATTACTCTGCCTGGGAAGTTATGGAAGCCTTCAAAGAAGTGGTAGTATTTGAGATGGCTCTTGAAGAATGAGTAGAAGTTTGACACATGGGAGAGGGAGGAAGGGATTGATAGCCTGGTTTCCTCCCCATGAATTCCCAGTTCTTTTCTTTCGGCCATTCTTCTGGGGCACCACCAAGGAGTCTGGCCCTGGTGGCTCCCCACAGATTTCCACAGCCTATTTCATCTCTGGAACGCTTCAGTCAGATCACACTGCCTTGATGAGAAGACATTTCTGGAGTTTTTGCTGCAGTTTTAAATTTCTTGACATCATCTGGGTGCGTTGGGAAAAACGAGATCTAATAATGAATGATTACAACTCTCAAGTTAAGTCTAGTTGGTTGACTAATCAATTTGGTTAAGTGAAAATCCATAGCAAATGAGTTGACTGCAGTATGACATTTCTCCATCCAATTTAAATTAAAATCACCAACCATAATAATTTCACAATTACTCAGGGAGGGCACATTGGAGACATGACCCCCGGAGCAGAGAAATTGCAAATTCTGCGAAGAGTGGGCTGAGAGTGGGGTGATGACAGAGTCGCTTAAGATGAACTCTGCCTGAACTGCTCAGCCTCGTCAGCATCGGGGGAGGCAGTGGGGGGGCATCTGCAAAGGATGCTGATCAGCGGTTCCATATTCTTGGGAGCAGCCCTGCTTCTCTCCCCTGGGGAGGCAGGAGTTTCTTTCCTCTCGGCAAAAAGCCCATGAGAGTTCTTCCAACAGGAGAGCAGGGTCTCTCATCTCCAAATAAGAGGGTAGGGGAAGAGGTGGATGTTACTACTTCCATTTCAAATTCTCCCAAATTTAGATGATCCGTTCTTGGGCAGTGGATGCCACGTCTGTTGATCTTGAGTTAAGAGTGCCAAGTGTGTGTAACAGCTAATTAATTGGTTTTTGATAATAAGGGTGATCATGACAGAGCAAAGGAAAGAATTATATTTGATCTAATATCACAAATGTTTATTTGCTGAATGTCCCCTTTATACCAGGCATGGTATCAGGCACCAGGGAGAAAGAAAGGAATTAAATGTATCGCCCTGCCTTCAAGGGCACTGTGCAGCCCGCCTTGTGTAGCCTGAGAGATAAACACTATTAATGCAAAGTGGAAGGTCATTGACATTTAGTAAGTAACTTGAAGGATAATAATGATTTTGATCAGGGAATTTCATGCAAAAATTTTGTATGCCAGTTACCTTATCTGTAAAAGGCATTTAAAAACAGTATTACCTCAAAAAGTTGTTGTGAGATGAATGACATGAGTGATGCTGCTAGTGGTCCCTCAGTCACTTTTCTCTTCTTCTTCTACACCAGTAGAACTCTCAAATGTTAGCTGCCTGGAGCACGTGGCTGACTGGAATCAAGACTACGTTTCCCAGCCTCCTTTACTGCTGTGGCCACGTGACTAAGGTTGGGCCAAAGGAATGCAAGTTGAAGCAGTTAAGTGTGGCTTCTAGAAGTGCCCTTAAAGAGAGGGGTCATGCTCTTATCCTCCCGTTACTCCATCCTGCTGGCAGGAATTCAGGCACAGTGGCTGGAACTGGAACAGTTGTGCTGGGGCATGAAGTGACTTTGGAAGTGGAGGCCATACAGGCAGAGCAACAAGACAGAAGGAACCTGGGTTTCGGATACTGTGATGTGAATACTAGCCCTGGACAGCTCACCTCAAGAGCTAAAATAAACATCCTACTTAAACTACTGTTATTTGGGGTTTACTGTCACTCCCAGCTGAGCCTAATTCTAATTAATCCAAATGAACATATTTACATATAAAGCATTCAGAAAAGTGCTCAGCACATAATAATAGCTCAAGGACTGGTGGCTCATGTTCGTATTTTTGGTCCTTACTCTAAAGGAGACAAGACAAAGGTCCTGCTTACTGAGCTGCAAAGGGTTTGCCTTATTTCCCCACAGGGACTCTTGGTGGAGACACCTAGCATTTTACATCGTCGTCGAGGCCCAGCTCTTTGGCCTCTCCTCCCACAGTCCACCCTTCTCAGCTTCTCAGCTGACCACCCCCAACACCTACCCCACCCCCCACACCAGACTTAAATCCTGCTGTCACAAGCTCAGCCTTTACGTCTAGAGAGAAGCATCAGTGGCAGCCCAGGAGAAGTATGAGAAGGGAGTTGGGTCCTGTGGATCAATTTGTCATATTTCTTGTGGCGGCAAGAGGAGCATGAGCAATGAGTGCACTAAATCCCTGGCATGGTAGCAGCACTGTTGAATGTCTTGGCTTGAATTATGTATCTTTGGGTGGGACTGGGGCCCTGGGTGGAGGGGAAACACTGGGTGCTTGTAAGTGCTCCCCAGCATAGTCCATCAAGGGGGTTGGGAGCAGTGGTGGGCTAATGATGATGTCACTCCTGAAGACCTTGCTATAGGAGAGGGCAGGGCAGTCTGTCTGTGTAAACAGGCAGAGGTACTTTGAGTTTCTGGGAAGATGAGAGTTAGAGAGTCGCCCATTTTCATTTCTGGGGACCTTAGTAGAAAAATGTTGGAATTATTGACTCAGAAGTAATGGGTGGCTTTTTGCCTATTGTTGGGTGTATACGTTGAGAATGTATAATTATTAATACATACATATTCTATACCCTTGAGGGGAAGAAGGGAATGTGGGGGCTTTCCTGGTAGGGGAAAGTCATGGTTATTAGAGAGAGTGAGTTTGATAGACATTACTCATGCTCACCAATATTTCTAAATCTTTTCTCTTTCCTGTCACATGAACAAGTTCACCTGTATTGTATGGCCAGTTCTAGCCCGCGAAGTGTAACCAGAAATGACATTTCTGTGAGCATTTAAGAGTTGGTGTGCATTTTTCTCCATTTTTTTCTCTCTCTCTCTTTAGAAATTCCTGCTGTGTCACAATCTGGAGGAACCTACATCTGCCTAGGTCCCTGAATGACTGTGTGGAGCAGAACCCCATGCCCTACAGCATTGGGCATGTAGATTAGTGAGAAATAAATCTGTTAGGTGCTTGTGGTTTTGGAATTGTTGGGAACTGCAGCACAATCTCATCGGTCCTGATGAATGATGCCAGAAGTGAAGGGGTGTGCAGATCCTTTAGTTTCAGTGGGAGGCCAGGGTTAGCAAACCAGAAAATGGAGTCTGAATGGGTCATTAGAATTTTGTGCATGTGGTCTGGGCAGAGAAAGAGGCAACAACAAATACTGATACATAAAACTGGGGCTGGCTGAGTCCAGGAGTGATACCAAGAATGGCAGGTCAGCTGATGAGATCTGAGAATGTACCTGGGACAGATGCCACTGTTACTCTGACATTCTGCTATGACACAGACCACAGAGGGCAGGTTATGTCTAAGTTTGGTTCCCAAAACAAGAGGAACAATTCCAGAGCACTCCTCAGAATTTATGGACTGAATTATGTCCCCTTCCCCAAAATTCATATGTTGAAGTCCTAACCTCTAATATGACTGTATTTAGAGGTAGGTAATTCATGTTAAATGAGATCATATAGGTGAGACCTTAATCCAATAAAACTGGTGTCCTTATAAGAAGAGGAAGAGACACCAGGGCTCTCTCTCTGTCCACATGCACACAGAGAAGAAGCCATGTGAGGTCACAGTGAGAAGGTGGCCACCTGCTAGCCAGGAAGAGAGCCCTCAACAGAACCCCACCCTGATGGCATTTTGATCTTGGACTTCCAGCCTCCAGAACTGTAAGAAGTAGATTTCAGTTGCTTTAGACCCCCAGTCTGTGGTACTTTGTTATGGCAGCCTGAACTGACTAACACAGACCTTGAACTAGGACTTGTTTTCTCATGTTCCCTTCTCCACCCATTCCCAAGTTTTCCAGTGGGGAACTTTTTGTATAGAGTCAGATTTTTTTGAGGTGGAGAGGAAAGAGAAGAGAGGGGAATAATGAAAATAGTAACACCTCCTTGCACTTTTAACAAAATGCTTTTTTCTACATTATTACACTGGATTCCAATTATAGCCCTGTAAGAGAGAGGGAATTATCCTAGGCTTACAGATTTTATTCATTGGCTTAGCAACATTTTGTGAGCATCTACTATGTGTAGGGACATGAGGCTAAGTTTTGGGGTGCAGAGTTGAATAGTACAGGTCCTGTTCTCAAGTGGCTGAGTGAATTGAGGCTTCCAGGACAAGCTGGTGGTTCCATCTCACAGGGCTAGTAAGGATTCGATCCTGGCTGTTTAGCTCTGTGCCCAAGTTCAAAGAGGAGCAAAGCAGAGACTTAGGATGTAACAAATGCTGATGGACCTTTGCATTCCAGTGAAAACTGTCTTTTCATTGTCCCTGAGAAGCTGAATGTCAACATCACACATAGGTAGCATGGCCAGCTATTGGTTGCCTGCATGCCGTTCAGCCTCCACATTGTTCTTTGCTGGCAGAACATTTACTCTGTCTAGATCTCCTGTACCCATGCACCTCAGGGAAAGTTGGCTTCTCCCAGGACCAGAGGGTGAATCATGTAGGCAGCCAGGCAATCATACTCCATCTAATTGCCTTGCAATTCTAACAAGTGGGACACAGTAGAGCCTGCAGGGATTCTTGGATTTCTCACCCTAAAATGAGCACAAAAGAGGGGCATTTTATTTTTTGAGTGGTATTGTCATGTGAGGGCATGATGCTGAGAGCTGCTGCAGCCACTTTATGACCATGAGGAGGTGAGCCTGAGGACAACTGTCAACAGGCTGAGCATGGCAGAGCAGAGAGAGGGAAAGAAACGGCTCTTGATATTGATCGACAGAATTAACAGTGCCTCTTGTTATATCAGATAATACATATTTTCATTGTTAAGCTCTTTGAGGTTGAACATTTTATTGCTTTAGCTAGAAGCTTCCTAACTTGTATAGGCAGAAACAATCAACCATGTGTGTACTGCATGTGTGTACTGAGTTGCTTTTTCATTGTTATTTTCATTGTTAAGCTCTTTGAGGTTGAACATTTTATTGCTTTAGCTAGAAGCTTCCTAACTTGTATAGGCAGAAACAATCAACCATGTGTGTACTGCATGTGTGTACTGAGTTACCACTGCCTCCACCACTGACTCAGTGTATGGCTTCGGGCAGGTCTCATTCCCTTTCTGGGCCTCAGTCTTCTCATCTGTGAAACATGGGTGGGGATAATTGTCCATTCCAGATCTAACCTTTCCAGTATTACTCTTAACTCAGTGCTGGGTTATGTAGCCTGCGGGTGGGGAGGTGCAGAGAAGGATAGGAAGAGCTGATTGGAGTCAGAGAGAAAGGTATCTGTGATGTGGCTGGTAGAGGGCAGAGGAAGAGGAGGAAGAGGGGTCCCCGTCTTCACTGTCTGTAGGAAGGAGCAGACAGTGTGTACCACCTGCTCAGGGAAGTGTCTGGGGGACATGCGGTCGCCGTCAGCCACTCACCGAACACTTCTCTGACCCGAGTCAGCTGCACACGGTTTGCTCCCAGACCTTTGTGCCCTCTGTGCCTCTCACTCTACTTGGTGAGATTAGCTCTCCCTGCAGGGGTGGAGGCACAGTGATCTTGCTGGTGTTTCCCAAACAGAGAGGAGAGGGGTGCATGGCAGTCCACGACAGGACTGGATTCTGCCCTCTCTCAGGGCTGCCTGAATCAGAAGTGCCAGGATCCCTGTGAAAAGCAGATGTGGCTTCCACCCAAGACCTCATGAACCAGCCATGCTCCCTGCCTCACGTGCAGGACCACTGCTTGTGAGCCACATGGTGATGCCGGAAGGGAGGAATTTTCAGTGACCCTATTTTACAGAAGAGAAAACGGAGCCTCAGCGAGGTGAGAGGTCTTGATGGAAGTCACACTGCTGATAAACGCTGAAGCTGGGACCCAAGCTTAGGTCTGTCTGATGTCATTCCCAATTCTGGCCAATGAGTGAGGCCTTGGATCACCGGGGCCAACCTACTCCTTCAGCCCACTTGGCTACCCCTCAACCCCAAGCTCTTAATGTTTCTCTTGCCTCTGCAGGCTCTTTCCCCAGGCAGGGAGCTGCTTCTTTCATCCGTGCCTTTCTCTGTGAAATTGAACTTCTGCTCTCCTCCAGGGCCAGCTCCACAGCTACCTTGGCTTTTAGGTCTCCTGTGACACGTGCCCTCCCCCCCCACCCCCACAGTCATGCCAAACAAAGCAAAACCTAACAAACAAAATCTGTTTTCATTTTACTTATAGGTCTTGATCATCATTTATGTTTTTCACTCAGTATTCATCAAATATAATTGAGTACTTATTATGTGCAGATTTTGTGAAGTGCTAAAGATATCAAGAGTGAACTTGAATGGACATGGTGCCAACCTTCACAGAGTTATGGTCAAGTGCACTTCTCGTATCAAACCACTCCCCTCCCCCATATATATAGCACCTCCTCAGTGCTGGCTATCAGTGATATGAAACCAGTTCTTAGCGTGGCTGGGACAATGTCTGCCATTAGTAGGTGCTGCGTGGAATAAATAAATTAATGAAGTGGGGTAAAGGGCCAAGAAGGGCCAGGTTTGAGCTATATTTCAAGGAGGTCAGGCAGCCTGCCTTCGGTTGCTGCATCCTCAGAACATGCTAAATTGTCTAATAAATGGTTTTCCAGCCCGAGCCCCTGGAGAAGGCAACTGACATGGCCGAGGCCTGAGGTCAGTGCCCAGCCCAAACCCATGTTGGGTGGATGCATTATGAATGCAAGGTGTAGGAAATAGAAATTATTAAACTCACAGATAGGGACAGAAATGCCTTTTTGTGGCTGCAGAGTTGGGACATTATGCTGAAGCAATGCATTGCAAATCAGCCCGCACCAGGCAGAGAGGGGCTTTTATCCTCCAGGTCCCGAAGTTCCTTTGGCAGCTTTTGTGTACAGCCTCAGAGGCCCTTCTGGGAGGAGAGAGAAGCTGGTAATTTCGTGGCTGATTGGCAGACTGTCCAGAGCCAATAAAGATATATGTTTTCTTGCTGAAGTACTCACACACCCAAATCTCAACTCCTCAGTTTTGTCTTTCTTTGTCTTCTTGTGATCCTGACCCCCTTTCCATTAGGGAGAAGAATGAAACCTGGGCTGTCTTTTCCCATTCACATGGCTTAGTGTGGGCCTAGTGGGGATCGGGGTCCCCATCCTGGTGACCCATGAGGACAGAGGGTGTTTGCCCAGGGTGTCTGGCCTCTTCTCTGGGCATCCAGTTTATTTTGGCACAATCTAGAGATTAACTGTGCCACTTTGGTGTTCTGGATAAGCTTGATGTTTACATTCCCATGAATCCATCCAACATCCCTGCAATGCTGGATATTGTTTGCCCATTTTAAGGATGAGGATAGGTGACTTGTCCAAAGCCTCAGAGTTAGAAAGTTGTGGCATTGGGATTTGAAGTCAAGTTTATCAAATTCTGAAGTCTGTGATATTGGTTTTTTTGAGTGCCCTAATGGTGTCTCACTCTAGTAGTATTCATGGCACCCCTGCTGACGAAAGATGTCATCAGTGGTACACTGGGGACTCTTGAACTGGGTTCTCTAACTGGTCGATCCTAAGTTACTGGGATATCTTGAAATTTTAACAGAAGTATCTGGTTTGGAAATTGAATGGCTCTTTGAAACTATGTAATTCATTTCTTCTCTCATCTGGACACATTTTACAGATCATGAAGCTTAGGCCTACAGAATTTAGGGACTGGCCCTAATTTATAGCCAACTGTAATGGCAGACCCAGGACAAGAACCTGTCCTCTCACTCTCAAATCAGATGTAATCTCAAATCAGATGTAAAACAAATCAGATCACAGGGTTAGGGACCAAGACTTTCTCTATCTTGTCACCTTGCCACTTTGTGGCTTCTTTCCCAAGTTTACCTCATGGTCCTAAATGGCTTCTGGAGCTCCAGCCATTACATCCAGCAGCTGGAAGGAGGAGGCCCTTCCTTTTCAGGAGACTTTCTGGAAGTGTCACACAGTACTTCTCTCTCACTGGCCAGTATTTAGTTGATGGCCACGCTAGTTAAATGGGAGGCTGGAAAATGTCATCTTTTAGCTGGGTGCCTAGTAAAAAGTCAGAAAGACTGTCTGTATTCCTAAGAAAACAGGAAGGAGTGGCTATTGGGAACCAACTATCAGCCTTTACCACAGCTTCTTAGTTTCTAAACTGGCTGCCATCACTGTATTTCCAGGTCTGCAGCTCTAGGAATTCCCAGCTGAGGAAAGCTGAACCAGCAGAACTTGACTGGCAGAAAAACAAGTCTTTTTTTCCCCCTTCCTCTTCCAGATAATGGCAGGGCACTTAGCTCTGGAAGAGTTTGCATCATGGGACTTTTAAATATAATGCCACCTTGCCTAGTGGTTTTGGTACTCATCTATTTTAGTCTGCTTCAAAGACAACATTGCTTTTGTGCCTTCCTGGATTTTGTAAAACATGAGGGTAGAGGTTTAGGATAAAGGAAGATGGGATGTATACAAGTGTGTCCATGTATGGAAACATATATTTTTAGAGGGGATGGAAACCTCCACTGCCATGTGTGCTGGTACTTTCCCAGTCATGTCCCAGGCTGACAAAGCATGAAATACTGATTTTGCTCCTGCGCTGGTTCTTCAAGTAACGTGGAGTCAGGGCTGCTTCTTTGAATACCTAGAGGCAGTTAGGGGCTCTGAATGAGAAAAACAGAGTGTGAAGCAGCCTAGAGATGGTTGAGTCCAACCACCTGCTTTTACAGGCAAAAATCCCAAGGCCCAGAGAGGTTGTAGGTTTGCTCCAAAGTTACAGAGCTGGGACCAGGATCCCACCTTTCTGACTTCTAGACTAAGGCTATTTTGCCTCTCTGAAATATATATACATATTTTATATGATTCTCTAGCCATTTCATGTGTGATACTATTATACCCCCAACTAAAGACTCTGAACCCTTATTAGGTTCAAAGCACTAGGCAAGGCTTGGTGTGAGGAGGATAAAAAGATGAATAAAACACAGTTCGTCTCAAAGAATTTGCCATCTAGAGACGACTACAGATGCATTGGCAACTAACTGTAAGGCAAGACATTGGGCTCTAAGTGTTGTACAGACACTAAGTGGTGATGCTATGGAGGGTGGATTGATTGGCTGGGGTGGGGTACTGAGGACGTCCCCATGGGGGGTCATTGAAGAGGGGAGAGGTAACCTAGATTAGATGAAGGGCACAGACAGAGCCTGAAAGTCATAGCACTAGCTGAAACCTCCCTGCCCTGGGTGCTGTCACTGGAATGTGGAGGGCTCAATATGAGGACCCAAGGAAGGAAAGCCTAGAAGGGTCTCCTCTGCCTCCAGGGAGGAGCTCTAGTCCCACTAACTTGTTGGGCAGTGTTCTTGGTCCTGTATGACCATTCAAGTGTCTGAAATAAACCCAGCTGGTGCCTGGATCTTTACCAAGGATCTCTAGGGGTGGCTTTCAGGCATCTGTCTATTTAAAGCTCCCTGGGTGATTCTCATGTAAAATGGGACATTTCAGAGCTAAGGAAGGAGGTGAGTGAAGCCCTGACCTGGGTGATGAGAAGAGGTGTGGTGTGTTAAAGGCTGAGCTCCACAGGAGAACCTCCAAGAAGAGGAGGCCAGGTAGGAGAAGTGAGTCACCAGATCCCGGGTCGCACTGGGCTCAGTCCCCTGTGTGCAGATGGGGAGACAGGGACCCAGAGCAGCAGGGAGTTTTATTCAGGCCAGCCCTGCAGCTTGTCACAGCACTACCACGGTCTGTCCCTTGCCCGTCACCCCTCGGCCTCCGCCCTGTCCAGAGCCACCTTCATTCCCGCACCCCTCCCTCTGCCGTGGCTCAGTCCCCTCCAAAGCCTTTAAAGGGGATCTTCATTTGCGTGCAGGGGGAGGTCCGGCTGTTTCCGAGAGTGTTCATTAGGAAGTTGCCTGGTTCTCATTTTTGCTTGTCTTTCTTCTTGTTACTGGGGCATGTGTGCAGGGCTGGGACTTCAGAGAGGAAGTGGCAAGTAATGGTGGTGATGGCGGGGGCGGGGATGGGGACAAAACAGGGCAGTGCTCCACACCTAATGGGGCAGGGGTTGGCAGGAGGGACTGAGCAGGATCCCATCACTGGGAGCTAGTTGAATGTGGCAAAGGATGCCCCGGGGTTAAAGGAAGAGTTAGCAGCTACCTCTGATCTGCAGTTGGTTTCCTGGCTGTAGTTTGTTCATTGTCTTACCTTGGGGGCGGTCAAGTCATGACTGGTTCTATTTCCCTACTTACACACTCCCATGAGCCCCCATACTCCTTCTTGTGAATACTTTTGTCCGTATCTGCAATGATTTGTTTAATGTCTGCTTCCTCTTGAGGCTCTGGTTTGCACCCCCCCCACCCATGCCTTCAGTGCCTTGCACAGAGCTTGGCAAACAGCAGGCACTTAATAAACATTGGTAAATGGTGCAATAGGCTGACGGACAGGGGAAAACTCATTTAGACCTTTAAGAGGCAGATTCTTGCCTGATTCTGTTCCTGATACTCTGTGGGCTCATGAGCCAGTCGCTGTCTCTCTGTGCCTTGTGTTTTCCCAACAACAATGACAAACAAATGTAAATCTGCAAAGAGCATCGACAATCTGTTTCTCAATCTCTGCGGCTTATCAGATGGGACAGTTGACTGAGTTTGGGGGGCCTGGACTAGTTCCAGATCTTCCACTTACTAGTACCCATATCACTGAGCCTCCTCCTCATGCCTCGAGGGAGGCCGTGGGGACCAAGCTGCAGGGCAAGGGTAGGCACTTTGAGAAGCCTCAACATGCCAGTCACTTGGATGGCTTTATTTATTCAAGGGACGGCCCCCATTAGTTTTAAGTAAGAACAGAATGCAAAGTCTGTTGAAGAGAGATTTAAGACATCAGCCAGAACTTACCAAGTTAGCACAGATAGACGGTGTTAACTGGACGTCAAGGAGGGAAGCAGTGTGATTCCAAGGAAGTAGGGTGCCTAACTTACTTGGGGGGCTGGTCAGAGCTGGTATTGCCTGGATGAAGGGTCTGGATTAGAGGCGCTATGAAGACTTTGTCTATCATCAAGTTCAATAGCTGGATGAGTGTGGGGACAGAGACTTCTGCTCCTTTGCTGATTTCCTGAAGCTCTGGATCATGGTGTTTGCGGGGCTGCAGATTTCCAGCAAGACCTGCTGAATGCCCTGGCCTTGGGAGAGGCTCCAGGAGACTCCAGGAGATTTGGGGAAGAGCCTGCCAGGTAGCAGCTTGCTTTTCTCCTTCCTGCAGGGCCCCCAGGTCCTGACCAACAGAGGGATTGAGGACCCAGGTGTCCCCTCTCTGCCCCTGTGCAATTTGGGGCTTATCCCTGTTGGCTCTTGCGTGGCTCAGGAGGGATCCAGCCCCAATCATCTCAGCTCCAAGAGAGAAAAGGAAGAACATCTGTTAACACAAATGCTTTTCTAATTTCTTTTTAAATCTCACTCAGCATCTGCGTTAAACAAGGCTGATCGGCTTGTACAATATTTAATTTTGGAACTATTTCAAAAGGCGCTTGTAAGAGGGGAACAGGGGAAGAGCAACAGCCTCCTAAATCTTTAATAGCATGCCAGTGAGGAGCTGCTGCTGGCTGGCTCTGTCCTAATCACACGGAGGAGAATAAGCAGAGACAGAATTTCTTAATAACAAATACCCTTGCAGCACCTCATTAAATCACTGCATTTCAGAGACACAGCAGGACACTTGGGTGAATAAATAGTGCAATCTCCCAGTCTGAAGGATTTTCACATCTGAGTTATTTCTCCTGCATATGATCAGTTCTTTCTCTCTCTCTCTCTCTCTCTCTCTCTCTCCTTTTTTTAAAAAAAAATTTCTGTAAATGATTTTCGCTGATGAGTTCAACTAACGAAGACATTAGAGGCAAAGTTGCACCTCTCTCCTCTCCGCCTGTCCCATCCCCTACTCTCCTCCCGCCCTGTAAATACAGAGCCGTATTTGGTGTGTTTTTGCAGTTTAACAAATAGCACTGCCAAAAGAGAGATGCAAGAAGGCGAGGGGGAGGGGAGGGTGATGCTGGTTGATGTGAAGCAAAGCACTCCCTGGCTGGGTGTTTATGAGGATGGTGACAAGTGGAGCCTAGGAAGGAGAGGCCAGTAGGGACACAGAGTGGAGGTGCTTCTGGGCTCTGGACCACCTGGGGACGTGGGTCCCTTTCTATACATGGCCACACCCAATTTCCAGCTGGGCCTGCCACAGGACAAGGGAACTGAGGAAAACCATCTGTTTTCAGTTGCACTTAAATATTTATTAATTTTATTTGTTTTCCTTCCTTTAAAAAAAAATTTAAGTATAGTTGATTTACAATGTTATGTTAGTTTCAGGTGCCCAGAAAAGTGAATCAGTTTATATATACATCTGATAACATATATGTGTATATATATATATATATATATTTTCAGATTCTGTTCCCTTATAGCGCTTAGATATTTATTGAGCACCTATTGTACGCCAAGCCCTGTGCTAGATGCTTAGAGTTAAAGCTGTCATTACAAAATCTAAGCCAAAGAGGGCTCTCCCTACATTCTCTCTTACTACAGTTGGATCCGTCAATCCATCAATCAATAAATACATCAAGATTTTAATGAAGGGGACATAAACTGCCAGCCCACGACTGTGTCCAGCTCAAAACCGTTTTTTCTTGTCCTGATACTGTTGGTTACTTGTTGTTTTTGTTTATCTGTATTTTGATTTTTCTTTTTAGTAGAACTAGTTGCTCTGGTGTGGTGTTTTTTAAAACTGTGGTTTATGACCCCTTAGTGGGTCTTGAAATCAGTTTAGAGGGATCTCAAGTTACTCATTCTTAAATTTTGATTTGGGGAAAAATTTATCTCTAAGTAAATTCTTAAGTGGTTATGTTTTCTGAGTCTTTCAGGGCATAGGGAATATTTTCTCTTACTTTCAGAAATGAACATCACCCTGACTGGGAATGAAAATGGAATGCAATAAGTAGGATATGACGGGACGGGCTAGGAGAGAGTAGACAGAAGAGAGAGGAAATAAAAGAAGAGAAGTGAAGGAAGAGGAAGGAAGGCTGTCAGCAGAGACTGTACACAGCAACGTAAACATTATTTCAAGTTTATATGTGGTGTGTTTCTATGCTGGTCTGTGATCTAAAATGCATTTCTCCTTGTGGGCCCCAAGCAACAAGCCTAAAAGCCACTGCTCCTCTTGGGAGTGTCCGTCACTCAGACATTTGTCTTATTACAGAGCCTCCCTTGACATGCTCCTCGTGTTGGGGAAGGGAGCAGGCTCTGGGGCCCGACTGCCTGGGTTTGAAGCCCACTCCCCATGTGTTTTCCTTGTAATCTCGGGATTGGAGTGTGGTGGCAGCCAGTGGTGTGGTCATGACTGGCCAGTAGCATCAATGTTCCGAGCAGATGCCCCTGTGGTCTGGAAATGGCAGGTCTCCCTTGAATCCTGCCCTTTCTCCACGTTCTATTTCATCTTCTCAATTCTGTGAGCTCATCTAGCTCCTTTTAATAAAGCATTCATATTAGCTCATGTTAGCCAGAGTTGGCTTCTGCAACAAAAACCCAGACTGCCGTACTTAGAAATCGGGAACTTTCATATATATATATTTTTAATATTTATTTATTTTGGCTGTGCCGGGTCTTAGTAGCAGCACGCGGAATCTTCACTGTGGCATGCGGGATCTTTAGTTGTGGCATGTGGGAAATCTTTTAGTTGTGGTGCGTGGGCTCTTAGTTGTGGCATGTGGGCTTCTTAGTTGTGGCATGTGGACTTCTTAGTTGTGGCATACGGACTCCTTAGTTGTGGCATGAGGACTCTTAGTTGTGGCATGCATGCAGGATCTAGTTCCCTGACCAGGGATCGAACCCAGGCCCCCTGCATTGGGAGAGTGGAGTCCTACCCACTGGACCACCAGGGAAGTTCCCCAGGAGCTTTCATATTAAAGGTTAAATTTCCAGGGTCTTTCGGGGGAAAAAAAGGGAAGATCTAGTTTCAGTCTGTGGTTCCCCATGGCAGGCCTATAGATGGTGCACTAGTTTCCTGTGACTGCTCTAACAAATGGCCACTAACTGAATGGCTTAAAACAACAGACATTTATTCCCTCACAGTTCTGGAGTCCAAAACTCCAAAATCCAGTGAAGCTGGACTTCCTCCAGGGGCTGGAGGGGAAAATGCACCCTTTGTCTCTTCCAGCTTCTGGGGGCTGCCCTGGCTTTCCTAGGCTTGTGACTGCATCACTCCGATCTCTCCCTCCCTCCTCACATCACCTCCTCTTCTGTGTGTCTGTGTCACCTCCCTTTACCTCTTGATTAGAAGGATACTTGTGATGACATTTAGGGCCCACACTGATAATTCAAGCTGGTCTCTGTATCTCAGGATCCTTAACCTTATTACATCTGCAAAGACCTTTTTTCCAAATAAAGTAATATGCATAGATTCTGGGGATTATGACATGGACATATATCTTTTTGGGGGCCACCATTCAGCCTACTACAGATGGAATTCCACAGTCTCCTCTGGCCAGCTCCATTCATTCACATAGCCGCGTAGGCCGGCTGGTTCATGCGTTTTAAAAAGCCTGCTCCACACCCAAGCAGGGTGGGGAGATGTAGAAATGCAAGGCATGGTTTCCATCCACAGTAGCCTCGTCTTCCTGAGTGTGGGTATCCAGAGAAGGCTGGAGTAGTGGTGGGGACTTCATGCTGCTAGTGGGCCTTGAAGGATTTAGACGAGTAGAAGCGGGTCGGGCATAATAGGTTCCTCGTGTGAACTGCTCCAAGGGCTGGGGAGACAGCAGCGAAATAGACAAAATAGACAAAGTCTGTGCTCTTACGCAGCATCCATTCTAGTGGGGTGAGGAAGACAAGAAGCAAAGTCTTGCAAATGTCAGGTAGTATAAGTGTGATTGAGAAAGATAAAGCGGGGAATGGGGGAGATGGGTACTGGGGGCAGGTGGGTGTTGCTATTTTCATAGCGTGGCCAGGGAAGGCCTCTCTGATAAGGTGACATTTGAGTGGAGTCCTAAAAGAAAGGAGAGAGGGATTCATGTACATATTTCTGGGAGCAGCAATCCAAGCAGAGGACAAGCATGTGCAAAGGACCTGAGGCAGCTGTATGCTTGGGGTGTTCAGGGGATAGCAAGGAGGCTGATTAGCTGAAAAGGAGGGATCTAGTCATCAGGTGGTAGGAGATGAGGACTGGAGAGGAGGCTGTGGCCATGGCAAGGGCTTTTCAAGAGTTGGGGATCAAGAAAACACTCCTTAACAAGTCTTCAAAGCCGGGGATAATAAACATGGATGAGAAAAAAAAAAGTCTTTAATTTCACTAAACTCTCAGTGAAGTTAGCATTTCCTTTAATTACAAATGTAGGCACCATCCCTAGCATCTAATCCACAGCAACTTTGGCAATACTCGTGGCTTTGTCATCAATGGAAATCACAGATATTTTTATATCAGATTATAGTTATTACACTTAATCTCGAAATATTGTTTTCTCCCAGCACTATTTCAAAATTATGTAATTAGACCTGCCACCAGAACTGATTGTTTATTGCATTAATAAAAAACTCATATATTACTATATCACAAATTAGTTTGTAAAAAATATTTCTTTAACTGCACTTCAATATAATTTATTTCCTATGTAATCCTATATATTTTATTTTATGCATTTGAAGACATTATTCTGGGAAGAGGTCCAAAAGCGTCACCAGTCTTTCCAAGGGGTCTATGGTGCCTGAAAAGGTTAAGGATGCCTGTCTTCAAGCCTCTTGGATGTAGCCCCTGCTTCACCATTTGGCTTCATCTCTGGCCACCCCAAAGCCTCTGGCCCCAGTGACTTCATACTTCATCCACACTGAACCGCAGATACTTTCTCCAAACGTCATGCTCTTCGTGGCCTGAAAACCTTTGCAAATGCTACTCCTTCGGCTTTAAACACCCTTGCCCTTTGCCGAGTTTTGTTGGTCCTTCAAGTCTCAGCGTTGCTGTCACTTTCTCCAGGAAACCTCCCTTAATCCCACCACTGCATTTTGGAAGTGTCAGTGCTCTCAAGTGGACGATGTACCGGTCTGTTCCCCACCAGACGGCCAGCTCCCCCAGGGCAAGGACTCGGCCTCGTTCCCTACGGTTCCCAGTGCTTAGCTCAGCGCTTGGCACGTAGCAGTTGCGCGATATTCTCAAATAATATCCATGGACTCTGAGAATGAGTCATTTCATGGAATCCTGAGACAATCTTGTGATGTCGTTTGTATTGGTTGCATTTTGTGAATGAAGAAATAGGAGGACGGGTTAGCCGTGGAAGGAAAGTGGCTGGAGGAAGGGCTTAGAGATTGGGGGGACTGTGAGAACCCTGTCTGGAGCAAGAGCATGATGGGGAACAGGGGAGACTAGGCTGTGGGGTGAGTGTGGAGCCAGGTGAGTGTGGAGATGCTGAAGGCCAGGCTGCGGAGTTTGGGCCTGACCCAGTGGGCAGTGAGGGGAAGGACAGGACCACTTCTACCATCTCCCCACTTCCTGTCTCTGGGGGAGGAAGTACTGGAGCCTTTGGTCACCAGGTTTGGTGACAATTCTTACCATCTCATGCCTCACTCAGTATCCTCTTCTCTGAACTGGGTATTTCTAGTTCTTTTTTGCCTTTTCCATTGGATTGATATCTTGTTTCTGCAGATAGAGTAAGTCAAATCTTGTCTTAGTAAGAAAGTCAAAAGACATAGATTTCAACTTCTCTCTGTAACACTCAGCAGCTGTATGACATTGAGCAAGTTTCTTAGATTCCAAGAATGCCTAGTATGTGTAGGTTCCCCACCAGACATGTGCTCCCGCAAGCCCCCTGTCCTGAGCAACACCTGATTTGTTGTCACCCTCCCTGTCTTCCTTTATGCTCTCCGCCCATGTGATGGCCCTGCTCAGAAGGCAGGCCCCTCCCAGGACAGCTTCCTGTTTGTAGAAACCCTACCCACCTTTCATGGCCCAACTCAAATGCCACTTCTTTTTGCACATCTGTGATGCTGTGTGGCACCAGGCAAGGTATTTAACCTCTCTGGCCTCAGTGTCCTCACTTGCCTACAGGGAACTACCGTGAGGAACAAATGAGCCAACATATGGGCGGGGCCTTGCACATCTCCAGTTTGTTTTGTCCCCTTTCTGGGAGCAGCC
Source organism: Mesoplodon densirostris (assembly GCF_025265405.1). Taxonomy (NCBI): domain Eukaryota; kingdom Metazoa; phylum Chordata; class Mammalia; order Artiodactyla; family Ziphiidae; genus Mesoplodon; species Mesoplodon densirostris. Next base: position 109,563,620 of record NC_082667.1, on the reverse strand, counting down.
TGCCGGGCCGCAGCATTACTCACATCCCGGTCAACATGGACGGGTCTGTAATCACGTCTCTCAGATGCTCTGTCTCTAGGCACGTGCACTTTCTTGCTTTCCAGCTTGCCCTCCTCTTTCTATGTCCCCCACAGATCTCCTCTATAAATCTTTCAGCACCATCTTCATAAGCAGCGAGACCCACAGGCCTGGGTCGTATCCATATCAAAGGACTTCTGTAGGAGCTGGTGATGGAGTTATCTTCTGAGGTAGCCAGGAGGCCTCTCCATTTGCCTGTGCCTTTGGGGGCAGGGCCTGGAGCTACCTGCCTTTATCTGGGCTGGTGTTCTGGGCAAAGAGTAAATGCCACTGTGTGGGTTCTCTAAACACTGTTCTGGAAGAGTGGTTAGCAAAGAGGTCTGGCATTTACAGAGGGCCCTTTGGGATAGGCATTAATCAACCTTGTGTGGACCCTTGCACTTCTCTGGTCTGTGTGGTAGACATTATTTGCTCCCATTTTATAGACTAGGAAACTGGGCCCACAGAGATTAAGGGATTTTTCTCCAGATTACACAGCTTGTGAGTGGCACAGCCAGGAATCGAGTCTGTGTTGGTCTGCCTACAAAGTCCAAGTTCTCCCCATTATGCCCTGCTGTCTGTGCAACCCCCCACCCCCAGTAAATGAGAAGGCCAGGTTCCTGTGTCCTCTTAGGAGAAGGACTCTGGCTCATGGTGGGCCAGGTGCACAGAGATGCTGCGGGGCTACACCCGTTCCAATCTGCACCGCAAAGACAGACCAGGAACTCCATGAAGGCTACCATCTTAAAGGGTCAAGAATGAGGGGAGCATCTGGACACCCAACATTGTGGCCCAGGGTCATGGGAACCTCCCAGGGGTGCTGTGGCATCTGGGGGCTGGTGTGCTAACCAGGCCATCAAAGTCACAATATCATCTGCCCTCCTGACCCTTGCCCAGCAAGCACTGGGAGGGGCTTTTGAGACACAGGCTAGAAAAGGCCTCAGAAACATTTGGCCGGACTTGCGATTGCCGGTTCTTATTAGGGGGCTCACTCACCTGAGCTTCCCACAACTCCACCCTCCCGACTCCTTTTCCTTCATCTTCTCATCCCACAAAGTGTCCAGACATCTGCAGGGCCCCTCGTTCACTTTCTTCCCACAGCCTCAGGCTGAGATTAGAGTTAAGAACATGGAGCCGACCCCTGGCTGACTGCAACCACATTCACTTGCTGTGTGACTTCTGTAACTGCTCTGTGCCTCAGTTTCTCCATCTGTCAAATGGAGATAATAATTGTGTCAGCTTCATAGCCTCTCTCCTATGCCCTCCTGTGGGTACGCAGTGGTCCAGCCACCCTGGACTCTGCCTGCTTCTGGTTTCTCCATCCCTGCCTTCGACCAATCTGTGTTCTGCTGGAACAGCCTCCTTCAGCATCAATGTCCTTCTCATTCTCCTCTCGAAAGCTCAGTGAGCAAACATCCCTCCAGGAAATTCTGCCTCTACTCTGAACTTGGTCTGTGAGCCCCATAGAACCCTATAAGACATTGTATGCCTTTCCTCAGTCTCATCTTTGAATTTGAATATGTGCCTTTGATATAGCTCAGTACTCATGTGTTAAATCAAACCAAAGTCCTGTTACAGTTTAACTTATTTCTTCTAAGCAAGTGTGCCTCAGTGACAATTCTTTATAATTGAATATCACTCTATAGTAGAGAAAGATCATTTTCACAGATAATTTCATCCTCAGAGCATCTCTGAGAAGGTGGTTATTATGTTAGCCCATTTTACAGATGGGGAAGTGAGTATCGGAGACATTTCATATGTGGCTCAAGGTCACATGGTTAATAAGTGGTGGGCCAAGGCTTTGTGCTCTGAATCCCCGTTTCTTTCCACTTCAGATTCTCCCTCCTCGCCTCCCCTTTGGTTTAGGTGCAGTCAAGGTGAGAATCCCAGGTTGACCTAAAACATTTTGAAGTCACAGCTCTTGCCTTGGTATTGACTGGGAAGTCCGAGGTGCCTCGGTCTCTCTTTCTCCCCTCCTGGGGTCTCTCTCTCAGGAGCTGCTGGGGGAACTTGAATGAAAAGGAGCTGCCCCAGACAGCAGATGGAGCACCTGGGGCCCCAGACATAATGGGTAGTGCAACTCAGTGGTTTGGAGTCACATAGACCTGTGATTAAATCCTATTCACTGTGCCTTTGTCTCCACCTGTGTGAAATGGGATAATGCTACACACCTGCTCCAGCTGCAGGGCAGGACGAATGACATGTTTGTAAATCCTGTAAATCCTGTAGCACAGAGCTGGGGATGCCCAATAAATAGTAGCTAATGGTAATAGTTAATATTTATTGAGGATTTACTTTGCACCAGGCACCATAAGAAGTTATTTCCATGCTAGTCTCATTTATTCCTCCCCACAGTCCCTTGCACTTTTTACAGATGAGGAAACTGAGGCTCAACACGTTACATCATTACCAAATGTCACATCGTTTTTTTTAAAATTTATTTTATTGAAGTATAGTTGATTTACAATGTTGTGTTAATTTCTGCTGTATAGTAAAATGATTCCATTATACATATATATACGTTCTTTTCATATTCTTTTCCATATGGTTTATCACAGGATATTGACTATAGTTCCCTGTACTATACAGTAGGATGTTGCATTGTTTTTAAGCAGTGGGACAGGCGAGGCCGTGTCTGTTTGTTCATGGATGCCTCCCCTGCTTTGTTTGTCCCCCTGGGACAAGGTCTGCAGTCGGTAGAGTCCATAGATGGACACAGTTATTATTACTGCAGTGCCAGCAACCAAATCTGGGGGGGGGGGTGTGCAGTTTTGATATGCTCAGCCTGCCAAGGAGGGGTCGGAAGTTTGAGCTCGGGTATGCATTGCTAGGGGTGTGACATGGATGGGGAAGGAGGCTGGGGGTGGCCACTGCAGGACCACGGAGCACGAGACGGGAAGAAGCCACCTCTCCTCTCTAGGCACGGGGGCTAGAGGCAGAGCCCTTGGCCACTGGTGCCTGTGGTGCCCCCCACGGTGCCCTGATGGATGGGATCTGACAGCTTTGGGCATCTGAGCGCCAGCCAGCTGGGGACTCTGTCCAGGGCGGCTTTGACAGACGCTTTGTGCAGACGATACCTCCTCCCTGAGGACTCTGCTCCCTGGGCTGTCCTCCAAAATGAGAGCACAGAGCCTGCAAGTCCCACCCCACAGAGGCTGTTCATCCAGGGTGGCCCTCCCTGCAGCAGCCCCGGCCGTCCTGCTCAGATCAGGGGGCCCCCATTCGCTCCCTCCGCTGGGCTCTGGACGGTGAGGAAACTATTGGAGGTTTGCTTGGTGGCCCAGACAGAACACGAAAGATAAGGAAGGCTCTTTTGGCTTTGAGTCCATTTCCTCACCCCTCCCCTGGAACACAATTGCCCCCTTCTTTTAGGGACTTAGAAGGCTGGCGTGGGAGGTGCCTCAGAGATGTTTAGTCTAACACACTCACCATGGCCCAGAGGCGCCTGCGTGTGGGTTTGAAACAGCACTCCTCTGGGTCGGCTCAGTGCTGCGGACTTGGCCCCAGATGACGCCTGTGTGAAACTGTGGCAAAGATGCCTTCCCCTGGGGAATGCAACCCTGTGTTAGGATGCAGGCTTGGTGAGTGGAGAGTGGGTGGGACTTCAGTCCCCACTAGTCCCCTTGGAAAGTCCAAATCCTCAGCACGGTCTACAGTCACTGGGTTTTAGCCATCACCATTTTCCCTTCCCACCCACTGTGTAGCCACACGAGTTCCTTTGGGTGTCCTTGCTGGCCTGCAGCCTTTTGTACTGGCTGCCACTCACCCCTACTGGCCTTGGTGTAAATGTTATTTCCTCAAGGTGGCCTTCCCTGACCTCTCGATTTGAACAGGACCCCATCATACACTCTTGTGACAAATAGTCATTTTAGGCAGTTGTCGGTAATTACTGGGTACCGCCATGCCACACCCCTCCTACACCCCATGCCTGGACTCTAAGCTCCATGAGGACTGGGACTATATTGTTTACCTTGGTATCTGTAGCCTTTGGGGCAATGCCTGGCACGTGGTGGACACTTGATAAATAAATATTTGTTACACAACTGGAAGGCCTTCTGATTTGCTGGTCCTACAGGAAGTTTGGGGCAAGATTTGGCAAAGCACTTTTAAAAGGGCAGTACCTGTCATGGTAGATATGCTCAGCTGGGCATCTGGCATCTTCCGCAGCCCTTCTCTCCTCTCCTCCTGCCCCAAAGAGCCCACAGATTCAGACTCCAAACACCGGCCTGCAGTTTCTCTCTTCTTCCCCATGAGTCTTTGCCCTTTGCTCACTCACCAGTGTCCTGAGGAAGAAGGTTCTGGCTGCCCATGCACTGGGCTTAGGAAAACACAGCATCAGCACCGCCTTAAATTTTATTTTTAACCCATAATTCATCTTGCTTCCAGCAGATTTATTTTCAGCGTAGGGCCTGTGGGCTAGCACTCATTTGCATGCCTGATTCTGTTCTGGGGAGCTGAACATCTTAGGTGATTGTCCTGAGATGTAAGAATGCTCCCTGACGTTTTTTCATTTTCCTCTTCCCAATGCAGAGCCAGAATTGAGGTGCTGACTGCAAAAAAGCGGTGTCCGGAGTGGAGAGAAAGGACTTCAAAAAAAAAAAAAAAAAAAAGTATGGGGTGGGAGATGGGGGCTGCTTCCACCAAAGGCAGGGGCCAGGCCTGCAACTCCAACCATCCTCCCTGCGATGTGATCTCGACTTGGTGGAGGAGCTACACCCGCTCTTAACTTATTGGGCACGTGCTTGGGTGAGAGCATGGTGCTGGGAGCTGGGGGACTGGCGGTGGGGTGACAAGTGGGATTCCAAGACATTAGTCAGCCTTTGCCTTGCTTCAAAGTCACAATCTGGGGTGAGGAAACGATTTCAAAGCAAGTTTTTATAATTGATGGGATGAGTACAAAGTACAAGTTTTGCACAAAGGTGTGCAGGGAGAGGAGAGCTCGTTAATCTGCCCAGAGATGGGTCAGGGAAGGCTTTGTGGAGAGCATGTGATTTGCATTAGGTCTCTGTGAGCCGAGACCTTGTAGGGATAGGGACATTCCAGGAGAGGGAACAGATCGTGTGTCAGTATGGAGGCCAGAGGGCAGATGATGAACTTGCGAAAAAAACCTCTTTAATGTGGCTGAAATGTACAATGCATGAGAGCAAGTGGTGAAAGATGTGAGAAAGAAAGGTATTTCTGCCCCTTTGAGAAACTTATGGTCACCTCTCTGAATCTTTACACTCTGTCCACCTCTCTAAATAGACTCTCAGGACCTGGAGGAGAGGCACCCTGTATGGGAGGCCGCTGCCTCGTCCCTGTCCCTATGGCTCCAGGCCCAGGTCGTGTGCGCAGTAGCCCAAGGAGCCCAGGCCTGGCTGGGCTGGGAAGCAGGGCCACCTGGAGTCGGAACAGACCCTCCCACATGAAGTTTGAAAGGAAGCATCTTGCAGCTCCGTCTAATTACAGGGTAAGTGAGCGGGCCTCCCTCACGATTAATTTGCTGTGTGTCTTTATTGCCAGCAGAAGACAGATGACTCACAGAGGGTATTCCATATAGCCCTGCCAGTAATTGTCTTTATGACTTCATGAGCCTTTTATGGCCCCCGCCGGGAAAGGTGTTTTATTTGCCTTCTTTTAATTCTCCATTTTCAGTCGGTAAATAACCCACTTCCTGGGAGCAGGAGGAATGTTAAGTTCGGGATCTAGGTGAAACCATCCCAACAAGAGAGGCCATGACCATGAGACTTGAGGCTGAGGTCAAAGGGGACAGAGGGAATGGGGACAAGGTGACTCACCCAAGAGGGTGTGGAGTGGATAATCCTCCACAGTGATTAATACATACATCCTCAAAATTTAAAAATGAACAAACGTTTCTTTTCAGCAGATGTACTTTCTCAATGATGCTTGACTTCGATTAATGATAATGTGCGTTTATGTTTCCAAAGTACACACAGACTGCTCTGCTTGGAGGGTTGAGGGGAGGATGTGGGAGTGGGTGGACGGGGAGGAAATTTGCGGTGGCCCCCAAGACTGTTAAGTGGGGGAATAGCCACAAGGACATTATATTTAATTGTCATCCAGTCTCTCCATATGCAAGATGGGCAACAGTCGGATCATTGTTTAAACAGAATGAGAATGGGAGGTATTGCCTCTCAATGGTGCTCTGGCGTTGTCGCATAATGGCGTGCAAAAACGAACTGTTAAATTTTCAGGAATCCTGTGAGCTGTTTTACACTATATTGATAGCTTGCAATCAACCACAGTGGAATTATTTACACTGAGGCAATTGGCAAACCTGACAAAGTTGAACCCCACCCCCAGCCTCTGCTGATTGTTAAACGTTTATCAGCTCACCACAGTGGTAGCGATCCTTTCCGCTAGTGTTCGAGTGGTGGGGAAGGACCACTTGGCAGGTTAAAAATAATACAAGTTAACATTCACTGATCACTTACTATGTGCCATGCACTATTCTAAGTACTTCATGTATAATATAGTCATGAATCCTCTTAACAACTTTATGGGGTTGATGTCATTCTTTTTTTTTTTTTTTTTCAGTACGCGGGTCTCTCACTGTTGTGGCCTCTCCTGTTGCGGAGCACAGGCTCCGGACGCGCAGGCTCAGCGGCCATGGCTCGTGGGCCCAGCCGCTCCATGGCATGTGGGATCTTCCCGGACCGGGGCACGAACCCATGTCCCCCGCATCGGCAGGCGGACTCTCAACCACTGCGCCACCAGGGAAGCCCTGATGTCATTCTTGAGCCTAATACTGTACCCTGAAGGCTGAGACTTAGAGTCAGAGCCAGAGGAGACTATTAAACCATATCCCCATTCCCTTGTTTCTCAGAGGAGGAATTGACAGCCAGAGAGGGGAAATGACTTGGCCAAGTTCAGTGGCCTGCTGATGGGTCTACTGACTCCCCAGCCAGTGTCTGTTCTCCTGCTCTTATTCTTTTGGCTTGCTATGCCATAGCCCTGCCTCAGTCCAGGCAAGAGCTGAACCCAAAGGTTGGGAGCTGGGGCTTCCCTGGTGGCACAGTGGTTAAGAATCCGCCTGCCAGTGCAGGGGACACAGGTTCAAGCCCCGGTTCGGGAAGATCCCACGTGCCGCGGAGCAACGAAGCCCGTGCGCCGCAACTACTGAGCCCACATGCCACAACTACTGAAGCCCGTGCGCCTAAAGCCCGTGCTCCACAACAAGAGAAGCCACCGCAATGAGAACCCACGCACTGCAACGAAGAGTAGCCCCCACTCGCCGCAACTAGAGAAAGCCTGCGCGCAGCAACGAAGACCCAACACAGCCAAAAATAAATAAATTAAATAAATAAATTAAAAAAAAAAAAAGAAGGTTGGGAGCTGACCAAAGGAGGCAGCCTCAGGCCCGAGTCCACGGAATGAGCCTGGTGGGCTCCATTTGCAGTGTTCCTGCCGCCTCTGGCTGCTTGATAGAGGCTTGACTGCTCCCTGGTGCCCCAGCAACATCCTGAGCTGCCTTTCCTTCCACTCTGCCATTGTCTGAGCATCCCACTGGAAGTAATTCATACTTCAATCTTCCAGCAACAACCATCTGGAATAACGAGAAAAAATAAATAAAAGTAATAAATCCAAGCCGGAGCTCTGCCTGTTAGCCTAGAGTCCTTCTCTATGAGGAAGTGGGGAAGGGGATAGATGGGCTGAAACTTTCACGGACAAATGATCAGCCTGGAGAATTCACTGTTAACTGCACACGGGTTCAAGTTAAGCCCAGCGGGGACAGGGGTTAGCCTTTGCAGCTTATTACGATGATTGCTTTTGGTGTGAAAAAGGTGGCCTGAGTCAAGGAAAAGAGACTCAAGATGAAAATCCCCTCAATTCTTAAATATATAGGTATATTCTAATGTAGACTGCATTCTAATATGGTAAACATTCCAATGTAGACTATAGGATCAGGTAGTCCCAGAGCTGAAGGGGCCTTCTAGAATGCTTTGCTTGCCTCCTAGCCTGGGAAACCAACTGTCTCCTGGGAAAAAGGAGGGTGCGAATGCTTTTCTGCAGAGCAGGGCCTTCCCAGGCAGGGGTAATGTAATGTTTCTCTATGTCTGAGTGTGTTGCCGGCAGATGGGGTGCTACAGAAGAAAGATAGGGGGTCTAGTTGTGCCACCTTGCACATATAAATTCACCTCTTTGAGGCTCAGTTTCTTAATCCAAGTGGAGGTTTCAGAGTGTGTGGTCCCTTCCAGCTTACATTCTATATCCTAAACAAAAGGGAACATTTCAGAGATGGAATGACACATACACACACACACACACACACACACACACACACACACACAAATTGACAAATAGTGAAAGCTTTCAAAATCTCATTCAAATGATTGCTGGATTTGTCTATTAGTGAGATTTGTTTCTTTGCATGTGCTAATTGGTCTTGGCATTAATTAATCTGATTTCATTATATTCTCTTTAATTTGTCAAGATATCATTTTGCTATTGGGTGACAGAACACTTGGGAGGATTGTTAGAATTGGAATATATTTCCCCCCCTTTTAAAGTTCCTGGAGAAAAGTCGTTATCAATTAAGTTAATTTGCATACACATTAGGTTAATCATTTTAGTTTAGCCAAATTTGTGGAAATTTACATAGCAAATTGACCCTCCACATTTCACTTAAACATATGTAGCACACTGAATAGTGCATTTTGAGTTGCTAATGAAACTGAGGTTATTTTACACGCTTCTTTTAGTAAAAGAGGTCCAATTAGACCAAGTAATTTTTTATTTCAACCGTAATTGCAAAACAAATAAGCTTCCTGGCATTTTTTTTTTCTAGTGGCAGTACCACACGGACAGGGGCGTTAATAGGGAAGTCATGTTTTCCTAATTAAGCCCGGTTTGATTCCTGCTCACTGTTCCGGCGTCAGCCCTCTCCAGGCTTCTCCTAGGTACTCTTTTGCCTGAGTTGCTAAGCCTCCTGGTATACCTATTAATAGAAGACTCCCCCACAAGGAGCCAGCTGAATTAAAAAATGTAACTAGGAAAGCAGGGTGGGAATTTTGACAGATTTGTTTTTAAGTTTTTTTTTTTTAATACCAGAGAAGAGAAAGTTGAATTCAAAAGGGGTCTTGCTTCTCTCCATCAGGGGAAGAAAAGAGAGAAAAATAGCTTTTGTTCTCCCCCAGAAAAGAAGCTGGCACAACATATTGGTGGTGTTTCAAAAGTGACTCCAGGGGCTAGCTTGTTCAGTGTTGGAACATTGGCTGCCATCTCCCCCTCCAGGACGATGGAGCGGTGAAGAGCTTAGAGTGATGTGGGAGAGTTGTAAAAAAATGGGATCTGGGATCCCTCTGGCTTTGCTGAGGGTAGAAGGAGGGGGACTCTGGCCACTGTCCTGGAGGAGGCGGGAGTTGGGAATGACGGACGCGTTGGGAGGATGTTGGTATAGTTATACAGAAACTGTGCTCCTACTGTTTCTCCCCAGCAACACAGAAGAACTTGACCTTCTGTCCAATGCTGGATATTTTTTTTCTTCTAGCGCAGAGGATGTTTCTGGATTGCAGAGGAGGACACTGGCATGGACAGTAGGGAAGAGTTGGACAGATGGGATCAGAAAAGGGTGCTGTACCTTCAGCATGGAGTCAGCAGACTTGGGTTCCAGTCCTGGCTAAAGATTGCAAGAAGTGCTCACCACCCTTCACTCCTCCCTGTGTCCCCAACTCCTGCAGTGTGACATTGCAGCTCTCCTCATCAAAGGGTGGAGTCTATTTCCATGGTCCCTGAACCTGGGCTGTCCTGTGACTTGCTTGGGCCAATAGGATGTGGTGGAAGTGATCACGTGCCAGCCCCAAGCTTAGTCCTTAGAAGGCTTGCCTGCCTCTGTTCACTCTCTTGGAACCTTGCTGCCACCCACACCAGTTGGTTGAGATGGTGAGAGACACGTGGCCCAGTTGCCTCCATTATCCAGCTGACAGTCAAAACCCACAAAGAGAGACGCCTCGCTGACCTGCAAGTGGTCCCAGATTACATGAGGCATCCCGACTGAGCCCACCTAAATTTCTAGTCCACAGAATTGTGAGCTAAATAAGTGGTTGTGGCTTCTAGGCCCTTAAGTTTGGGACTGATTTGTTGAGCAGCAATACTGGGTGTGATTGTTATCCGCTTGTGTGTTCTTGGGAAAAATCATTTTCTTGTCTGAACTTCAGCCTCCTAAGTCTGTAAAACCAGTTGGGATTAAAGGATCCCTAAATTTTTTCCAGGTTTAGAAAGCTCCCAGATACCATGGTGCTGTATCTGACAGCCTGACCTTTCCCCAGAAGGGACTTCAGGTAAGGCACTCTCGCTGGGCAGTAGCACACCAGGGGAAATTAGTTTATCAGCTCCTCTCAAGATGAGAAGAGGGTATAGTACGTGTAAGGAGGAAAGAGAGCATTGTCTGCCTTCAGACAAAGAACAGGAACTGGGAACCGTGTTGGGACTCTGGAACGGGATGTGGTGAAGAGGTGTTGTGTGTGCACGTGAGGTGTTTTTTTTTTTTTGGCGGTATGCAGGCCTCTCACTGTTGTGGCCTCTCCCGTTGCACAGGCTCTGGACGCGCAGGCTCAGCGGCCATGGCTCACGGGCCCAGCCGCTCCGCAGCATGTGGAATCTTCCCAGACCGGGGCACGAACCCGCGTCCCCTGCATCGGCAGGCGGACTCAACCACTGCGCCACCAGGGAAGCCCGTGGTTTTCGAAGATGAAGTTCTGAACGTCTGGACATCAGTGGAGGGAGTGTGCTTTGAATAAGCATGAGTTTGTTGACATTAGTTATGCAACATTTTCTGGCCCTGGAGCCTCATCAAGGGAGCTCACCCAGCCTGTGGGCTGCAGGCCCAGTCACAGGCCCCAGAGGCCCATGGCCACAGGTCAATGTGAGCTGGTGCAGGAAGTGCCCAGCTAGCCTTTAGAACTGGTTTCTCAACTTTGTTTCATTACCATACATGCAGATGATGGTTGCATACAAGACACTTCTGGGGCATGCCTGAGTTGCGGCAGGCCTGAGCTGTGCGGAATCCCCGGGGTGGTCTCTACCTTTCCCTTTGCCATTTGAGAATACACTTAGTGCAACAATTAAGAATGAGAGGTGCAGGGCTTACCTTATATAATCAAGGCCAGTATTTGTGAAATAAATGAGTGAATAAATGAATGAATATGATTTCATGGATAAGCTTGAATCCACCCTGATTTAATCAATTTATTTGCAAAATTCAATTTTTTTTTTAAGAAGATGTTGGGGGTAGGAGTTTATTAATTAATTAATTAATTTTTGCTGTGTTGGGTCTTCATTTCTGTGCGAGGGCTTTCTCTAGTTGTGGCAAGCGGGGGCGACTCTTCATCGTGGCGCGCGGGCCTCTCTTGTTGCGGAGCACAGGCTCCAGACGTGCAGGCTCAGTAGTTGTGGCTCACAGGCCTAGTTGCTCCGCAGCATGTGGGATCGTCCCAGACCAGGGCTCGAACCCGTGTCCCCTGCATTAGCAGGCAGATTCTCAACCACTGTGCCACCAGGGAAGCCCTTCATTTTTTAAATTATTTGGAATACATTACTTCTGAAATCTCTCTCAACTGATAGAGATCTGTGGGGTGAGACGTTCTCCTTTAGAAATATCCCATTGTAGGCAATTCCACGTACAGGGTTGGGGCCGAGGATAGGTCTGACTTTTCCCTGCTCTCCTGAGTTTCTGGGAACCCAACCAACCCATGTATTTCTCTTGTCTTGGCCACGCCTAGGCTCAAGCTGGTCTCCCTTTCCCACCAGACTTTGCTGCTGAAGTCCCAGCATTCTTTGCACTCAAGCAGGACTGACTCATGGCAGAATCTGGTACTTCTATCTGAGTTTCCCTGATGCTAAGGAAGAGAGGACAGGCACTCAACTGAGCACAACCACTATGGTCAAATGCTTGAGCTGGCATCTTTTTTTTTTTTTTTTTTAACTTGGAATATAGTTGACTTACAAGGTTGTGTTAGTTTCAGGTGCACAACAAAGTGAATCAGTTATACACATACATATATCCACCTTTTTTTTAAGATTTTTTTTCCCATTTAGGTCATTACAGAGTGTTGAGTAGAGTTCCCTGTGCTATACAGTAGGTCCTTATCAGTTATCTATTTTATGTATAGTAGTGTATATATGTCAATCCCAGACTCCTAATTTATCCCTCCCCCGCCTTTCCCCCTGGTAAACATAGGTTTTCTTTTCTACATCTGTGACTCTATTTCTGTTTTGTAAGTAAGTTCATTTGTACCATTTAGTGCTGGCATCTTGATATCAGAAGCTCAAGGCGTCTCTAGGTGGGGAGCGACTGGAGCAGGGTGCTGGGCCAGTTGGAAGTCCTGGGTGGCTGGGAGCAGGGATGCAGGGGAGAAAGTCGTATTTTGTTCTGGTTTCCTCTCACCTTCCGTTTCAGCACCGCTCACCCCTTTACGGTCCTTTCCCCTCTCCTACCACGCCCCTAGGCTGCCATGGTTCTATGGCATCTTTGTACCCACACCACTGGCTTATGATGTAATTCTCGTGTCAGTTTCCTATGACAGATTACATGGCTGGAGGGAAAGGACCACACTTATTCATCTTGGTATCCACGCAGAGCCCGACAGACTGCCTTGCCCACAGAGTTTAACACGTGTTAAAAGTGAGCGAGCTATTTCCGAGCAGAGGGGGCTGGCTAACATCCTAGAGATCCCACACCATCGGTGCCCCCTTCTCTGTGTAAATGCAGAACTGTCCTTAGGTGGCAGAAGCCTTATGTGAGGGGCAAATTCTAGAGCCAGGCAGGGAGCATACATGTATGAACTTGTCAGTGTAACACAGGCGGGGATGAGAATGATGTGGGTAACTGGGGTGTACGTGTGCTCTGCCTAAGACATCTAGATCCACTTCTTTCAAAAACACTTCTGGCAGAAAAAGCATGTCTGAGACCTCCCATGTGTGACCGCTGCTTCAAGGTCAAACTTTAACTCTCCATCTCTGGGGAAACAGTGACTTTGCTGGAGTTTTGCCAGCAGCTGCAAGGCCGGGTGGCACAGCGTGGACTTGGAGTCAAAAGATGAGTATTAGTCTTGACTCTACCATGATTAGCTGTATGATATCCAGGGCAGGCATTTCAAATCGTTGTGCCTCAGTTTTCACATATGCAGAATGGGTGTGCTAATGACAAAAGCAAAAAGGTGAATGCACATTGTAAAATGTAAAAATTTCAATAAAAGGAAGGGCATGGCTCTTTGGGTTCTTCATAGAACCCTCTATGGCTTCTCCTTTTAGAAACTGCCCTGCCCTGATCTTGTCATCAGTCAAGGACCAGTCAGGGTTCAGTGTGCCACCCTCCATGTCAGCCCCACCCCTTGTTCCCTTGCTGATCCAGGAGCAAAGTAGAAAGTGGCATTTCTGAATGAGGCTGACAGTTCACCAGGCACAAAAACCCACCCAGTTGTGACTCAGAGTTTTGGAGGCGCAGATAGAATTAAGGAAATGTTAATGTATTCACATGGCTTTGCCTCCTGCCTACAAAGGCATAAGCAGTAAGGAGGCAGGATGGGGTGGGAAAGGGGACAGAGAGATGGGGAGTCATGCTGATGGGTTCTGGGGGTGGGGGATGGTGGGGACTGCAGGGTCCCAAGGCTGCCTGGCTGCTGCAGCTGGGCCTGAGATCCCCAGGGGACAGGGAGGGATGTGCTGGCATCTGGTCTCTGCCAAGCGAGTCCGCCGCCCAGAATGCAGTATCAGCTTGGGCACAGGGCTAGAGCAGAGGGGCCCTGGGGTGCATGCATGTGCCCACGCAGGGGATGGAGGTGTGGGGGGATGTGAGCTGAATAACCCAGAGCTGTCTGCCTCGGTGCTGTGGCTTGTCAATGGCAGACAGCCGTTTAGAATCAACGTCTTTTTCAAATGAGGCCCCTGAATGTTGTATGCTTAATAAGATCTATCTGTCTATCTGTGCATTTATGCAGGGAGCTGGTTCCCCAGGGCACAGCAGCCAGTACGCTACCTCAGCGTGGAACAATCCCCTGGGAAGCTGCTTCTTTTTCTCCCCCTCCTGTGGGGGGCCCCAGGACTGAGCCCTAAGGAGCTGGGTTGAGTGGCTGCCAGTTTGATGGGTGTTTGTAGAGGTACCTTGTATCACTGGCTCTGTTACTTCACTTTTCATTTCTGAATGCCAGTATCTGTTGTAGCATTTGCCAGGCACTGACTGCGTGCCATTGAGGGTGTCAGAAAGGCAGTCCCATCTCCTAGGTTCACAGATGACAACTAGACCTGTGACCCTTGCAAAAGTTTTCCCCTCCACTACCTAGTATCTGGCTGTGGGAGATGCCCAATAAATGTTATTATCAGAAACAGATGCTCTCCGTAATATCCAGCCAGACTCAGGAGTGGTCTTTGCTCAGTTCAATTATGAGTCCGCTAGGGGGACCCCTAGGCACCACTCATAAGTATGGTGGCTGGACCTTTGGGTTCCAAGGGCAAAGGATGCTCCAGAATTGGTGCAAGGGTGGCTTCCTCGTAGAGTAGGGGTCGTCAAGAAATGACATGGCATGCTTGTACTGGGGAGCTTCCGTCTTGTCCCTCCCTCTGGAAACCTCAGCATTGTCCAACTGAACCCCTGAGGAAGGGCCCAATATAGGGGCAGTGACCCCAAGAAAAGAGACCCTGTGAAGAGATTGGAAGTTCTGGAAGAAGAGGCCCAGCCAGGAGTATCGGGCATGGGCTTTGACCAATCCCAGGTGGGGCTCCTCCTGGCTTGGAGAAGCTAGGAAACGTTTCAAACGTTACTCATCAGGAAAAAGCACCGATTCTCTCTTGCTTTCTCTGCCCTCTCCTCCCCTTCTCAGGGCTTGGATGTTTTAAATGCCAGTCTTCCTGGTTTGATGGAGAAGTTTACACTAATGCAGAGTATTACCTAGTTAATTTGACTAGAATAGACAGTGATTTTACACGGTGAGGCTGTTGCCTCCTGAGCGAACAGTTCCATTACTGTGGGCTGGGCTGCCTGCTCCCCTGGAATCTGATGAGCTAAGGGCCTTCTACACATGGGCTTCCTGGGGGCCCTCAGGAGGCTGGAGAGCAGGAGGGGGGAAGCAAAGCGCTGGGTTTGTTCATTCACTCCTTCAGCCATTCACTCACTTATGATTGTCCTCTTTTACTCAATAACTGACTTATTCATTATTTTTTAAGCCCATTCAGTTCATTCCTTCCTTCAACAAGCTTTGAGCATGGCCTGTGAGGTGCCCGACCTAGTGGTAGGTCTTGGGGGTACAGAGATGCAAAGCCCATTCCTTGCCTGCACAGTTAGGCCAAGGAGCATGGTTGCAAACAGCTAAGGACACCACAGTGGGACAAAAATTAATCCAAAGCACTGTGGGAGCCCGAGGAGAGGTTGGCTGCTTGGTGGTGGGGCGGGGCTAAGGCCGACTCCACGGATGGGTGAAACCTATCTGACCCTCAAGTTCTTCCATCAGGCAAGCGTATTAGGAGGTCGACTTGGCAATGAGATCAACAGCTGGGTACAAAGAAATGATAAGAAAACCACACTAAAGAGGGACACCAACACCTGGGCTTCTTCAAGGCTTGTGAAGAGGCACATCTGGTACCGTCATACCCCCTCACCACACCACAGTGTCCAGTATCCCAGTCTATGGAAAAAGAGAGAGGGGAAACCACCGGTTTAGTGGAAGCTGTTGTGACATCATCTCTCCCTCCCCCAAGCCATGTGAGGGAAGCTCTCAGGGCATTGTTCATGGAGGCTGGGAGGGCCAGTAAGAAGAGGGATGGAGATCTCACTCCCTGGCTGAAGGAGACATCCTAGTGCTTTGGATGGAGTTGAGGATGGAGGGCATTCTTGGGACAGCTTGACTTGTGTTCTCCTCTTGCCTCTTTCCTGGAGATGTCTGAAGTCGGGGTAGGGGAGATGGGAAGTGAGGAACAGGATGGTTTGTTGAAACAGCTTGGGTGAAGGCCAGAAGGAACTGTGGCATAGGGAGCCTGGGAAGAAAATGGATGGGTCTCCCCTCCATCCTAATTCTCTCTATCTCTAGGAGGGTACCAAAGAAAACCCAGATCTCATGGATGTGAAAGAGCCAGGTCTAGAGGAGAGGCAGGTACTCTGGGGCTGTCTGCTGTATGAAGAGATAGCCCTCCCAGAGAGGGACCTTGGGGGATAGGCCACTGGTGGGGGCCTAAGGAAACCATGGCTCCCTCTTCCTGACAGGATCCTCGCACCTAGCTGGCCAGTGAAGCCAACACGAATCTAAGACAGCCATGGTGCCTACATATGGGTGGAGCCACCAGCTGGAGATTGAACCAGGCTGAGCTGTTAGAGACCAGGGCCCTCCCTACGGGGTCAGGCTGCCAGTCAGGCACTATGGCTCCAGCCCTCTCTCCTAATCCCCTCCCTGTCCCTAGCACCAAAGGACCCAGATCCAGGGAAATGAACAGAAAGTTAGAGTATCTATTAATGAGAGACTCCAGAGAACTGATGAAAGTTATGGCTAGAAAAAAAAAAAAGGTTGTATTTATGCTCCACTGAGTATAAACTCTTTAATAAACTCTTTAATAAACCAGTGAAACAAAAAAAAATGGGGAAAGACATCCCAGGCAGAGGTAACCACGAGAACAAAATCACAGAGGGGTGTGAGCACATGGCAGGGGGAGCCTGAGGGGTCTGGTGAGATGACTGGGTAAGTGATGGGACAGGGGAGGGTGGAGCGCGGGAGGCTATCATGCGCTCTCAGAAAGAACCTGAAAATGATTTGAGAGGTTCTGTCCCCTGGGCAGTATCAGGTGGCCAGCTAGCCTCAACCCTTCCAGCTCACAGTTTCCAGAAACAACACTCCTCTGGGCAAGGGGAGAACGTTACCTGGGCTCTGCACTTTAAAGGTCCCAATTACTCACCCTCCAGTCCCCACACTAGTACATTTATTAAAGAACACGTGGGTGCCTCTGTTAGTGTGTTCCAAGGCTCAGTCCTGGCTGTAAGTCTAAGCATCCACTCTCATGACTATCACTGTGCAGCCCCCAGGGAAATGCTTCTCCCTGTCTCTTGCCCTCTGTTCTTGAAACAGAAAGCAGCTGGGTTAGAATGACCCGAAGCTTGGTGGGTTGTACTGTTGCCCACATCGGGAGACAGTGTTTTGGGGTGGGTGGTGGGGGAAACATGCATTTAAGCAGTGAAAGAGCTTAAATATAAGACCAGTTAATTAACTTGTCAAATCCTTCCTCTCAGATAGCACGGTGCGATAGATTCTTTCATCATCAAGTATCCAGAATGCTGAGCATCCATTTTCTTGTTTTCTTTGTGTTCAAATTCAAATTCGTGGAGGTATTTACTAATTAGTGTGGTATTTGCAGTAGCTGCACGTAGAAACTCAGAAACATTTTGCAATATTAAACAACTCACATTTCTCTTAAATTTGCGTATATGTAGGTCTAGATATAACATGCATGCAGTGTGATACGGATTCTCTACATTACTGTGTAGATCTACATATTGCTATAAGAACAGTGATGAAAATGAACTATTTTATGTCTTCTGAAGTGATCATCTGTCATATGTGGCCACATTATCATGTTTGGAAAATAAGTAAAATTCAGTGCTCATTTCTGAATACATGGAAGTGTGGCTTTAAGAATTCTACTGCCATTTCCAACTTCTCCTGCCTCAGCAGAGAAGTTTCTCCAAATTGAAGTTAATAAAAAAAAAAACGATCTAAGAATGACAATGACTCAAGAGATGCCTAAGTTGGCACTGATCTCAATAGAACACAAATTATGTAAACATCTTGATTATAACAACCTAATTAGGAATTCTGTTTAAATAAAGGCAAGAAAATTAGTTTTGGAGTAAATATTCAGTAGTTTTTGAATTATTTTTTCTTTGTTTTGTTACTCATACACTGTCAGCACTCAAACGTGCAATAATAATTAAATTCCTCTATCTTTGATATTTGCCAACTTTCAAACAGATGAAAAGAAGTCCATGGTTTTCCACGGATATTTTTGACTTTGTCGTCAGGAAGGTGTACTTGTCAAGGGAGGTGGGCAAGCATATTGTACCATACAGTTTGTTATCTTAATTTGTACCTTTTAAATATTTAGACCTAAGTTTTGTTGGCCTCCATTGCCATGGGCTCCCCCAAGGTTAGGAGAGGTTCTGCTCAGCCCCTGTGACAATCTTGGTTGACTTCTTCCAATCTCAGCCTTTATACTGACATCGTAGCCCTTGAAGGCACAGGGAGATGGTTTGGCAAATGGTTGAAAACCTTAGCAAGAAAAGCACTGGGGTTTAAAGATTTTCTTGTCCTACCGTGTCATGTTAGTGGTGAAGAAATTGAGTTAGAGAGAGAGGCGAAGTATCTTGCCAAGGTCACATGGTTACTGAAGCACTCGGAGGCCCTGGAACGGGGACCGTCTACCGAGCCAGTAGGCAAGGGGAGGGATGGAGGGAAGTTTGCACAAAACACTCGCACCTCAGCAGCCCCCCAAGGCTTTAGCACCTTCTAGCTAGTGGTGCTGCACAGAGTTAGTGCAGAGGGAGGGTGTGAGAGGGTGGTCCTTTCGGTGCCTGCCGCCTACATGACTTCTCGGTGGCATCGGTGACGATGGAGGGAGAGCTGACATATGCCCTAGCCCCTTCACTCACCTCCTCTCTCCGGGTCTCAGTTTCCCCCCATCGTAGAAGGAGCAGCTGGACAGGATGATCTCTACGATACCCTCCAGCCCCGACATCCTATGTCTGTGTGATTTCCCAAAGGCTGCAGGTTGGTGGAAGCCTGAGGACTGGATTTGGCCTCAATCCATGTTTCTCCTTCATTTCTAAAACCACATGCACTTGCTGGAACACTAACTCCATCTGGCCTTGATTCGCTTCCTCCTGATTTTACTCCCTGCTGGAAAGCACTGCATCCCACCCAAGGCACCTCAGGGAGCTGCTCTCACCAGCTCCCTGTTTTTTCTCCCCTGAGGCTTAGCAAGTCAAGCATTGCCAAGAGCTCCCTTCCTTCTGCCCCAGCAGAGAGGAGCAGACACGGGGTGAGCAGGCTTTTCCCTCCTTCCTTTGGGGAGGCTGGCAGGAATCACCAGCTTCCCTCCCCCAGGTGCCTGGGGTCTTCTCACCCTCCTTGGCCTGCCCCTATCTCTCCAGGGAGTCCAGCCTTTGGAAGCTTTGCTCCCTCTTTACAACGGCATCTCCTGCTTGCCCACTTCCGCCCCAAGCTCCTACTAACATCTGTCCTCTTGCTCTTCTTCTATTCTTCCCTTCAGGCAGGAGGCAGTAGAGTATATCACTTGAGAACGTGTCTGACATAGAGAACAGATCTGTGGTTGCCATGGGGGAGGGGCTGGGGGAGGGAAGGATTGGGAGTTTGGGATTAGCAGATGCAAACATAATATATAGGGTGGATAAACAACAAGTTTTTACTGTATAGCACAGGGAACTATATTCAGCATCTTGTGATAAACCATAATGGAAAAGCATATGAAAAAGAATGTATGTATATGTATAATGGAATCATTTTGCTGTACAGCAGAAATTAACACAACATTGTAAATCAACTGTACTTCAGTAAAATAAAAAAAAAAAGAACATATCTAAGTCTGAATCCAGCTCCCCTATTTAAGTGGTGAGACTTTCTCTTAGATTTTCTCCTCTGTCAGTTGGGCACAATCCCTACCTAACTTGGCTGTTGTGAAGCAGAGTACCTGGTACACAGGAATAACCAGTGTCTGTTGGTCTTTGATCTAAGAACATTTGTGAAGCACTTTGTGTTACGTTCATTAGTTTCCCCAGGTTTCCTCTAGATTTTTATGAATATCTCCCCCACCTTTTTCTTGGTTTCTAAATAAAATGATCTGAGTCTCCATCCCACACCCCTCTGGAAAGTCACTCTCCCCAGTAGTTTGAAGATTCTCGGGGTGGCCCCGTGCTCCGCTGGTTACCGGTGGTTCTGAATTCCTGTCCTTGACTCAGTTCTGGAGTCCCCTCTTGATATCTTGCTTTCTGCTGTTTTCTGCTGCCTGCCCGGATTTGCCCACACGTGATCAAAGGCCTCTTTCCTTCCCAAGACACCACTAGTGCACGTTGTGTTATGAGTGACAATTTTTATAGGGCTTTTGGGAACAGAGGGGGATTATAGGTACCAGAAGAGAAGAAAATATTACAGTTGAATATTACATGCCATTGTTCACAAAGCCACAGAGTTTGCTGAGTAGAAAGAAGGGAAGTTGGGCCTGGGGGAGGCATTCCAAGCAGAGGGCAGAGGGTGGGCAAAGATCCTGTGTGGCCCACTGGGGCAGTCTGCTAGTTCTTCACTAAGCCCACAGCCTCCTGGGCACCATGCTCTGCCCTGGACATTATGTGTGACGTGGGGCTGAGGTGCCATCACTAAAATATGAGTGGGAGTGACGTGTGCTCCTCTCTGCCTGGCCCATGAAAACCTTCCTGTACACTCCTTCTAGCCCTTTTCCCTTTGGCCAGCTGCAATGGTGACCCCAGGAATGCCTAGGAGGATGTATGTTGAGATGGCAGAGGTGCCGGTAGCCTGTCTCTGAAAGAAATGAAAGAAGAGCTGCTTTCACCAATTAGGAACATTCATTTTGTCCTGCCACGTGAGTGAGGCACGTTTCGGGGTCTATTTGTTTTAGCAGTTAGCATTACCCGACCTAATATACATCCAAACCTCTTTCTTCTTTAAACTCATCATGCTTGCAATTACTTGAGTAAGATCAACCTTCCTTGGTAGAGTCTATGCTACACAGGGCAGGGATCATGCCTTTCAGTCATCTTATCCCCCATGTGTCTCATCAAATGGAATGGAATAGATGTTTGGGGAGGTACTGCATAGAGCCATCCGGGGAGTGTGTGGAGTAGCATTGCTTTGCTTCCAAGGCTTGTTCTTGCCGTATCGCTCCTCTTCAGGCCATACTCCTGCCCTGGCCCTACACTGTAGTCTCATTCTGTCTTTCGAATTTAGCCTACGCCCTTAGTCTCACTGTTTACATGACAGGAGCCCAAAGCTTCGCCTTAGTGTTCAATTTCCTATGACGCCGGGAAGTGCATGGACCTGCTTCCTCCTGTTTTCCGCTGAGCCCAGCCAGTTCTGGAGAACTGTCTTATATCACAACAATCACTGATAACACTTGTAGAGCAGATAGAATTAAAATGCCAAGGTTTGAATCCTGGCTCCACCCACTTATTAGTTGTGTGAACTTTGGGAATTTATGTATGGTAGTCTCTCTGTGCCTTAATGTCCTCATCTGAATAATCAGGATACTAATAGGACCTGTCTCATAGGATTACTGTGAGGACTGAGTGAACGGTGCTTGGCACATAGTACGTGCTCAATACATATGGTTATTGCCCTTTCCAGGTCATAAAGCTATTTCACAAATTTCAACCAATACTCCTCCTTCAACTTTAGGAGAAATCCATTATAGGTAACATGGCCACTCAACACATTCAGATTCAGATAATATTATTGATGAGTTCAAGTCTTCATGCCAGTTTTTCACATAAACCAGATGGAGAAACTATGCCCAGAAATGTTACACACAAGAGTTGCTAGTGAGTGTTAGAATGGGACTCAAACTCAGGACTAAACCCCCATGCAGTTAGCCTGTTTGATATCCTGCTGCTCAAGACAAGAGTGCCAAAGGCATCACAGAGAAAGACCTTTATGTCCCAGGCAGAGTCCTCAAGACACACGCACATGCAAACCAGCATCTCTGGACCTCTCGGGGTTCACTGGACAGGTGGTCTCAGTGGTGTCCTGTCTCTGACCAGTGTCCGGCTCATGTCGGTGTTCTGCCCATCTGTAGAATGTTTCTCTTCCACACAGTCCCCAGACCGTTACTTCAAAGTGGGTTTCTGCCTTTATACCTAGCATCCTGATATCACCTTCTGTTTTTCTCCATTGGTCTGCCTTCCCTAGTTAAAGCCACACATTCGGAACTTTCCTGACTTCTCTTCCTCCATGGAACCCGTTCTGGGTCCCAGTTTTTTCCATTGACCCTGATAAGTGCCAACGAAACTGATACCTGGGTTCCTGCAATTTGTTAAGGGAAACTAAGGGGGAAGTAGTGAGTCACCTTACTAAACAACCAGTTGGCGTTTAGCACATGGCTCTGGGTGGGTGGACCAGAAAAGATGGTCTTCGCAGAGAAGCCTTTCCAAGAGCCTGCCTCAGCCCATACGGCCACAGACCGGGCTGGCCCCCCTACCACTCACCCTTCAACTCACGTCCCACCTCTCCCATTAGGGTGTCAAGGGGCAGACACTTCCCCGGCTGAAGATTCAGATCCTCATCAGCCTCTCACCTGTGCACTTCCCAGACCGCTGCCAGCTCCCTGGTGCACTCTGTCGGGCCAGCCCACCATCTCCTTGCAAAGGCTTCTGAGGAGGGTGCCGCTCCAGCAGGAAACAGCTGCTATGGTTAAGCCATTTTCTCTGTGCACTTGCAAGATACATAATTAAGAGTTCTGCTGAGGGGGGAAATAAGGCACACCATTAGATTTGTTGAGCATATTACGCCAGGTCTAGTGCACGCCTGGGCCCCCATGCCACACAAGACATTAAGGTAAGACTCCAGAAACAGCCCCAAGGTTGCTTGATGGGATCTGCTCCATGTTAATGCTGAGTAAATATTTGCTATTCAGGTTTTTATATGCTTCACCACCAGCAGGGATTTTGAAAGGTGGGCTTCTCCACCAAACACTTTTCATTTAATTATCAGACCACTTAAACACAAGGTTCCTAAGGCTCTCCCCGTTGGCCTCTGTGTTTTCTCTTGCATTTTGCTTCCTTCCTTTTTCCTCCTGATCCCGGCTTCCTTCTTGCTGCCAGTTTCGCTTCTCTCTTACCCTCATCTGTGTCCTTGGTGTCCAGAGCAAGAAGCACAAAAAATCCTGGATTAAGGGTGAGGCTGAACTTTGATGTCCTCCTTTGAACCCTCTGCAAGATGGGATCAGGCATGAGGCTGTGGACCCCACCTGAGCGGCTGGGGAGGAGAGGGGCTGGAAGCCTCAAAAGAGGGGTGGAAACGTCTGGAACTTGGGAGGAGACAGCAACTGAAAGAAGGTTGGGGTCCAATGTGAGAAGGGGAGGAGGAGGTTCTGAGGGTCTTCCTAGAAGCCATATGGTATGGAAACTTACTTTCAGGGCCTATACGGTTTAATGTATGAACTGATAATGACCAGAGGAGTGATGGACACCCTCATAGCCCCCTGTGAATGGAAATGTTCATGGCCCATCCAAGGCCCAGGTCAGGAGAGGTTGTCCCTTACACCTGCCACAGGAGAGCAAAGGATGCTGACAAGGAGGGAGGGAACATTGGCAAAGCTTAGCTTGGTGCCATATTGAGAAGCCATGGTGAGTCTCACACTTGGGCTCAGAGGTCATGTAGGCCAACCCGAGTATTAATTCCCTCTATCCATCCCTAATATTCATGTAGCATGCAACCTTCTGTGTGCAGAGCCCATTATAGAGTAGTGCTGAGGGTTAAAATCTCCTTGTCCCACTGAGACAGGTCTTCCTGTTTTCACTGTGCTGTCCTCGTCCCAGGTCCCACCTTGGGGTATCCAGAGAGCTTGTTCAATCCCTCTACCTTGCCAATCCCTCACATATTTGAGTTGACCTGTCAAAGTACTTCTAAGTTCCTTTTCCTGGCTTCAACGATTCCCATTTTTCCCTTGTCAATATTTATCACAATTCCACTATGGAGTCTGTGTGTAAGCTGTAGTTTAATGTCTCCCAGTAGACTGGTTACTTCAGGAGGACAGGAGCCACGTTCCATTCCCTGCTGTAACCCCATGCCCAGCAAAGTGTCAGCAGATAGCAGGCACCAATCAATATCTGCGGGGTGAATTGAAGATGTGGTTTGAATTCCTTTCCTTTACCATCTTCTGCCTCTGCACTCCGCGGTCTCTCTATTTACCTCTTAGAATGTATTCTGCTGTTTTGACCAGGGAAGACCAGAGTAGGATTACCACCCCCATGCTTGACATCAGGTTGGCAACCTTGTTCTATAAAGGGCCAGATACTACATATTTCACTAGTGATGGTCTTAGTTGTAACTACTGAACTCTTGTCATTACAGCCCCAAAACAGCCATAGACGATACTTAAACAAATGGTGTGATCATTCCAATAACACTTTATTTACAAAAACAGATGGTGGGCTGGATTTGGCTTGCAAGGCCGAATTCTAGGAATTCAGTTCACTGAAATTCTAAGAATTCGGACTGGAATTGGATTAGCTTTTAAAAATAATCGTATCAGAGAACTACTAGTGGCAGCCACCCAAGCAAGGAAGAGTAGGCAGGAAAGTGCCCTTGGGCCCCTTGTGGGGACAGCAACCTCTGTAGAGGGCAAAGAGAAGGAAGTTAACTGCAAGGCCGGGGACTCATCTGAGGCCTTGAAGCAGAGAGTGAAGCAGGATGGCTGCTGAGGAGACTTTCTCTGTACCCACGGCCCTGTTGCTGCTGGACTAGGTCTTCAGGGAGCAACCCAAGAAAGGAGGCCCAGTCCCAGCAATGCAGCGCTCAGGGGAGAACATTTTCGCCTAGTAGCAGCGTCACCATCCAGGAGGAGATTGATGGTGACCTGTGAAGCCACTATGACTAAAGGAAATGAATGATCACACATGGAGAAAGCTGGGGATATAGGCACAGAATGGGGATATATGGGAATGTGAAAAAAGCTGTGCCCATTTGTACATCTGAGATGTGCAGGTAGAATGTTCTTGTAAATTTCGAGCTGCTGAGCGTGTGTGCTCGTGTGTGCACGTACTTCTGTGATTGAACTAACTGGCTGCTTTCTTATTCATTTCTCTTCCTGGACAGGAAGCTTCTGAGGGTAAGCGCCGCTGTTCTTTTCCATCTGCATATTTCCAGCACTCAGCACCGAGTCTGAGATGGGCTCAATCATTTAGTTTAGTTTTAATTAAATTGAATTGATGGTGAGCATTTGATAGAACCATGGTGTGTTAGAGGGGATTGTATATGCTGCCTTTGCATGTGGAGATGGTGGGTTTGGGTGTATGTCCACGCACTGGGGTCTCTGTAAGCAGATATGGAATCATTGCAGGGCTTACACACACGCATAGGTAGAATAGAGCATTTGGGGGTGTACATTTGAGATGTGCATGCAGACAGGAAGTTGGAGTATGAATATGGGCAGAACAGGAGTCTTCTATGAGTTCATATGATGTGAACATACAGACAATAAAACATTGTGGGATGTTTACTTGAAACATACATACAAGTAGGGGTTAAGAGTTTATGTGCATGCTATTCAGGAGACTTCCGGGTAAGATGGCGGAAGAGTAAGACGCGGAGATCACCTTCCTCCCCACAGATACACCAGAAATACAGCTACACGTGCAACAACTCCTACAGAACAACTACTGAACGCTGGCAGAAGACCCCAGACCTCCCAAAAGGCAAGAAACTCCCCACATACCTGGGTAGGGCAAAGCAGAGAGATTCCCGCAGAGAGAAGCGGTGCCGAGCGGCACTCACCAGCCCGAGAGGCTTGTCTGCTCCCCCGCCAGGGCGGGCGGCGCTGGAGCTGAGGCTCGGGCTTCGGTCAGAGCGCAGGGAGAGGACTGGGACTGGCGGCGAGAACTCAGCCTGAAGGGGGCTAATGTGCCACAGCTAGCCGGGAGGGAGTCCGGGAAAACTCTGGAGCTGCCGAAGAGGCAGGAGACTTTTTCTTCCCTCTTGGTTTCCTGGTGCGCGAGGAGAGGGGATTAAGAGCGCCGCGTAAAGGAGCTCCAGAGACGGGCGCGAGTCGCGGCTGAAAGCGCGGAGCCCAGAGACGGGCGTGGGACGCTGGGGCTGCTGCCGCCGCCGCCAAGAAGCCTGTGTGCGAGCGCAGGACACTGTCCACACCGCCCTTCCGGGAGCCTGTGCAGCCTGCCACTGCCGGGGTCCCGGGATACAGGGGCGGCTTCCCTGGGAGAACGCACGGCGCGCCCCGGGCTGGTGCAACATCACGCCGACCTCTGCCGCTGCAGGCACGCCCCGCAGTCCGTGCCCCTCCCTCCCGCCCGGCCTGAGTGAGCCGGAGTCCCCGAAGAGGCTGCTCCTTTAACCCTGTCCTGTCTGAGCGAAGAACAGACGCCCTCCGGCGACCTACACGCAGAGGCGGGGCCAAATCCAAAGCTGAGACCCAGGAGCTGTGAGAACAAAGAAGAGAAAGGGAAACCTCTCCCAGCAGCCTCAGAAGCAGCGGATTAAAGCTCCACAATCAACTTCATGTACCCTGCATCTGTGGAATACATGAATAGACAACAAATCATCCCAAATTGAGGAGCCAGGAGTCAGTGCTGTGCCTCTGAGGTGGGAGAGCGAACTTCAGGACACTGGTCCACAAGAGACCTCCCAGCTCCACATAATATCAAACGGCGAAAATCTTCCAGAGATCTCCATCTCAACACCAGCACCCAGCTTCACTCAACGACCAGCAAGCTACAGTGCTGGACACCCTATGCCAAACAACTAGCAAGACAGGAACACAACACCACCCATTAGCAGAGAGGCTGCCTCAAATCATAAAAAGTCCGCAAACACCCCAAAACACACCACCAGACGTGGACCTGCCCACCAGAAAGACAAGATCCAGCCTCATCCACCAGAACACAGGCAGTAGTCCCCTCCACCAAGAAGCCTACACAACCCACTAAACCAACCTTAGCCACTGGGGACAGACACCAAAAACAACGGGAACTACGAACCTGCAGCCTGCAAAGAGGAGACCCCAAACACAGTAACATAAGCAAAATGAGAAGACAGAAAAACACACAGCAGGAGAAGGAGCAAGATAAAAACCCACCAGACCTAACAAATGAAGAGGTAATAGGCAGTCTATCTGAAAAAGAATTCAGAATAATGATGGTAAAGATGATCCAACATCTTGGAAATAGAATAGACAAAATGCAAGAAACAGTTAACAAGGACCTAGAAGAACTAAAGACGAATCAAGCATCGATTAAAAACACAATAAATGAAATAAAAAATACTCTAGATGGGATCAATAGCAGAATAACTGAGGCAGAAGAACGGATAAGTGAGGTGGAAGATAAAATAGTGGAAATAACTGCTGCACAGCAAAATAAAGAAAAAAGAATGAAAAGAACAGAGGACAGTCTCAGAGACCTCTGGGACAACATTAAACGCACCAACATTCGAATTATAGGGGTTCCAGAAGAAGAAGAGAAAAAGAAAGGGACTGAGAAAATATTTGAAGAGATTATAGTTGAAAACTTCCCTAATATGGGAAAGGAAATAGTTAATCAAGTCCAGGAGGCACAGAGAGTCCCATACAGAATAAATCCAAGGAGAAATACACCAAGACACATATTAATCAAACTGTCAAAAATTAAACACAAAGAAATCATATTAAAAGCAGCAAGGGAAAAACAACAAATAACACACAAGGGAATCCCCATCAGGATAACAGCTGATCTCTCAGCAGAAACTCTACAAGCCAGAAGGGAGTGGCAGGACATATTTAAAGTGATGAAGGAGAAAAACCTGCAACCAAGATTACTCTACCCAGCAAGGATCTCATTCAGATTTGATGGAGAAATTAAAACCTTTACAGACAAGCAAAAGCTGAGAGAGTTCAGCACCACCAAACCAGCTTTACAACAAATGCTAAAGGAACTTCTCTAGGCAAGAAACACAACAGAAGGAAAAGAACTACAATAACGAACCCAAAACAATTAAGAAAATGGGAATAGGAACATACATATCAATAATTACCTTAAATGTAAATGGACTAAATGCTCCCACCAAAAGACACAGACTGGCTGAATGGATACAAAAACAAGACCCATATATATGCTGTCTACAAGAGACCCACTTCAGACCTAGAGATACATACAGACTGAAAGTAAGGGGATGGAAAAAGATATTCCATGCAAATGGAAACCAAAAGAAAGCTGGAGTAGCAATTCTCATATCAGACAAAATAGACTTTAAAATAAAGACAACTAGAAGAGACAAAGAAGGACACTACATAATGATCAAGGGATCAATCCAAGAAGAAGATATAACAATTGTAAATATTTATGCACCAAACATAGGAGCACCTCAATACATAAGGGAAATATTAACAGCCATAAAAGGAGAAATCGACAGTAACACAATCATAGTAGGGGACTTTAACACCCCACTTTCACCAATGGACAGGTCATCCAAAATGAAAATAAATAAGGAAACACAAGCTTTAAATGATACATTAAACAAGATGGACTTAATTGATATTTATAGGACATTCCATCCAAAAACAACAGAATACACATTTTTCTCAAGTGCTCATGGAACATTCTCCAGGATAGATCATATCTTGGGTCACAAATCAAGCCTTGGTAAATTTAAGAAAATTGAAATTGTATCAAGTATCTTTTCCGACCACAATGCTATGAGACTAGATATCAATTACAGGAAAAAAGCTGTAAAACATACAAACACATGGAGGCTAAACAATACACTACTTAATAACGAAGTGATCACTGAAGAAATCAAAGAGGAAATTAAAAAATACCTAGAAACAAATGACAATGGAGACACGACGACCCAAAACCTATGGGATGCAGCAAAAGCAGTTCTAAGAGGGAAGTTTATGGCAATACAATCCCACCTTAAGAAACAGGAAATATCTCGAATAAACAACCTAACCTTGCACCTAAAGCAATTAGAGAAAGAAGAACAAAAACATCCCAAAGTTAGCAGAAGGAAAGAAATCATAAAAATCAGATCAGAAATAAATGAAAAAGAAATGAAGGAAACGATAGCAAAGATCAATAAAACTAAAAGCTGGTTCTTTGAGAAGATAAACAAAATTGATAAACCATTAGCCAGACTCATCAAGAAAAAAAGGGAGAAGACTGAAATCAATAGAATTAGAAATGAAAAAGGAGAAGTAACAACTGACACTGCAGAAATACAAAAGATCATGAGAGATTACTATAAGCAACTCTATGCCAATAAAATGGACAACCTGGAAGAAATGGACAAATTCTTAGAAATGCACAACCTGCCAAGACTGACTCAGGAAGAAATAGAAAATATGAATAGACCAATCACAAGCACTGAAATTGAAACTGTGATTAAAAATCTTCCAACAAACAAAAGCCCAGGACCAGATGGCTTCACAGGCGAATTCTATCAAGCATTTAGAGAAGAGCTAACACCTATCCTTCTGAAACTCTTCCAAAATATAGCAGAGGGAGGAACACTCCCAAACTCATTCTACGAGGCCACCATCACCTTGATACCAAAACCAGACAAGGATGTCACAAAGAAAGAAAACTACAGGCCAATATCACTGATGAACATAGATGCAAAAATCCTCTACAAAACACTAGCAAACAGAATCCAACAGCACATTAAAAGGATCATACACCATGATCAAGTGGGGTTTATTCCAGGAATGCAAGGATTCTTCAATATACGCAAATCAATCAATGTGATACACCATATTAACAAGTTGAAGGAGAAAAACCATATGATCATCTCAATAGATGCAGAGAAAGCTTTTGACAAAATTCAACACCCATTTATGATAAAAACCCTGCAGAAAGTAGGCATAGAGGGAACTTTCCTCAACATAATAAAGGCCATATATGACAAACCCACAGCCAGCATCGTCCTCAATGGTGAAAAACTGAAACCATTTCCACTAAGATCAGGAACAAGACAAGGTTGCCCACTCTCACCACTCTTATTCAACATAGTTTTGGAAGTTTTAGCCACAGCAATCAGAGAAGAAAAGGAAATAAAAGGAATCCAAATGGGAAAAGAAGAAGTAAAGCTGTCACTGTTTGCAGATGACATGATACTATACATAGAGAATCCTAAAGATGCTACCAGAAAACTACTAGAGCTAATCAATGAATTTGGTAAAGTTGCAGGATACAAAATTAATGCACAGAAATCTCTGGCATTCCTATATACTAATGATGAAAAATCTGAAAGTGAAATCAAGGAAACACTCCCATTTACCATTGCAACAAAAAGAATAAAATATCTAGGAATAAACCTACCTAAGGAGACAAAAGACCTGTATGCAGAAAATTATAAGACACTGATGAAAGAAATTAAAGATGATACAAATAGATGGAGAGATGTACCATGTTCTTGGATTGGAAGAATCAACATTGTGAAAATGACTCTACTACCCAAAGCAATCTACAGATTCAATGCAATCGCTATCAAACTACCACTGGCATTTTTCACAGAACTAGAACAAAAAATTTCACAATTTGTATGGAAACACAAAAGACCCCGAATAGCCAAAGCAATCTTGAGAACGAAAAATGGAGCTGGAGGAATCAGGCTCCCTGACTTCAGACTATACTACAAAGCTACAGTAATCAAGACAGTATGGTACTGGCACAAAAACAGAAAGATAGATCAATGGAACAGGATAGAAAGCCCAGAGATAAACCCACGGACATATGGTCACCTTATCTTTGATAAAGGAGGCAGGAATGTACAGTGGAGAAAGGACAGTCTCTTCAATAAGTGGTGCTGGGAAAACTGGACA
The DNA here is from genome assembly GCF_025265405.1 of Mesoplodon densirostris. Lineage (NCBI taxonomy): Eukaryota > Metazoa > Chordata > Mammalia > Artiodactyla > Ziphiidae > Mesoplodon > Mesoplodon densirostris. Next base: position 109,533,035 of record NC_082667.1, on the reverse strand, counting down.
GGGACATGTAAAAGTATGAGATTAGATCACTCCCTAACACCATACACAAAAATTAGCTCAAAATGGATTAAAGACCTAAATGTAAGGCCAGACACTATCAAACTCCTAGAGGAAAACATAGGCAGAACACTCTATGACATAAATCACAGCAAGATCCTTTTTGACCCATCTCCTAGAGAAATGGAAATAAAGACAAAAATAAACACATGGGACCTAATGAAACTTCAAAGCTTTTGCACAGCAAAGGAAACCATAAACAAGACCAAAAGACAACCCTCAGAATGGGAGAAAATATTTGCAAATGAAGCAACTGACAAAGGATTAATCTCCAAAATTTATAAGCAGCTCATGCAGCTCAATAGCAAAAAAACAAACAACCCAATCCAAAAATGGGCAGAAGACCTAAATAGACATTTCTCCACAGAAGATATACAGACTGCCAACAAACACATGAAAGGATGCTCAACATCTTTACTCATTAGAGAAATGCAAATCAAAACTACAATGAGATATCATCTCACACCAGTCAGAATGGCCATCATCAAAAAATCTAGAAACAATAAATGCTGGAGAGGGTGTGGAAAAAAGGGAACACTCTTGCACTGCTGGTGGGAATGTGAATTGGTACAGCCACTATGGAGAACAGTATGGAGGTTCCTTAAAAAACTACAAATAGAACTACCATATGACCCAGCAATCCCACTACTGGGCATATACCCTGAGAAAACCATAATTCAAAAAGAGACATGTACCAAAATGTTCATAGCAGCCCTATTTACAATAGCCCGGAGATGGAAACAACCTAAGTGTCCATCATCGGATGAATGGATAAAGAAGATGTGGCACATATATACAATGGAATATTACTCAGCCATAAAAAGAAATGAAATTGAGCTATTTGTAATGAGGTGGATGGACCTAGAGTCTGTCATACAGAGTGAAGTAAGTCAGAAAGAGAAAGACAAATACTGTATGCTGACACATATATATGGAATTTAAGAAAAAAATGTCATCAAGAACATAGGGGTAAGACAGGAATAAAGACACAGACCTACTAGAGCATGGACTTGAGGATATGGGGAGGGGGAAGGGTAAGCTGTGACAAAGTGAAAGAGCGGCATGGACATATATACACTACCAAACGTAAGGTAGATAGCTAGTGGGAAGCAGCCGCATAGCACAGGGAGATCAGCTCGGTTCTTTGTGACCGCCTGGAGGGGTGGGATAGGGAGGGTGGGAGGGAGACGCAAAAGGGAGGGGATATGGGAACATATGTATATGTATAACTGATTAAATTTGTAAAATAAAAAAAAAAAAAAAGTAAAAAAAAAAAAAAGAGTTTATGTGCATGGGTTGTAAGCATGTAGAATGGGGTAGAGTGTGTGTGTGCACATGAGGTGTGTACAAATATACCTGAAATACACATTAAAGGCCAGCTTGCAGATAGGCTGGTGGGAGTGTTGGTTTATATGCACATGCAACAGACATGAGGGTTTGGGGACATATCCAGGGGTAGGGAGTGGGGTGCACATGCAGACAGGACCTGCCTACAACCTGTGTATATGCAGGAGTGTACACTACAGGCATGGATTGTTGAGGCTGAGTGTATCTGGTGTGTGCACATGCAGACTATTAGAGGTGCACACACGTTGGAAGTGTGTAGGCAGGCTTCAGCAATTGGTTGTGTACATAAATGGGGGGGTGCATGCAGAAACAGTTGTGAGGTCCTTATAGGAGTGTGGTTGTTCACATCAGTTCTGAAGGTGCATCTACATGGGGATATACTTGAATATGGCCTTTTGATGGGGTGTCTGAAGGCAGTGAATGCACATGTGGACTTGGGGGTGTGCCTAAAGACCTGTGTCGTTGAGTGTGGGTGTGTGGGTGTGTGCGTGTGAGAGAAGTGTGCATCCAGGCTTGAGAAGGCCCCTCGGGAAGGGGTGCAGAGAGGGGGCTACAGTGTAGGGTGTGCACTCAGCTGTGGGCTCTTTCAAGTGTAAATACTCAAGCGTACCCGTTTGGGATGTGGATGTGTTGAGGCTGTTAGGGTCTGTACATGCTGATGTGAATGGCTGAGTCTGTGCATGCAGAGTGGGGTTTTGGGGGTGTGAGCGGGTGGTGGGGGGCCTGCCGATGCAGGCAACTGACCACATGTGCACAACTGGAGGCGTGTCCATGCAGGCATCCGTGCCCCGCATCTGGCAACTGCTCTAAACTAGGTGCCTCTTCCTTGGGCGAAAGCTCACCCTGGGCTGCCTCTGTCCTTGAACGCGGCTTCCTGGGGCAGGAACCGAGGACAAAGCATTAACGGGGCAGACACAGGCGAGACTTCAAGGCTAAGTCTTCTCTCAAACTTATTTAGCTATGATTCAAAATAAATAAACAGGGGCTTCCCTGGTGGCGCAGTGGTTGAGAGTCCGCCTGCTGATGCAGGGGACACGGGTTCGTGCCCCGGTCCGGGAAGATCCCACATGCCGCAGAGCGGCTGGGCCCGTGAGCCATGGCCGCTGAGCCTGAGCGTCCGGAGCCTGTGCTCTGCAATGGGAGAGGCCACAACAGTGAGAGGCCTGCGTACCACAAAAAATAATAATAATAATAATAATAAAAATAAATAAACAAAACTGGGACCCTTTAGCTGTTTGGGGAGGGAGGGAGGTACAGGTTGGGGAGAGAGAGAGACTTTGGGGGAAAAAAAAAAAAACAACGAGAGGGAGAGGGAGGAAGAGAGCAAGGCAACGAGCAATTTAGTTGAGCCGGAGGCAGAAGAGCAGCCACCGCAACGGCAGCAGCTAACGGGCTGACAAGTTGTGTATGTTTTACATGCCCATTAACTCGTTTACTCAATAAAAAATGCATAGTTACCACCAGCCAGAAGTGCTTTGCTGGTGGAGGTCTGCCCAGGCTGCCTGCCTCCAGTCCGTGGTCACAGACGCAGCCACTGTCAGGCAGCAGGCAAGAAGTCACCAACCTGCGAATGAGAGAAATTAGGCAGCTCCCAGAGGAAATCAGGCCTCAGCACTGTAATAAAATCCAATCAGCTCTCCTCTCTCGGATTCTTTTGGACAATATTAACTTCTCCAGGGTCACTAACTTGGGCTGGGAACGTGCTGTGTTCTTAGGGGCAGGAGGGCGAAGGAAGGAGGGGAAAGGAGTGGGTGGGCTTGGCGGAGAAGGTAGAGAAAGAACAGGGTCCGGGGAGGCTCAGCTTTTCAGAGTTAGGGTGCCAGGCTGGGCTCCGGCCCGCAGTATCAACAGCTTCTGCACAAGCTTGTTTCCATTCATGAATGAATGACCCACGGCAAGTTATCGAGAGAAGGCTCGGTGTACATTTCAGCATGTGTTCTGACTCTCCTGCAGAAAATTCTCATCCATTTGCTCTCAGGGATTGAGTGAGTACCTGCGGTGTGCGCCGGCTGTGCTGAGTCCCGTGCAGGGAATACTAGAAGAGTGTGAGACTCGGTGTCTGGCCTGGGCCAAGGGCCCTCCGAAAGGCACAGAAGATGAGCAGGCTAGGCTAGAAAAGAACATGAGACTGGGGAATCCGGCTCTGATTCAGGCTCTGACTTTCTAACCATGTGGCCATGGAAAGTGATTTACCCTTTCCGGGTTTTTTTTTTTTTAACATCACAGATAAGAGATACACCCAGCTTACATGATCAAAACCAACACTTCCTTCATCAGCATTCAAGTTAACAATGGCATCAGGCTCCCCCTTAGAATAGCTGTAGGAAACTGAAAGGTCCACAGTAATGTTTCCCCAGAACGAAGGACAGCCTTTCCATAGGTAAATTAAGTCCCCTTGGTGGCCTGTGTAGCCAGGCATCAATCCTGGGCAGACGACTCAAGCTCTCCAAGCTAAGTTTTCAACTGTAAAATGGAGATAGGGATGGTTCCTGTCTCGTGTCTTGTTGTGAGGATTAAATGAGATAATACGTGTGTAAATTAGCAAAGGGCTTGACACACAGTAAGTGCTGAACAAATACGGGCTGTTATTCTCATGAGCTATTATTTGAGGATCTCTAGGGTTCTTTCCAGGGATGTTCTGATATTCTCATGGCCTAAGTCAGAAAGCTTTCAGGGCTGTAGGAAGTCAGCATGTAGGCATCCTTTGGAAAGCCAGCTCTGGTGTATGGGAGAAGGCCACTGGACTGTGGGGTTAGAAATAGTCCATATCCTGGGCTGGGCTCAGTGGAGAGGAGTGAGATGCTGGATTAATGACCTGCACGGGGGCAAGGGTAGGAAAGGAGCAGCCACTTGCCTCTTAGGTGCCAGCACGGAGCTACATAGGAGAGAAGAGCTCACATGAGGGGTGGTAGCCACGCCCCTACCCTTTCACCCCAGCAAAGGCAGATTAGTGGACAGGTGATATTTTGTTTTCTGTTCTCCTAGAGTGACTTCCCCTCTCTCGGGCTACCTGCCTACCTGTTACTCAGCTGAGGGCTTAGACTTCCCCCATGGAAGCCACAGCTGCTGGGGAAAGGGGGGCTGGTCCCTACTCCCCACTCCTCACAGGGAAGATAGTACAAATACTCACCATCATCATCATCATCATCATGATAATAATAAACCTATTGGTGATGCCGCCCCACATGTATTTCATGTTTATGCCAGACACTAGTCTAAGTACTTTGCATATACCAAAACATTTAATCCTTATGACCACCTTTCGAGGGCAGTACTATTATTATCTGCTTTTATAATAATTGAGAACATGGAGGCACAGAGTTAAGGAAAGGGCCCTGGTCTCCCAAATAAATCATGAGCTAAAATCCCTCCCTCCCCGACACAGGGGGCATCTTTCTCAGGCAAAAGAACCCTTGCAGGTCTCTGGTACAGGTCCAAGGGCAAACTCGAATTCAACACTTTTAAGAAAATAAAAATGTTGGAAGGTAATGCATTCAGATGTTAACAGTGCTTGCTGTAGGTCATGGCCTCCCCTTCTACTTTTTAATATGGTTCCTATTTTTCTCAAGTTAAGTACAAAGTATTTGTTGGTAATGTGAAAAGATTAAACTAAGTTCTATTGAAACAGTGAAGGCACCTCTCTGTTCCCCAAAACTTCGCGCAGCTCTGGAGGGCCCTCAGGACTGCGGGAAAGCCGGACACCACCCAGCAGGCCTCTGGGCCCTGCGGAACTGCCCCTTGTGGTCCAGAGCAGCAGGGAGGCTCCATTAAACAGCTCAGGCCAGTTTGTTTCCTGAAGTCAGAGGCCAAAATCCAGGCTCTGATTCGCTGTCGCCCGAAGGAATTTGCTGGGAGGTTTGGACGAGGCTGCCAGGCAGCTTACAGAGCTGCTTCCCAAACAGGCTCCTGTATGAGCCAGAAGTACTCAGAGCTGCCCCAGAGCCAGTGCAGGGCCCCTGCTTAGCTCCGATAAACACTGCACAGCCTTGAAGGCTCAGAGACAGATTTAGAAGTAGAAGGACTAAGGCTTTCGTGGGGTAGACCCTCCTGGTCCACCCATGTATTTCCTCACACCAGGGCCCGTGTCTGCCCATCTCCTCCACCACCTGCCTTTATTCTCTGCCACTCTCTCTGGTCCCAGGCCCACCTTCTCCGGGACCTCGAGGCTCATGGAGGATCCCCGGGAGAAGACAAGGAAGGAGGGAGATAAAGAGGAGTGGGGAGAGGATGGGGAGTGTGCAAGGTCTGAGCAGGCTGGGTCTGGGGGCGCTGGGAGGACCAGGCACAGAGGCCAGACTGCAGGCTCCTCTGCCCTTCCCCGGGGCCACTAGGATCCTCCACCCAGGCCTGGCTTTTCTCTAGAGAGAAAGCAGCTGTCAGAAGCGCAGAGGGGATGCCCTTGACGACAGCGTAAGAGGCAGAGCTGCAGAAGCAGCACTGCCCACAGCGGTCAGCATCCCGGAGGCCATTGTCCAGACCACAGCCAGCCGGCGGAGGAGGTCCCTAGGGGCGGGCCCTGCACCCCGCCCACCGAGCCAGCCTGAGCCCGCTGACCCACCGCCCCTGCCCTCATGGGAGGCCGCCCTCCTGCACAGCCCATCCTGCAGGGAGACAAGAGGTAGCTCAAGGGGGCTGAGGGATTCGCCTTTGTCCCCCTCGAAACTTCCAGCGGATTGTTGCGAGGGGCAGGGGCCACTTGGGTCCGGGCACTCTCTGCTTGAGTGTGTAGTGTTGATTATGCCTGGTTAAAGATCATTAAAGCCTTTGCTGGGGGAGCTGACAGACAAGGAGAGTGGACTAATATTAGAACACCCTGTCACAACTGGTGAAAAGGCGGGATTGATTTTATAGGGAGTTTAGTCAGAGCTGCGTGTAAAACCCCTGGGGTTGCTCTGGAGTGTACGCATCTCCTCCATTAGGAAATCCCCATGGGAATATCCAGCTGCAGTGTTTATTACAACCAAAGCTGCATATCATAGATATCGTATTAGCTGCTTTTATTCGGCTTTCTTGCTCTTGATTGCCCTGGCTCCTAGTGGCTCCGTCCTGTGTGCCCAGGAAGCTGCCTGGTCAAAGGGCACAGTCATAGGCTGGACTGGGAAGGTGCACCCGTGTGTATTTACGTGTGTGCATGTGTGTGTGTGTGTGTGTGTGTGTGCCCACACATGATGGGTTGGAGATGGGGTAGCTCCAGAGCTTCCCCTTCTGGGGGATGCTGGGGAGAAACTACTATTATGCCTGCCCCGGAACTGTCCAGCAAGACTCAGGTTTCCTTTCACCCCAGCCTGGTGGCTGAAGATTGAATCAAGAAAGTAAGGTCTGGGCTTCCCTGGTGGCGCAGTGGTTGAGAGTCCGCCTGCCGATGCAGGGGACACGGGTTCGTGCCCCGGTCCGGGAAGATCCCACATGCCGCGGAGCGGCTGGGCCCGTGAGCCATGGCCGCTGAGCCTGCGCGTCCGGAGCCTGTGCTCCGCAACGGGAGAGGCCACAGCAGTGAGAGGCCCGCGTACCGCAAAAAAAAAAAAAAAAAAAAAAAAAAAAATAGAAAGTAAGGTCTGTCCTCTTTTGACAAAACATGAATTGAAACTTAGAAAACTTGCATCCCCAAGACACTGTTTGCCTAAGAATTCTCAGAGTGATGGTTTAGACTGAGTGGAGACCAAGAGTCAGTTCTGCCACTTATTAGCTGTGTGACCTTGGGCAAGTCAGCTAACTTCTCGGGGCCTGGTTTCTTCATATGGGTATAATGAAAATGGTGCCTGCCTTGCTGGGGTGTTCTAAGAATTACATGGACATTACAAGCAAAGTACCTGGCACGTTGTATAGACTCCGTGCTAGTTAGTGCTGTCATGTCTGATTTTTGCCTTTGTGGCTGATTATTCCACTATATTCTAAATGGGAATATTTCAATCTACAAATATTTAGTTTAAACAAAACTTTTCTGGAAGACTTTCCTTACAGGAAATGTGGTCTACTTACAGAGGCGGAATGGTCACGGAAGAATATTCATCAACTCCTCTCCAACTGGAGGGCTCGTGGAGCATTGGGAAGAAGCTGAGACCTAGGTGGGAGAGCTCCGGGGCCAGCTGTGTCCCTGTGCACTGGGGTGGGGACGGGACACTTGGCCCACTGGGTCTGAGATGACGTGGAGCAGGGTCTGGGCCAACCAGCCCAGTTCAGGTGGACACAGAGCTGGAGGCCAGCCCAGCAGATATTGCTCACTCAGAATGGATACCGAGAGTAAGTAACAGACGAGGTGTCACACCAGGGCGGAGATAAAAGCAGAAGCTTGGTTAGGTGAGCAGCTAAGAGGAAGCTGGTTACATGTCTGGGTCTCATGCCAGCCAAGAGTCTGAGAGCAGAAGAATCCATGACTTGTTTTCACTGAACTCCCGCGGTCCTTTTTATTTTTTATTTTTTTTAGGTCTCCCATATACTTTATTTTTTTTTAAATTGAAGTATAGTTGATGTGCAATGTTGTACCCATCTCTGCTGTACAGCCAAGTGACTCAGTTATACACATAGAGATGTTCTTTTTAAAATATTCTTTTCCATGATGGTTTATCCCAGGAGATGAGATATTGTTCCCTGTGCTACAGTAGGACCTTGTTGTTTATCCATTCTAAATGTAATAGCTTGCATCTCCCAACCCTAAATTCCCAGTTCATCCCTCTCCCTCCCTCCCTCCCCCTTGGTAACCACAAATCTCTATGTCTGAGTCTGTTTCTCTTTCGTAGATAGGTTCATTTGTGCCATATTTTAGATTCCACATATAAGTGATATCATATGGTATTTGTCTTTCTCTTTCTGACTTACTTCACTTAGTGTGATAATCTCTAGCTGCATCCAAGTTGCTGCAAATGGCATTATTTCATTCTTTTTTTATGGCTGAGTAGTATTCCGTTGTATATATGTACCACATTTTCTTTAGCCATTTGTCTGTCCATGGACATTTAGGCTGTTTCCATGTTTTGGCTATTGTGAATAGTGCTACTATGAACATAGGGGTGCATGTGTCTTTTTGAGTTATAGTTTTGTCCGTGTAGATGCCCAGGAGTGGGATTGCTGGATCATATGGCAATTCTATTTTTAGTTTACTGAGGAAACTTCATACTGTTTTCCATAGTGCTGCAACCCTTTTTATAAATGTCTATCACAAGACTCAGCAGCTGGCTTCCTTTTTTTTTTTCCATAGAGCATGAAGTTTAAGGCTGATGTCTCTGGAGCTGGATTACTGGGTTCAAATCTCTGATGTACTGCTCAGCTCTCTGTGACCTTGAGGAACTGAGACCTCTATGTCTCAGTTTCCTCCTCTTTAAAATGGGTACAGTAATAGTGCTTACTTCATAGGGTTATTGTGAGGGTTAAATGAGATGATACACACAAAGCATGTAGGGCAGTGCCAGGCGGTAATAAACCTTCAGTGTCAGCTACCATCATCGTAGTTGTCCCTCAGTCACCTCCAATACACTGAGCTCCCCTCAAGAGTAGGGACCTACGCTCATGGTTTCTGTGTTCACAAGACTCAGCCAGGGGCTGAGCATGTAATGAACACACAGTGGGTGTTTTTGGAACTGTGAATCAGGTAGGATGGGGCATTGTCACACCTAGCATGGTAGGGTGCCTCGAACCTGCCAGGAAGCAGCAAAGTCAAAGATGAAAGACAGAGCAAGGTCAGATACCAGGCTGGGTATTAGCAGCACAGAGCTGAGGTGAGGAGAAGAGCTGATGGCAGGGATTTCCATGTCTGATGAGAGCTCAGTAGTGGAATCAGAAGCCAAGGTGCAAATCTGAAGAAAGGGTGGTAGAGGAAGGTGAGAGGGCCCTGGTCAGCCCGGACAGAAGAGGTTTGAACAGCATCCTTCTGATGGTGGTGGGGCAGCGGGCTTGGGGTGTGATGGGGTAGAATCTGAGTTATGGAGTTCCCAGGGGCTTGCACCTACCGACATACCCCAAACTTGGCAAGAGACTACTGAAGTTCTCTGAGGAAGGTGAAGAAAGTTAATCAGATTGCAGACTTTGATAGGCAGGACATGGAAATCCAGGCCATTGGGATATTGTAAAATAAAGAAATAAACCAGTATTTGTGAGCCATCTCTAACAGAACATGCTACAAATCATTTTTTTTTGTAAAATGTTTGAATAATAGTAAAAGTTCAAAGAAGAAATTAAAACATTCCAAATCCCACCTCCAAGAGATAATAACTATTAATATTTTGGTCAACATCTGTCAGCAGATGGCTACCGCCCTCCCTGCCATCCCCAATGAACATATATTCTAAGAAAAACAAAACAAAATAAAACACCACAAAAACTTGATGGTTGGTTAGCAAATGCAGCTTCAAATGGGCCCCAATCCTCTCCCCGCCCCTCTGTTCCAACCAGATTGAAACCTTTAAGCCCCTTCTATCTGAAGCCAACAATGCTTTAGGCGTTTAGTTATCTAAGACACACATATGGATTTTTGCATATAACTTTACATAAATGGGCTCAGACTTTGCATGCTGTTCTGTGATTTCTTCTCACTTCACAAAATGTCAGACATCTTTCCAAGTCAATAAATATAAAGCTGCATTATCATTTTTAATGACTGCATACTATTTTGCTGTTTTGTATGTTTCACACTCATCTGAACCATTCCCCTATTGATTGAACAAACATTGTTTTGCTTATATCTTTTCACACTTAGGTGACTGCTCTCATAGGGTAAATTCCTAGAAGTAGGATTACTAAGTAAATAATCACACATATTTTATATTTTGGTACATAAAACTGTCTTCCAGATAGATTCTCACCCTTCCAGCCATGTAAAATATTGTCCATTTCTTCCTCCAGTTAACAAAGTAGATTTTGCCAGGTTTTTTTTTTTTAAACGTATGCTAATCTGATGTGTAAAAATAACATCTCGTTCCTTTTCTTTGACTATTGTTGAGGCGAAATTATTTTCATGTGATTATTGGCCCTTAGTATTTCTTTGTTTGCAATTTGCCTGAATATTAAAAATCATAAGAAAAACTACAAATATAAGAAAATGCCATGTTGTAGAAGAATATCGATATAAGGAAATGTTTAGAATACATTCCAAAGTGATTAAAGTGCAAACTGTAGAGCATTTTTACAGTATAATATTTTTATTAAAAAATATAAGAAGATGCAAAGACTAAAGATGAAAATAACACATTCCAAAAAGCTTGGGAAACAGGATTTTTTTTTTTAAAAAATGCTTACTCTTGGTTTTCAAGTTTTCTTGCAATTGGAATGATTACTTTTATAATTGGAAAAAAATCCCAGTAGGTGTTAATAAAGCCGGAAAGTATCTTTTAGGTAATCTGTACTACCCTACTGCTCCTTCTGTGCAGATGGTCATAAAATGATAGGCTTCTTGAGCTACAAGAAAACTTTAATATCATATGCTCTCTGCTTCCCCATTTTAGAAAAGAGATAACTGCAGCCCAGAGAAGTTAAATGACCGGGCCAAGGTCTGCCAGCCAGTGGAGACAGGAGAGGAGTGAGGTAACATTCTATGAAATGCCAACAGAGAAGGTAAGAACACCCTACTCCCACCCTCACTCCCTCTTCTGTGGGAGTCCTGCCTGGTGGATAGAGAACCAGGACGGTGCTTAAAGTGCAGCAGGGTGAATTTGAGTTCAACTTCATATGTGATCCCGGAATCAGTGGTAGAAAGGATTGCAGACATCTGGGGATCTTAAGGACCAGGGGACCCAGCGGCTATCCAAGGTGAGGAGTCTGTCCTGCCTGAGGTAAAAAGAATGACCGGTGATTTCTGAAGTCCAGAGATTTGAGGTGATACACAGTAGGGAGAGCTCAGCTCACACCAAATGGCCCCGCCCAGCTCCTGTCCAGGCCGCCCAGGCCATCCTCAGGAAGCCCTCAGGAGCCCTGGCGGGTGACCCTGCACCACCCCCGAAGCCCCATCCCAGCTGTTCCTTCCCAGCAGCTCCAGGCCCTCCCCAAGCCCCTTCCCTACCCTCCCTTGGAGACCTTGGAATCGGTGTTTTGTTTTGCAATTTGTTGCAGGGTTTTTTTTCCTTCCCTTTCTTTCAGAAGCCTGTGTGGGATTCTGCTCCACACTGAGGTTGGGAAGAACAGCATGGCTGCCTCTGGAAATCTTGTTTCCCGTGCCACATGACATCAGTGGGTTATATTGCAAGTTTCCACATGGCTGCCCAGACACAGACAGTTGTGTTTATGAAAATCCTCATGATACAGGCTTGGAGCCTCCCTGGCACTCAAGGCTCAAGTCTCTTTCTCGGGCTGTGGTGTGCTCTGCTTAGAGGAGCAGCAGACACAGGGCGGTTTGGAAGGCCAGGTTCCCTGCCAGGTGCTTGGTGGTGGGGCAGGGAGGGAGGCCTCAGGTCCCTCTCCATCCCAAGAGAGTAGGAGCATCTTGGCCTGCACTGCACCCACCTCCACTCCGGGAGGCCTCAGCTGCGCATAATCAGGGTTTTTTTTTTTTTTTGACAGTGGGGTCAGTTGGGGTTGGGTGGCGGGGAAAGGTCTGGTCTGGGGGTCAGAACCCCTGTTTTGGCTAGTTTTGTTGCTGACCTCTGGTGTGGTTTGGGGTAAGCCACTTCACCAATGTGGGTCTCAATGCTTCCTTTCAATTTCCCAGAACTGGAAGAATGATTTCCACAACCCCCCTACCAATGTGGGGATAGGGAGTCAATGCCAAGAAATATAGAGACACATTTGCAGAGAAGCTCAGTGGACTTAGGGAAGCCATTTCAACTCTCCAAACTTCAGTTTTCCCTTCTATAAGATAATGGTGTAAATTAGTTGGTTCCTAAGGTCCTTCCAGTTCTAAGAAAAAAAAAAATCATGACTTTGTGACTTTCAAATCTCTAGGCACTAACACTAAAAGATTAGTTAATACTCAGGGACCAAAGCCACCCAAGAATCTCAAGTATGAGTCAAAGCTTAGGAGGCTTAATTTAGGGTAAATTCAGTGAATTGTGGAGCTATATATTCCTTTGCATAGCAGCCCTTTGGACAATAAGTGCCCCCTACAGTGATGTCTGGGGGTGTTTAGGCCCTCCCTAACCTCCTGTTACTCCCTCTTAGAACTCCTGGTGCTGGTGGGCCTGGGATCCAGTCTCTAAGTTTCTGTTGCTTGGCTGGGCCATGGGACATTCTCCCTGTGATGGCTGCCCTGGCAGCCCAAGCAGAATGGAAGCACTATGCAGCAAAAACCATGCTTTGGGGTCTTTGCCTCCCCCATAGTCCCGTGCTCAATGATCTCCCTCCCTCCCCCTCCCCCTCCCCCTCCCTCCTCCCCTCCCCTCCCTTCCCTCTCTCCCTCCCTCCTTTCTTTCCTGCCTCCCTCCCTCCTTTCTTTCCTTCCTTCCTTCCTCCCTCCCTCCCTCCCTCCTATCTTTCCTCCCTCCCTCCCTCCCTTTCTTCCTTCCTTCCTTCCCTCCTTCCCACGGCTTGAACCACACACGGAAAGACACAGTCTAGTGGAAAGTAATCATTCAGCATCCTTCCTGGGTCCCTCCACTCCCACCCACCCACCCACCCCAGGGAATACTAACAAACAACAAGAGCAGCAGCTAACATTTATTAAGCTCCTACTGTATACCAGGCTCTGCTCCGAGAGCTGTATGTGGGTAATTCTCACAACGATCCTATGAGACACACACTCTCATTATCCTGCTCTTTCGAGTGAAGGATACAAAGGCACAGGGAGGTGAGGTCACCGTCCAAGGTCACGCAGGAAGTGGTGGAATCTAGATGCACATCTAGGCAGGATGACTTCAGAGTTCACTTGGCCACTGCACCAAAGGGTCTTTGGACCCAAATGTTAAAGAAAAGAGAGGAGGGCGGAACCAATTTTCCCCAGGAGGACTGGGAAGGGTCTCCTAGAGGAGAGGTTGCTATAGGAGGATTGCAGAGGATGAATGAGAGCCCCTGGAGTAGGGCGGTAACCAGGGCCCCAGCTCTAGCCAACAGCTGGGGGGGCCCAATCGAGGAGAAGAGCTGGCAGTGTCTCCACCACACCATCCTTCTTCGGCGACTCTTTCCTCAGAGAAAAGGAGGTGAGATCACAGAGGAGCATCCAGTGACTCTTACCCTCTCACAGAGGGACTGGAGACCTTGTCTTTTTCACACCCATCCGGGCTCCCATCCCCTACAACATACAACCTTTGGTACCAACTTCTTGGAATCCTACAAAAGGAGGAAAAAATTCTTGGACAAGGCGGAGAAAGAGAGTGTCTAGACACAGCAGTCACTGGAAGGCCTAAGACGAATGTGGGGGGCCCTGAGTGTGGAGGGGAGCCAGGCCAGGCTGAGCGAGTCCCCACCCTTCCAGCCTCCCGACCACTTTCCCTGCCTGCCAACTGCAGCACTGCCCTGGATTCAGTGACAGTCTTCTCAGGCGTGATTTAGAAGGGGCTGTGCTGAGCGGTCATCCCTTCCTAATGGGTCTGAGTCATAATTCTCAGCAACCATCCTCCTCTCCCCCATACCCACCCCTTCCCTGTGGCTACTGCTCTGAGGCAGTTAGAGCAGATTTAAGATCAAAGTCAAATCAGATTCACCAAACAAGGTGTCAGGCCAGGCAGGAGGGGCTGGGGGCTCAGAGTTATAGCTCGGAAGGCCTGGCAGTTCCTTGGAGACTATTAAGTGAGTATATTTTATGGCCAGACACAATGCTGAGAGAACCATCCATAACACAATTACAGGAAACTTCCCCACGCGTCTCAGGGATGCTGTAGATGGTGGGTGATGAGTAAGCATACATTTGTACTCATCAGGCATTCCTGAGGGTCCCACCTGCTGCTGACTTGCTGCCTGACTCCATCCTTAGGAGCCAGGCAGACTCGGGGGCAGGGTTACTTCCCAGAAAGGGTAAGGAGTTGTGCTCTGCATTTAGAGAGCAATGAATTCTTAAGATGAAGGGGGCTCGTTTTACCAATGGAAGGATGGACACTCAGAGACAGGAAGAGCCCTGCTTGCCTGCAGTCACATTGCTCCTGGGAACCAGAAATGGGGCTCCTGACTCCAAGGCCAGTGCTTCTTCAGGCTGTCAAGTCTCCCAGCCTCCTGTGGAAAAAGACAGAAAGCAGATTTCCCCCACATATCCTGCCGGTTAAGATTCTGTGCCTATCACCCCCGATGATGAGTCTTTACTAGTTTTGAAAGTAATTTTCAGGAACCTTGCAGACCTCAGGTCCAGGTTAGGCCCCTGGTGTCCACTGGGGTGGAGATCATAGCGGCCACTCTGGGCTCATGTTCCATGAGGGATGCCCTGACCTGGGATCCCCTAGATACCTGTCATTCAAGCCCTAGATCATGAGATCTGAGGAATGTCCCACCCTCCCTACAAGAACACCAATCTATCCATATCTGAAGTCAGGGATGTATTTATTCATCTTTGCATCATATAAGATGGCGCCTGGTACCTAAGAAGTATTCAGTGGATATATGCTAAACTAATGAGTGCACCTAAGCCATCCCCTTTACCATCCATTCACAGAGGAGGAAGTTGACGTGCACAGAGGTACCGTTACTTGGTCCAGGTCGCACAGTGACAGTGACAGGACCCGGATGAGGACCAAGCCTTTATCTCCGGTGCCCTGTGCTCTGCCCTCTACAACAATTGTCCCCTCTCAGATTCCCCAGGGCTGAACTAATATTGATGCAGAATGAATCCTCTGATCCCTTCCCGCTGGGAAAATCCAGTTGTGCCATCCATTCTAGCTGTTGGGGTCCCACTTTAGAGTGGGTGGGATTCAGAGGAAGATGGCACTTCCTCTTGTGGAGCCCTGGGGTCCCTCT
Organism: Mesoplodon densirostris; assembly: GCF_025265405.1. Lineage (NCBI taxonomy): Eukaryota > Metazoa > Chordata > Mammalia > Artiodactyla > Ziphiidae > Mesoplodon > Mesoplodon densirostris. Next base: position 109,517,831 of record NC_082667.1, on the reverse strand, counting down.
CCCCTCTGCAGCCACCAGCCCTCCCCCTCCAGCCCTCCCCTTCCTGGAGTCAGTGCAGAGCTCTTGCTGGACATCTCTGAGCACCTGGAGAGGCTCTGGGGAAACAAAACCCAGGAGACCCAGCTGCTTCCCTGTCAAGTCCAGCTGCCCTGAGGGCTGCCAGCTTGACAAGTGGCATTAGAATAAAAAACCTCACAGTGGCAGCTGCAGGCTCTGTGCCAGAGCCTTGGGCATCCCTGCCAGGTGCCATTCACTGTCACCAGGGGCAGGCACCTGCCAGCCAGAGGTGCGTGGCTGTATCTCAGGCCCGGGTCCCAGACCTTAGCACCTCCTGCTCTCTGGTCTCCTACAGCAGCTCTCTCAGCAACCCAGCAGCCCACCCAGGCACCTCTGAGCCCTTTCCCCAGGGGGCAAAGAGCCTCCCTGCCTTTGTCCCAGCTTTTCCTTTCCCGAGGAGGGCCCCAAATGCCCCAGGCCCCTCCAGTGTCCTGATGGGAAAATTCTGCTCTTCCAGCGTGACTCAGCTTAATTCCTCCCATATCCCTCACACTTCTCTTTCCTAATTTTTGTTTTTTCTCTCTGACTAGGATGCCCTGTGCCCACCCTCATTTTCTCATCTGGGGTGAGAGAGGGAATCTGTGAAGTGCTCTTGGGGATGAGGACCTCGGTCTTGCTCAAGAGCAGGGGGACACCCTTTCCTGGATTCTCTGCCTAAGGCCCTGGATAATAAGTCTTTACTATGTGGGCAGAGATGCCGGGGGCAGCAGTCGCCCTTGTTGACAATAAATGGCAGGCCCTCCAAGGTGAAAGGCAGAGGAGACCTCAGGGCTGTGGTGCAGACGGGAGGCTGGGACCAGATAAAGGGACCTTCCTCTGGGATTCCCCCCGCCCAGGCACCATGACCAAGGTCTTGTTGCCCCCTCTCCAACCTTTGTAACTTGGATACACAGATAAGGCCTGAAAACCTTCCCTGGGTTTCCAAAGCACGGACTTTATTAAAACAGAGTAAAACTAGTGGAAGACAAAAGAATAGCAACTACAATAAACAAACAGCTTCTGAGCCCTCTTCTGCCCTGGGTCCAGCTGGTCACTGGTCACCCCGGGGCTCTCGACCCGGGCCATACAAATGTGGGAGCAGCCCATTCTGCCGCTCCTTCTCCCCTTTGGTCTCTTTCTCCTTCTCCTTTTCTTCTTCCCCTCCTCCTCTTCCTCTCCTTCCTTCCCTCCCCTCCCCCTCCTCCCCCCTTCTCTCCCCGGCTTCCCTCTCCGCCTCGCCTTCCTTACACGGAGGCCCACTGGTCTACTCTTGGTTCCTGCCCTGGGTCTTTGTGACTGTCCACCTCCCCAGCACCCTCCCCTCTCACTGCCAACACACCCTGTTCTTGTCTTTCATGGTCCCTCCCAAATTATGAAATTGTATACTTTTGTGTAAATATTTATCTTAAAAATACTTAACAGTTAATAAGTCCTTCCTTTCCTTTGTAAATTACTTTTTTTTTTTTTTTTTTTTTTTTGCCGTACGCGGGCCTCACTGTTGTGGCCTCTCCCGTCGCGGAGCACAGGCTCCGGACACGCAGGCTCAGTGGCCATGGCTCACGGGCCCAGCCGCTCCGTGGCATGTGGGATCCTCCCGGACCGGGGCACGAACCCGTGTCCCCTGCATCGGCAGGCGGACTCTCAACCACTGCGCCACCAGGGAAGCCCTGTAAATTACTTTTTAACCAAAGTGATAGACACACAAAATTTAAAAATCAAATAACATCAAGAGGTTTTGCAGGAAAGGCACCAGGTCCTTTCCACCCTCCAGAGTCAACCACTTTCAACTCTGGGCTGTTTCTCCTGGTGTTTAGATCTCTTCATCTAAGCAACACATTCACACTTCCACCTTTTTCTTAACATCTTATTACAAGAATGTTCAAACATAAAAAAGTTGGATTTACAGCAGACATCCATAAATCCACCATCTAATTCTACAATTAATATTTTGTGATCATTGCTCTATCACATAACTTTGTACTTTTCCATCCTTCTATCCATCTGTCACTCCCTCTTATCTTTTGGTACATTTCCAAATCAGTTGCAGATAGGAGTACACTTTAGTCATCCCTAAACACTTCACCATACATATCATTAGAATTCAATATTTGCCTGTGGTTCTTTTCTCCTTCCTTTTGAGATAAATTTTATAGGCAGTGAAATGTGCAGATCTTCAGCACACAGATCCATGAGGTCAGAGCTATGCATGTGACAATGTAACCAAACTGCCACCTAAAATCAGAACTTTACCGTCCCCTTGGGGAATTCCCTCTGGCACCCTCGCAGTAAATACTGATGACGGCTGCCCACTTAAGGCAGGCAACTACTGCTTTTTCTTTTTCGTTTTTTAACTCTATTTTTTGACAAAACAATTTTTTGATCTTGTCTACTGACTTCCTATTATGGCATGAGTCTTAGCTCATAGCTTTGCCTACCCATAATATACTTATATCACATTTTGAAAATTAAATCTATATTCTCTTCTTCCACAACAAGAAGTAAAACATGTCCACTCCTGAGACAGGACTCTATGATGGTTCTGTTTCCTTTCTTGGGCAACTTTATGCTTTTCCTCATTTTTGGTTTGCTTTCTTTTCTATGGTCTTCTCATAATTTTTTTTTATGATTCAATAGAATGGGAGACCATCTATCAGTATTATTTGTCACATGAGCAAGTGTATCAATAATCTATAACTTAATTTTTTCCTCAGGAGACTGTCCTTTAATCCATTTATGGTGACTCCCCTGCTGCTCCCTTTCTGGAAGCATTTTGGAGCCTCTCATTTCTGGTGTCTGAAACATAATGACATTATATTATACTTTGGGCCTTTAGTGAAACCTCAATCTGAAAACCAACATTGCTCAGTTCTGGGAATTTTTCTTCTATTATTTCTTTGATAATTTCCCCCTCCATTTTCTTGGAACCTGTCTAGAATTCCCAGTGGTCAAATGCTGGACCTCCTGAGCTGATCCTTCTCTCCCATTATCTGTATTTCTCTTACTCTCTCTCCTTCTGTTCCACTTTTGGGGTAATTTCTTCTATTTTATCCTTCAGAACTTTTATTGAATTTTTGCTATCACTTTTAATAGCCAAGAGCTCTTCCTTGTGCTTTGATTTTATAGATGGCAGTCTACATCACGCTTCCTCTCTCCTCCCCCTTTCCCCCCTTCCTTCCTTCTCTCCCTCCCTCCCTCCCTTCTTCCTTCCTTTTTCTTTGTTTCTTTGTTTCTTTCTTTCTTTCTTTCTTCCTTCCTTTCTCTCTCTCTCTCTTTCTTCCTTCCTTCCTTCCTTTCTTTCTTTCTTTCTTTCTTTCTTTCTTTCTTTCTTTCTTTCTTTCTTTTTTCTTTCTTTCTTTCCTTCCTTCTTTCTTTCTTTCTTTCTCCTGCTCTTATTTCAGGTAAAATATCTACTTTCATTTCTCTGAGAATATTAATCATATATATTTTTGAATTTTTTAAAAAATTCACAACCTTGTCTCTGTTTCTTTTGAGTTCCTTATTTTCTTCCTATTTCATTATCTAGTCTTAATGGTTCAGGCTTTCCTATAATGTCTGGTGCTCCTTAGTTGCCCATACTTAAGAGTATGAATCATTAAAAAAAAAACCTGGGGCCTCCCTGGTGGCGCAAGTGGTTGAGAGTCCGCCTGCCGATGCAGGGGATACGGGTTCGTGCCCCAGTCTGGGAGGATCCCATATGCCGTGGAGCGGCTGGGCCCGTGAGCCGTGGCCGCTGAGCCTGCGTGTCCGGAGCCTGTGCTCCGCAACGGGGGAGGCCACAACAGTGAGAGGCCCGCATACCGCAAAAAAAAAAAAAAAAAAAAAAAAAACCCTGATTGGCAGTTGTTTGAGTATGGATGGGTCCCTGTTGGTTGGTGGGTTTCAGTGTAAGGTGAATAGACAAGGAGCTGGCTTTTTTTTTGGGGGAAGACCCACAAAATTCTGTTGGCCCCCTACAAACTTGGGCCATTCAGTTTTTCCAGAGGAAAATTCTCCTGCCTCCAGTCTGGGGTGGGAGTGAGGGATGGGAGTTGAGTGATATCTTGGCTGTTACCATTATGAAATCTCAGTTGGGAAGGAGGCTGAGGTTGTCTCTGTTTAATATGCAGAATTTAACTTAATCTTCCTGTTTTACACTACTTTTTTGCCCCCATCTGTTGGTGTGTGTGGTGTCCCTGTGCTCTCTGGTTCAATTTCTTCAGGAGCTGGCTTCCCCCTCACCTGCCCTCTCCCTCCCCTAGTTTGGGATAAGGATGCTTGCTTGGCTGCACGGGCCAGGTGAGGGGTCATGAAGGTCTAACTGGTGCCCCTGTGTTAGCCCCCTGCCCCATCCTACCTACTGCCATGTTGATGCACTGATTCCTCAGGCTTTCCTGAGGTACCCAGGGGCCATGACTCCTTTCTCATGACACCTCCCTCCACGGTCTGGGACACTTAAGCCTCCTCCATTCTGTTAAGTCCGTTGTCACTCTTCCACTTTCTTTTTCCTGCAGGATTTTTAGTGACTTGAGTCACACTTTAGGGTGATTTGGGGAGACAACAGTGATAAATGATTGTTATCAATCCACCATCTTTAGCCTGAAGTCTGTTTAATTAATAAATCTCCCCCCCATCGTAAGACACTATAGATATGGATTATGCCTGTTGTATTCAATACTTTTCCTAGCAGAGTGCCTAACTCATACGAGGTTCATAACTAATTTGGTTCCTAGAAAACAGATACTGACTGAATTAAAAGTATGAAGGATGGAAGGTTTTATATATTCTCTTATGTAACAAGGTTCAGTGCCCTGGATGTGGGGATCCTCAGTCTTCTCTGGAAAACAGAGAGGCTGGATTGGATTACGGGATTATCAATTGTGGTTGGGATGGAGAAAAAAAGAATCAAAAGTGGATGATCTCTTGGTTCCACCGACTCAGATGTTCTAGCATTATAAGGACTGGCTGGATACCCCTTGGAGTGGTGGCTGGGCATCCTGGGGTGCCTGGCTCCAGTCCCACTACCTGTCCCTCTCTCCCCTTACCATCCTCCCCTCCCAGAACAGAGGGGCTGTCTCATAGCTGGAGGGAAGGGAGTGCCAAGGAGGACTTGAAACCTCTTTCCTCCCCTAGAAGGCCAGGGAGGGGGGAAGGAGGGGAGAGGAAGACCAGGGAGGGTGGCGTACATCAGCATCAGAGCCCAGATGCTGGCTGATGAGCTAAATATACAGCCAGAGGTGTCCCCCCTCCCCCACTGTCTTAATGTGGTTTTTAAAATAAGTCAGCCTCTCTCTAGTTCTCCCTTTCCACTGTCATTTATTTCAGTTTTTATCTCCACAACAAAAATTCCTTCCAACTTTTTTTTTCCCTTCTCTCCCTCTAATGCTCCTCTCTTTCAAATGCTAATAATCTCCAGCTGTAAAAGGCTTAGAAGTGGCTCTAGATTGTTTGATCTTTGGCCTGTGATCTGCTTTCATCTCTCTGCTTTCAAATGTTACTTTAGATTTACTTTAACCTATTAACATGCTTGGTATTCATAGACACGCTCCCAACCTGCTTCCCAGCACCGCGGACCCCCAGCCTCCCATCAGAACTAGATAAGGAAAGTGAAACTCCACGCACAGAAGGTAACTTTGGCAGCGAGGGGGCAGGAGGCTTTGAAGGCAGGGACAGGTGGATGGAGCCAGGAGGAGGGGAAAGGCTGGAGGGGGGTGCGGGGGGAGGGGAGGTGATGGGGAAGGAGAGGAGACGCAGGAAAGAAGACAAGAATGTGGGAGAGGAGAGGAAAGAAAGGAAGACGGAGATGAAGCCAGAGAAAGGGAGAGCTGGATGGACGCGGAGGGACAAGTCTTCCTCGCCGAGCACGCTGCCTCCTGGCTGGTTAGACACCAGCTAAATCTGCTCTCCCCGGCGCTGGAGCCGGGCTGGGGAGTGGAGAGACTGAATTAGTGCTTCAGATTTCTTGCTCCCACCGTCGTCGTGCTGGAATGTCGCGTGTTCGTTTCCACAGGAAACGCGAGGCATGAATATGGATGAAGCTCCTCACCGAGAGACCACAAGGGTACGGCTCAATTATTTGCCATATAAAGCAGCACAGGAAGATTCTCTGCACTTGATCGTCTCCTCTGTGTAGGGCTGTGTGCTCACGCACGCATGTGTGTTGGGGGGGCCTGTGCGGGGGCTCGGGAAGGGGACCCAGACTGGTCAGGAGGCGCCTCTGAAAGGCATCGTGCCATTTAGACCCTCCACGAAGCTCCGGTTACAGCAGAGTGTCTGGGGGTGGTTTGGGGAGAGAGCCCTCCCGCCCCCGCTTCCCACCTCCCCACCCAACACACCCACCCACACACCCACGCACACACACACACACACGTTGACAGCTGTGACTCCACAGTCTCTGACATAGAGCCACAGAGACCAAAGGAGGAAGTCTGCTGATAGCCGAGTTTTTGGAGAACCCAGGGCAGGAGCCATCCCATGCCAGGCTGATGGCCTCTTTCTCCTGAGGCTGTTCCTTTGGGGAGAAAGCAGATGTCCCATCTCCCAGAGGGAAAGCCTGAGCCAGCCACCCAGCTTCTGAAGGGTGGCGGCTCCATCAGGAAGCAGGAGGGAGAGGCTGTCTTGGCTGGCTGAGAGGGACACTGCGGGGCACCAGAGTCTTCCTGGACAGTCTCCCCGGAGCTGAAAAGCCACCGAAGCCGCTGGGGGCAGAGGAGTGCAAGGAAGTCTCACTCGGCACCAGAAAGCCTGAAGTTCAAGTCTTGGGCCAGTGATCTTGCCCTTCTGCCCTCAGTTTTCTCATCTATGAAATGGACTAACACTACTCCTGACTTCCAAGGGCAATCGTGATGGCAAAATAATCATTGTAAGGATTATAATTATAATTCATAGAGCACTCATCATGTGGCAGGTGCTATTCTAAGTATGTTATTAACTCACTTAATCCTGCATTAATCCTCACTTAATACTCATTTGACCCTACGAGGTGGATCCTGTTATTAGCCTCATTTTGCAGATAAGGAAACCGAGACACATAGGGTTTAAGCAATTTGCACAAGGTCACGCAGCTCGAGCTGTTAGGTTCAGTTTAGGCTAATTAGGCTACTGGGTCACTTGAACTCATCTGTTCCTCATTTCCTCCCCCAGCATCCCTCTGGGTTGGTATCCTTGCTTCTACTTTACACAGAACCTAGCAGCAAGTACTAGCCCATGTCCTCTGTCTCCCAAGCCCACACTTCTTACCAGCCTGCTATGCTGCAAAGATGCTTTCCAACTGCAAAGGGCTTAAAAATGTCAGTTATTATTATCCACAAATGTTGGGGATTTCTGCCAAAGGGGAAACTCACATTCAGTGAATTGGAGGCCCAGGGTGCAAAGGAAAAGCTGGGGTTCCTAGGCTGTCCTCTCTCCAAGGTCTTCTCTAGGGCAAACCAGAACCTTCCTGCTATAGCCAGTCAGTTGCTCCTGACCCTGAGCAAGGAGGAGGCGGGTGGGTGGAAGTTATCCCACCCTGTAGCCTAACAGACTCTGCACGGGAAGGTGGGGAACAGGGACCCTCCTTAGGTTAGGGGATCACCTCCACGGGTGCCACACCCCAGCTTCCCACGGTGGAGGCGGTGTAGGGAGCAGTGTTTACAAGGGCTCAACAGAGGGGTGACTGAGCTGAGCCCTCCTATGGGCACCTGGGGAAGCTTTTTAAAAAAATTTTTTTAATTTTATTTTTATTTAGCAAATTTAATCAGTTATACATATACGTATGTTCCCACGTCCCCTCCCTTTTGCGTCTCCCTCCCGCCCTCCCTATCCCACCCCTCCAGGCAGTCACCTGGGGAAGCTTTTTAAGTGACTCTGGTCCATTGAAGTGGAAGGAAGCGGACCCAATCTGAACACCGCCACATGCCAGGCAACGCAGGAGGTCTTTCCATACCTGTTGGTCTATTCAGACTTCACACCAACGCTGTGAGTCAGGCATCCATCCTCATCATCATTTCTGAGATGCTGAGAGTTGAAGTGAGTTGGATGCGGTCGCATGGAATCTTCTCACAGCACCCCACTGCCTCTCTTAGTTCTCAGCGGGTACAGGTGGACAATAATAATCCTGTATTAACCTGGAAAACAGCTCTGTGGGCCCTCCAGAAGCCTAGACACCAGTGAGCCCACAGTCCCACGAAGGTCCCGTTTCACAGGGCGCTGGGCTTACCCGGGGCGGGGCCTCGGTCTGCCTGTGACCTGGTGGCACTGAAGCTTAAAGCATTTCTTCTTTTCACTCTGGGCCCTGCCTCCTCCCAGTGCGGGTCCAGGAGTGAGCCCACATGCCAGGTGCCTGTGTGACGAGAGGGAACTCAGCTCTTCAGCTTCCTGGCTGTGTCCCCTGCATAAGTACCTTAGCCTCTTTGAGGCCAAGTCCCCTCATCTCCCTAAATGGTAGGGTGGCCCGGACGAGCCATGGCCCCAGGGGTGATGGGGCCCTGGGAGTGCTGTGCCTTCTGCTCAGCCCCTTGGACTCTTCCTGGGGCGGGGAGGGCCTCACGCAGAGCCCCTACCTCTGGGGCTTGGTGAAAGCTCCTGCTGGTGATGAAGGAGGGAAGGACACTTGTATCCTTCACTTTTTTGGCTCCAGCAAAGCTCAGAGGCCCCACCTCCACCCCAAGCATACAGTCTAAACACCAGTGGCTGTTTCCAGATGCGCCTGCCCAGGGGCAGGACACACGCCAGGGCACCCAGCCTCTGTGCTGAGGTCCCCCCCTGAAACCCAGGAGTCAGCTCTTCAGGCCAGAAGAATCCTTCCAGGTTGCCATGGGAGTGGAAGAGAAGCCAGGGCTTGTTAGGGCATTTGCTCTTGCTTCTCTGTCGGTGTCAGCCTCTCCAGGAGCCTGGCGAAGCTGGGGGTGGGAGGTGGGCAGTGAGCACTGAGGCAGAGTCCCTACTTCCTTCACACCCACCCACCAGTTCTTAGTTTCTGGAAAGAGCAAATGCAAATGGATCCAAAGCACAACATCTAGAATGCACCGCCACGCTTCCTAGGGGCTCACTCTAAGTTAGAGCTGGGCTCCTCCTGGGGGCTGACATTTTCCCTCCTTCAAACATCTGCGCCTTGCCAAGCCTGGCGAAAGGGGAGGGAGCCAGTCACTGCCACCTCAGAGTCAAGTGAAAGAGAAAAACCTACCCCCACAGGTTCCTCCCACCTGGATGGAGCTCTGGGCCCCATGTGCACTGGCACACATACACCCTTGCCTGTGCATCCCTGCCTGCATGCAGACTCACGCGTGTACCCCTTCACTAACCCTCATGCTTCCTCAAGCACACACACGTATGTACACGTGTATCTGCCCATGAGCAACAACACGCAAGCATCTGTGAACCAGGGGAGCAGGTCGGCCCTCAGCCCATCTCCCCCCACCCCCAAGAGGGGCTGCTGCGGATTTGAAAGAAACGCATTCTTAGGAAGAAAGACCATCTTTCCCTCTAGGCTCCAGGCCAAATCTCCAAATGAAGTCAGACTGGGAGAAAGGAACCACTGAGATGCACGAAACAATGTGAAGAAGAAACTCCGAAGAAACAAATGATCATATTAAAAAAAAAAGGTGAGAGTTATTTTTCAGCTCACTGGCTTTCTGAAAAGTAATATAAAGTTGGGCGGCATCTTCTTGGAATCAACCTTTCTGAGCCGAGACCCAGACCACACGCACATCTCTTTCTATTACCCCAAATGTGTATGGTTTCATCTCCTCTGATTTTCTTTCATTTGTGCGCCTGTGCAAACCCCTTGTGTCAGGAGCCTGTTCCTAACCCGACAGCCGGCCGTGCTGGGAGCTGCTTCTCCCTGGCGCCCCGCGGGGCTGAGAATTGAGAGCCTCCCCTGCGGTTCTCCCCAATCTAGGCTCTGCCACCCTTGACTCGGTCCCCTCCCTTCCCAGAAGGGCTGCAGACCTCCTCCCTCCCCCTCTCTGCACCAATCTGGCCTTCTTTGTTCCTAAAAGAATTCTCTTGCACACTGTTCCCTCAACCAGGGCTGGCAAGCAGGCCTGGACGGGGTGAGGGGCCCAGGGTCCTGGAGCCCAGAGCCCAACCCAGGCCTGGGTGCAGAGAGGAGCAGAACAGATATTTAATAAATGCAGGAAAGAGCAGACGTATCAACAGATGATTCTGCCTCCTTCAGGGTGTGGAGGGAAAATGATTTCCCTTCTAAAATGTCCAGGAAAGGGAATTCCCTGGTGGTCCAGTGGTTAGGACTCGGCACTTTCACTGCTGTGGCCCGTGTTCAATCCCTGGTCAGCGGACTAAGATCTTGTAAGACACGTGGCTCAGCCAAAAAAAAAAACAAAAAAAAAAAAACAAAAAAACAACGTCCAGGGAAAAGGTTTAGGAAGGGGAGATGAAGAATATTCCTAACAATGACATTCCCTGTAGTTCCAGTCGATTCTCCAGCAGGATGAGGCTAGGAGACTTACCTAATGATGGTCCCTCAGCCTCTCCTCGTCTGCCACCTCCCACCCTGGGACACACACACTTCTGCATGTGCACACATGGACATCTGCCCATGTGCGAACACTGCAAATACACCCATACTGTACACATGCACCCAACCCTGAAACAAACACACATGTGTACCCTTCAAATACACATGTGTATATGCCTCAAACACATCCACACAGATATACACACAGCTCTCAGACAAACACACATGCACACCCTGCAGAAACACACAAACTCATGTGTGCGCAGCCCTCAAAACAAACTTGCATGGATGCACACACAATTTCCTCTCAAACAAACACACACACACACGGAGACAGATGCACATGCACTTTGCCTACATTTTAGAGGTACGCCAGTGACCTTTCCAGGGACCCGTGTCCATTCCCAACTTCTACATCCTGCCCTGAAGAGGTGGGGGACTTGATGGTCTATATCCCTATCAATCTTTGCAATAAACACACCACACAGGGGGTGATAGCACGTTGCATCTTCTTTGCTGCAAAGGGGAATGAAGGGAGCCTGGCTTCCCCCAGCCTGGGGATGCAATGGTTTCCGTAGAAGCTTCAGTCTGGCAGCTTCCCTGGGTCCACCCAGCAGAGATAAGAAATCTCTGTATGGATGTGTTTGGGGTAGGGAAGTGGGGACATGGGGATGTAGGGAAAGTTATTGAATCTTTTCTCCAGGAGAGATTAGGATAGTGCACTAGTCAGGCTAAGCTCATTGCTGTGACAAACAGCCCCCAAATCTCCGTGGATTAGTTCAATCAAAGTGTCAAAGACATGTCCCTCTTCAGTGAGAGTTAGCAGGGATGCTCTGTTTGATGAAGTATTATTGGGACCCAGATTCCTTCTGTCTTGTGGCTCTGGTGTCCTCCAGGTATTTGGCGTATCTTGATTTAGCAGGTGTATGGAAAAGCCAGGAAGGGTTCATATGGAATGCTTTCTATGGGCCATGCCTGGAGATGGCATGCATCACCTCTGCTCACACTCCATAGGCTAGAACACGGTCCCATGGCTACGTCTAATGACAGGAAGACTGGCGAATGTAGTCCAGCTGGGCATCCAGGAAGAAGAGGAGAATGTAGATATTGGTGAGCCCTGCCAGTCTTCATCACACCCGGAATCACACAGCTAATCATGTTGGAATCAGTTTTTTGACATAGGTCTCCTGATTCCAGAACTGTGCTTGTTCCTTCCAGTACTTTACTTTGAAGCATTAAGCTTTACTAACAGAGCACTGTTCCTTGGTCCTTGTTCTAGGTCTAGAATTCCTTACATTTATAAGAATAGAATGATAATGACAATACTATCTGTTCTATTATGCATGATATCTCATTTAACCCTTATCACCACCCCATAAGATATGTAGTACAACCCTAGCTTCTAACTGAGCACACTGCAGCTCAGAGAGATTAAGGAGCCTCTCGGAGGCTGTAGGAGAGTGAGAACGTGAGCCTCAGCCTTTCTGGTCCTGGTCTCCCGTCTTCCTCCCTTGTTGCCATGGCTCCCCCTCGACATGAGATTTGAGGTTAGGTGGGTGAAGCATCAGCCTTCTTTATCCTGTAGAGCAGACACCCTGGTGAAGCTTATGTAGGATGCAAATGGGTCAGGAGTGGGCAGAGTTCTTGCTGCCTTTCTGCTCTGGGAAGCATCTGGAAAAATGTGAGAGCCTAGGCCATTGTAGCTTAGTTTAGTGGATAACTGTTTACCTGGAGATATTAGAGGCACTGGGATTTGAATTCTGATGATATGATCTTCAGCAAAATATCCTGGGTTAGGAGTCAAAAGACATTCATATGGAAATCCATCCATAGTAACTGTGTGACTTTGAGCATCTCATGTAGAGTTTCTGGGGTTCAGTATGACCAGCCTCCCTCCCTTGCAAATTGGAAATTGGAGCCACCACCCTCATTCCAGACCCTATGAGGATGTCAAGGCTCCCAATTGGTTTGCCCAACACCACATAGTTTCTCTTCAAATCCTTCCTGCCCATCCCTGACAGAGTAACTTTCTTAATCACACACACATTTCATCATGTCTTTTTTCTACTCAGCAACTTTCACGACTATCACAAAGTCCAAACTCCTTAGTCAGCCCTCGTATTTCTTTATACTCTGCCCCCAGATTACTGGTCCAGATGGAGCACCCTTGACTACCCTAAATATCTCAAATTCTCCTGCCATTCTGCCCTTTTCCTCTCCCTGAATCCCCTTCTCTGGGTGGCCTTCATTGCCAGCCTACCTGTTGTCACTTCCAATATATCTCCCTTAATCATCCCATATAATCTTCACTCTTACGTCATCAAATTTGTGCCCTCAGACAATGTTTGGAGAGGCGGTACCCTTGGTGCCTTGGTCTTCTGAGAATGTTTCTTATTTTCTTCAGCAGATTGCCAGACTCTTCAAAGTGAGAGCTAAGTCTTGTACAATTTGTCCCCTTGGATACAAAAGCCCTTGGACTATAGTTTTTGAGTGAAAAACATAGTCAAAAGATAGCAAAGACTTTCAAGGATATGCAAATGAAAACTTAGCTTAGGAGCCTCATTAAAGTGTTTTGGACTGTTTTCCGCCAGCCAGGGATCATGGGGCAACTCCCACATCTTGGTGGGCTGGTAACCTCCTTGGGTTTATCTGCAAGAGTTTATGGCTGGGACCTCAAATCAGAGACTTGGGGCACTTTGGGTTGTGTTTCTTTGCCCACTAGTCGGGGAGGGGATAAGACCAGTCCTCCAACAGGCTGACCTGTGAGGTAGAAGCGAGCTGGGTGTGTGCATTTGGGGAACGTCTCAAATTGAGCTCTTTGGGCTTTCTGCCCACACTCAGCCCCTCCACACCAGGCCAAACTGTAGGCTGAAGCCAGTGGAGAAAGTAATAGATTGGAAGCAGGATGCTCAGGTTAAATGGGCCGCTTTGTGGAGCTCATCCATAATCCTGCTGGAGCCCAGAGAACAATACGTTAATTAGAGCCAAAGGCAATGCTCCCACCAGCCATCCATCCTGCCTGTGTCTGCAGGGCCATCCCCACGGACATGCCAGCACATTCCCTTCCCTGAAAGAGATTTATTCATTATCAATGTTTGGTTGCAAGAGGGACTAACGGGGAGGGAATGAGATTCCTGGAGGGATGGGATATGAAAAAGGCAGAGCCAGGCTTGCTGGCAGCTAACAAAGTGGTATGCTTGGGGGCTGGAGACGGGGCGTTCCCAATTAGGAGTTTGAGGCACGTCTACCTGGTTGGACAGGGCAAAGGTGAGCCAAAGGGAGTGAGAAAAAATTCAGTAACTGTGTCTGACAAGGGGTCCTTGTGGGAGTTTTAGCTTGGGACCTCATTTTCTTTAAGCTACAAATGATGGGCAAAGAAGATAAGGAACAGATGAAGCCCATTTATCTAATGTCTACACTGGTGCTTTCACTTAAAAAGCACTCAGAAAGTGCTTGTTGAGTGAATAAATAAATGACTTCTGTGGCAGCCAGAGGGATAGCATAAGGAACTCACTGCTGTTGAGCAAAGAGAAATAGGAGCCAGAAAGACCGAGAAAGGGCTCTGGGATTTTTACACAGGAGTTCCTTGAAAGAAAGGGAGATATATTTCATTTTTCCTGGATCCCATTATCTGTGTATCATGTTGAATTTTGGAGAAAATGGGAGAAGACTGGCTCTCCCCAAGATAGTATGCCAGCCTGTAGAGGGGAGAAGTCTACAGGTCAGAGACAGCAAAGGACCGGCCGGGTAATGGCCCACTGACCAAAGCTCCAGGGAGAACGAGAAGGGGGGCGCAGAGGGATGCAAAGTCACTGCTTCTCAGATTGTCTCATAAGAGGGACACGCAGAATTAGTGCCCCTTCTCAGTGGCTCCTGCTGCCCAGATGGGGAAAGGGGAGGTGGGCGGCGGTGACTAGCCCAGACTCCCACAACTAGTGTATGCCAGCATTGTGCTGTTCAAGGAGTGAACAGCATCCCATCACCCAGGGCCTTGTTGGAAATGCAGAAGCACGGGCAGCACCCCAGAACTACTGAATCCAAATATGCATTTTAACAAGATCCTCGTGTGATTTCTATACACACCAAAGTTTGAGAAGCAAGTCAGCTACATCGCGTGCCTAGTTCTTAGGGGGACCACATGGTGTTCTAGGGAGAGTGTGGTGGATTGGATGTTGTAGTGGTGACTCTCCATTAATTGGCTGGGGGAGTTGGGGGAAATCACTTAGTCCCTTTGGGCCTCAGTTTACTCTTTTTTTTTTAAAGGGGTATAGTTGATGTACAGCGTTGCATTAGTTTCAGGTGTACAGAAAAGTGATTCAGTTATACATACATATATATATATATTCTTTTTCAGATTCTTTTCCATATACATTATTACAAGATATTGAATATAGTTCCCTGTGCTATACAGTAGGTCCGTGCTGTTTATCTATTTTATATAGATTACTCATTTTTGATGTGAGAGGATTGAAGCAGATCAGTGACTTAAATTTTAGCCATCCTCAGGATCACCTGGACCGAAAGGCTGGTTCCTGGATGCCACCCTGAGTTTCTGTGTAGGGCCTGAGAATTTGCATTTCTAAGAGGTTCCTGGACCATGATTATATGGCTGGTCTGGGGAGCCCACTTTGAGAACTGCTTGACTAGATGATTTCTAATGTTCCTTCTGATTCAGATATTCTGTGGGATTCCCATCCCCAGTTTGTAAGCTTCTTCCTCCCAGTGGCATCGATCGGTCCCCTGTTGTTTCTGACTTCCCCTCCTTCTCCAGGTATTTAACGTCATTTTCCCAGCACACCTGGGACTAATGAACTGTCTTATAAAATGCACGGAAGGTAATACAGGCAAAGTATTATCCACAAGATTTAAGAAGAGTCCTACAACATACAGCAATAAAACCTGGAAATAACTATCCATTTCCGACAACAAAATGTCTCATTTCCGAGTCCATAAACGTTCCCCCTCTAGATCCCCAGACCCATCTGTTTTGTAAGCATGTATAATTATTAGCACCATAAAGTCTCTTTCTATACCTAATGTAATTATCGGGGACCAAAATACTATCAGGTAAAGGAGGGGGATGGAGAGGGAGCCTTGCTCGCCACAAACTCAGACAATTTTTTTAAAGAGAGAGAAATAGGCACATGGGAAGATAACGATTCTTTATAGTGATATTATACTGCCTGTGGAGGCTTTGGGGACAGCTTTGCAAATAAGACTGAGCTGGCTCATCTCAAAGTAAAGAGTGGTTTCCAAGCTTGGACAGAGGATTTAGGTCCTATTGGGAACTAGGAATTAGGATCACCTTGCTTCCTCTGCCACCATCTTCAGATTCTCTGGAGGCCCTGAGGACATGACTTCCCATCCAGAGATATTCCCAAAGCCAGTTTTTTCCTTTCCTTCCTTTTGTACTTCCTCTGGAGGAAAAAAAAAGTTTACAGAGCTACTCTGAGATACTGGCCAGCTGGTAGTTCAGAGTAAATTCACGACTAGTCTCTTTGTGTCCTGCTTCCGTGACTTGAGTAAATGGATGAAGTGATGGACGAATGGATAAGGTACAGATGATGACAGGACCTGTTATTACAGGAGGAGGAGAACATATTCCTTCTCTTTTTATGTCTCATTTCTGATGCGGTGCAGGACCAAATAAGGAGCAATGAGACATTACTGCCAGGCTGATTTTGATTTACCTTATTAGCAAAATAGCATTCTGACCATGAGAGCTGTCCAAATGGAAGTGCCTTCTTTGCCCAAGGGGTGAGTTTTCCATCATAGAAGATTTTCAAACAGCCTGGGAAACTTTCCCCATGAGTCTAATCTAGGAGGTTGATGTATTAGGTACGAAAGAGGGGTGGGGGCGATGAGAATATTTATTGAGCATTTACTGTGTGCCCAACTCTTTATATAATCTCGTTTAATCCACTCACCAAACCCATGAGGTAGATGTTCTTACTCCTATTTTAAAAATACAGAAAACAGGGCTTCCCTGGTGGCGCAGTGGTTGAGAGTCCGCCTGCCGATGCAGGGAACACGGGTTTGTGCCCCGGTCCTGGAAGATCCCACATGCCACGGAGCGGCTGGGCCCATGGGCCGTGGCCACTGAGCCTGTGCGTCCGGAGCCTGTGCTCCACAACGGGAGAGGCCACAACAGTGAGAGGCCCGCGTACCGCAAAAAAAAAAAAAAAAAAAAAAAAAATACAGAAAACAAGTTCAGAGATTCATGGAACTCGTCCATGCCCCCCAGCTAGTAAGAGGTGGAGCTAGGATGCAAAGCAGCTCTGTCTGCTCCAAAGTTCATCTTCCTTCTACAGCGACTGGAAATACCACGCTAAGCTTCACATTCTTTAGTGCACTCGGCGGAACTGAACTTGACATGCCTGACTTGGGAAAACACAGGCTGCTGCCACTGCTGGCTGAGACATTGGTCTATTTTCTGGATCCGTCACTGAGAATTCAAAGCTCTCTTAAGAGGGCCTGTTGTGGGAAGTGACTGTTTTCAAGGCAATTCTCTTTGGGTTCGAATTGTTTTGTCAAGCTGCTCTCGCACCTTCTCATCTGCAGATTTGCTTGCCTGCCAGGATCCTGAATCCATGTGATGGTTTAGGGCTTTCATTCTCTGATCCGGGAATCCATATGTGCTGTGGTCCCTTCATTTCCCTCCCCGCTCTGGGGAATGGGCCCCCGTCTCCTGCTCTCACACTGACTACATTCAGGGCCGCCTAGACGAGCATTTCAGCCAGGCAGGGGCAGATGGCAGGGGTTACAGACTGCCCGGCTGTCACTAATTTCTGCTGATGAGAGAATCCCCAAGGGGCTGGTAGCGCAGTCTGGACAAGACTGAAAAGTTGGACTGATGTGCTTTCTGAAGCCTCTTGGCAGCCTTTGGAGGCAGCTTCGTGTGTCTGTGTTTCCCTCCTGTCTCTGTCCCTTGTTCTCATGCCAACCTTCTTTGGGTGCCCACCAGATCCCTTCCGTGCCCTGTCTCTCATCTCTCTTTGTCACCTCATGGCGGAGACTCCTTGCCCGTGTGCTGCGGGAGCGGGTGATGAAACGGGGCCGTAATCAACTTGTCTGCCGGTGTCAGGCCACCACCTTTCCTCTCTGAAGTCCACCCCTTCCCCTTGCCTCTGCTTGCCTTTGCCTCTAGTTCCTTCCAATCCAGCTTAATATCATGCCAGGGTCACCCCAGCTAGAGAAGCGCACCAGCCAGCCCTCTGGGAGGGCATCTGCTTCTGCTGATAAGTACCCCGTCTTTCTCCTACCCTTCGGCGGGGCAGAGATGCCCTCCCCCATGAGCTATGGAATTAAAGCAGGGAGCTGGGCTTTGGCAACTAGCCTTCCCACTGGCACCACGCCTGCTCTGACTCCACGGATTTCTCTCTGAGCGTCACTGTCGCCTGATGAAAAATGATTCCTTCTTGCAAAGCAAAATAGGGTTTTGTGTGGAGTCCACCCCCTAAATGTGATGGAAAGTTGGAACTCTAGGGGCCCAGAGCACAGTCAATAGGAAAAAAGGACTTCAGGGTCTGATCATCGGTTTCCCTTCCGGGCTGAGGGGAGGTTCTGGAGCAGAGGTCCGCACGGAGGGCAAACCTGATCTTCCCAGCCTCAGCCTATGGTTATCTGTCTAGCCTAGTGTGTTTGTCTGCTTGGGCTGCTGTGACAAAGTGCCACAGACTGGGGGGCTTAAACAACAGAAATGTACTGTCTCAGGGTTCTGGAGGCTGGAAGTCCAAAATCAAGGTGTTGGCGGGGTTGGTTCCTTCTGAGGGCTGTGAGGGAGGGCCTGTTGCAGGCCTCTCTGCTTGGCTTGTAGACGGCCGTCTTCTCCTTGCATCTCTTTGTATCATCTTACCCCTGTGGGTGTCTCTGTGTCTAAGTTTCCCTTTTTTTATAAGGACACTAGTTGTATTGGCCAGCTCAGGCTGCTGTTACAAAATATCACCCATGGTATGACTTGAACAATAGATATGAATTCTCTCACAGTTCTGGAGGCTGGAAAGTTCAAGATCTAGACCTGGCAGGGTTTGGTTTCTGGTGAGAGCCCTCTTCCCAGCTTGCAGACGGCCTCCTTCTCACTGTGTTTTCACATGGGGGAAGGAGAGGGCTCTTGGGTCTCTTCCTCTTCTTATAAGGACACCAGCCCTATCAGATTAGGGCCCCACCTTTATGAACTCATTTAATCTTTTTTGGGGGGGGGGGAAGTTTTAGTTTATTTGTCAATTTTGGACTTTTTTTTTCTTCTTCCAACAGTTTCTTTGACAGACTTATTTTTCTGTTGGGTTCCTTTGAGTTCAATTTACCTGTAATCTGTAAACCTTTCTTCTATCAACAACCTGCTCCACAGTTGACCTAACTCTTCAGAATTACACAGCCTTTGCTTAAACTAATTCCAATGTATAATCTACAATTTCCATGTACAATTTATAATTTTCAGTACTCTATAATCCAGGCTGACCTCATTTAATCTTAGTTACCTTCTCACAGGCCTGATCTCCAAATACACTCACATTGGAGGTTGGAGCTTAAACATATGAATTTTGAGGGGATGCCATTCAGTCCCCAGGCATGTAGGATTCAGCCCCACTCTAATAACCTAATTTTAATTGATTAGCTCTGTAAAGACTCTATTGCTAAATAAAGTCACATTCTGTGGTACTGGGTAGGTCAGGACTTCCAAGGGACATAATTCAACGTATAATACTCAGACTCCACTCAACTCACTCTGCCACGGTGAAATCTATTCCAGAGAAGACTAATGGCTCCTCAACAGAGTTCCCCTTCCTTGTCGGAGCCTGCCTGGTTTTCTGGGGGACAAGAGGTGAGTACAGTCCCCTTATCAGCTCCCTTTTCTGATGCTGGACACCCAGGGCACCCTAGGCTCTGCTCAGCAGCCCCGCCTCATGGTTGCCAGCTCTGCTCACAGCTGCAGGTTCCTGTGTGTCAGCTCCCTCACTGCCACCCTGGCTGACTCGGCTTCCCGTCAGCAGCAGGTGAGGAAGCACAGCATCTGGGTGGCCGTTTCAGGTGTCCTTGGGGACATCTGGGCCAAGCCAGCCAGTGAGCACATTTGAAGAAGATTTGGGGATGGGGTATGTGGGGAGGGTCAGAGAAGTGGGGGAGATGGAGAAGAAGGGTAAGAAGAGAGACAAGTGGGAATTAGATCCTCTTTCGTTCCAAATTCGCTGTCACGGCCACGGAGAAAACCTTTTCTCCACACTTTCTCCTCGTAATAGGATTATCCCCAAAACATTTCAAGCGAGAGAAATGCTGTTTTCTTTTAAATCTGTCTTTAAAGTGCACAAAGATCAGAATTTTCTTCTCTAGATTAAGTAGCCCTTATATCTTTATCATTCTCCCATTATTTCCCTCTGAGGGTAGAGAAGGCAGACCTCGGCTATTCTCAGGTGGCCCCCAGGCCATGCTATGATTCTGTGATTCGGAGTTTCAGAGCTGGGGCCTGGGTCAGGGTGTTTGGGCTCCTCTCCCGTCCCCTGCCGATGACCACACACTCACTCCTTGACTCTCACCCCTGATGAGCCCTGGATCTCTCCAGGGCTACTCCTCCACCTCCCTCCTTAGCGTCTGCACACCCCTCTCAGCATCGCAGAGAAGGGAGAACACTGGGCTGGGAGTTAGAAGAACTCACTTTGCTCACCGTGTGATCTAAGTGGATTGGGGTGCTGGGGGCTCAAAGGAAAAGCTCACAGGGGAGGTAGATTTCATGTCCCTTTCATTCTGGTTGCAGCTGCCCTGGCCAGCTTCTGGGAGAATGGTGGCTGCATGATGCCCTCCCTATCTCTGCCTTCAAGTCACAGACTTTGAGAGACAGAAGAGTCTTTGGAAAGTGCCAAACTCAGCTCCCTACTGAATGCGTGGATGCCGGATGGGGCTCTGCTTTCATACATCCAGGGTGGGCAGCTCAGAGTGTTAGAACATCTTCTCTAGAGATGCGTAGGATTCTTCCTGTATTAGTCAGGGTTCTCCAGAGAAACAGAACTAATAGAAGGTGTGTGTGTGTGTGTGTGTGTGTGTGTGTGTGTGTGTGTATACATATATATATATTTCCATATATATGTGCATATATATTTCCATATATGTATTTCCATATATATGTGCATATATATAGTTCACATTCATATCTCATATGTATTGTATACAGAAATATATATTTCCATATATATGTATATATATATATGTGGAAAGGGATTTATTAAAAGGAATTGGCTCATGCAATTATGGAGGCTAACAAGTCCTAAAATCTCCAGGGTCAGTGGGCAAGCTAGAGAACCAATGGTGTATTTCCAGTCTGAAGGCTCAAGACCCAAGACATGCCAATATTTTGGTTTGAGTCCAAAGGCAGCAAAAAGCCAATACAGTAAGTCCCCTACATATGAACCTTCAAGTTGTGAACTTTCAAAGATGGGAACGTGCGTTCACATGTCCAATCATGTAAGTTAGTTCACGTGTGTGGCATACATGCATGCATCCTCTACAAGGGGTTGTGCTTTTGTGTACTTTACTGTACAGTACTGTATAGAGTACAGTAGTACAGTATCTTTATTTCAAGGCCAGGATGTCCAAAAGCAAGTGTAAAAGCATCAGTGATGTAGCTGGTACTACTGTACTTTTCAAGGTACTGTACTGTAAGATTAAAAATGTTTTTATTTTTTGTGTTTCTTTGTTTTTATGAATTACTTGTGTGAAAATTATTATAAACTTATTACAGTACAGTACTATATAGCTGATTGTGTTAGTTGAGTACCTAGGCTAACTTTGTTGGGCTTACAAACACATTGGACTTATGAACATGCTCTAGGAATGGAACTTGTTTGTATGTAGGGGACTTACTGTATCTTAACTCAAAGGCAGGAGAAATTCTCTGTTACTCATGGAGTGTCCACCTTTTTGCTCTATCCAGGCCTTCAGTTGATTGGACAAGGCCCACCCACACGAGGGAGGACAATCTGCTTTACTCAGTCTATTGATTCAATGTTAATCTCCTCCAGAAACACCCTTAGAAAAACATTCGGAATAATGTTTGACCAAATGTCTTGGCACACGGTGGCCCAGTCAAGTTGACATGTAAAATTAATGATCACACTTTTTTTCTACAATTCCCCATTAGCCTGGTCCTCCTTATCTGGTCTTACAAGGAAGGGGGAAGCCCCTCAGTGGGGCTCAGAGTGTTCAGCCTAGTTGACTGCTCCTGGGAAGGGGCCCGGGTACCCCACCTGGAAGATGCTTCCCATTCCCACTATGTTGCCTCTCTCTACAGTTGAGCAGCCAGCTCCTCTTACCTCAGCTGGTCCAGAAGGCACATCTGCCACGCCTGTGCCCTGCCCTCCCTCTCCCCAGTGCATCCAGCTGTGGTGCCAGGGTGGAATTGTCAGGGGTGCTCAGGCCAGAGGGAGTGAAGCTGGCTGGCCCGTGCTTGGTTCAATCTTAGAGATAACTTGCTCTCAGGATAACGAAGCCCATCTCCCTCCCCCTCCCCACCACGTCCCTCTCTGCTTCTGGCTGAATCACTGGCAGTGGTGACTGGGGCTAATAGGAACCATATCCTGGGACAGATCTTTGCAGAAAGGAAGAAAGTGCATTTCCATTTCTAGGGGTCTCAGGGAGGGAAGAGAAGGGGGCTACTATTTAAATGCTAAAGGCTCTACATGCCTTGCATCCTTGAAGCTGCATGAGAACTCAGCAGAGGCAAATCTCATCTCTGTTTTAACCACAGGGAAACTGATGCATGGTGGGAGGGGCTGCATGTCATCAGCTCAGAGTCAGGTAGCTGCCATCTGTAGGAGCCAGGATATGAATCCATCTGTTGTGGGTTTCAAAACCTCCACTTTCTGCTACATCTTGGGATGTTATGTGCCTGTGCAGACCCCATAAACTGTATTGCCTAAGGGCTGAGGGGCAATGCTCAGATTTAATAGAATTCCCACAATAGCAATGTACTTCTGCCCAGGCAGCTCAGCGGTCAGTGGTGAGTCTGTAAAAGGAGTCGCTGGAGGTCTGACACTGCTGTGTGGTGTCATCTGCAGTAGACAGTAAGTGAGGAAGCTGGAGGAGATGACCACTAAGGGATACCTTTTCCAGTTCTGGGACCCTAGGGATGAAAGCCTTTCCAATGACAAGGAGGACCCCCAGGGCAGGAAGCCTGGAGGTTCCTTCATTTTGGTGGCACTTAGGAAAGTGACAGGTGGAGGAACAAGTGGCCAGCTGTCCCAGAGTGCCTCAGGGCGGGCTGTCCTTTCCCCTGTTGTGTGAGAACAGGGCCTCGCTGGGGGAGGTGGGTGGACGGGAGCCTTTGCAAAGGGCAGAGCGCAAGTGGAGTCTGGTCTCCTGTTTGTCTGGGACCCTGCCGGCCTGTGTTCTGCAGTGACTCGGAAGAGGAAAGCAAATAAGGGATTTTCAGATGGTCTTTGGGTGCGTTCTCCTTTGTTTTCCCTTGGAGGGAGAGGCAGCCGCCATGGGTCCTCTAAATCTTGGCCTGGAGGAGCCAGGCACAAGAAGTTGGAGGGGGGATGGCTTATGGGAGATGAGAAGGCTGAAGCCACGTTAAGTTGAGCCGGGGGGCAGTTGATCTGCGCCCTGCTTGGGGAAGCTCCGGCTTCTCCGGAGAGGATGCACGCGGACCTTTCTGGATCTCCTTGCTTCTTTTACAATGGACTCTAACAGGAACTGTTGTTAATTTGGAGAATCTTGGGGCTGAGGTGGGGTCTGAAGTTAATCACCCAGGTACTCCTTGAACCCCTGTGGCGACAGTGACCTCACTAAGCTTCCAGGACCTCCCTTTCCGTCTTCGTGCAGCTCCTGCCTGGGAAATCTGTCTCCTGTTAGCTTTCATTCATTCTGGGGTCTCCTCCTTCATGGTAGTGCTGTGCGTATGCAATGTCCTCTGACCCCACATGTGCATTTTGCTTGGAGAGACATCGCACCCCCATGGGAATGTGGCCCTTGCTCTGAGATGACTTCCTGTGATAGTCATTTCATCTCCTCGGCTGGACTGTAAGCTGCCTTCAGCAAGGATGTCTTGTCTCTGTCTTTTATCCCCCATGCTCACTGCTAGAGGGCTGAGCATATGGTGAATGTTTAATCACTGCATGGTGGAAGGGTGGAAGGAAGGAAGAAAGGAAGGAAGGAAGAAAGGAGGGAGGAGAGAAAGGTTTGCCCCCATCTTTTTTGTCTGCTAGACAATGGATGTGCACCCTGGATTACAATTAGTTGTTCCTGTCTGGGGGGTACCCTGGTGTGGGGAACAGCTCCAGGCTCTGGCTTCAGTACCTGGGTTCCAGTTCTGGCCTTTGTATTTCCCAGCCAGGCAACCCTGGGCAAGTTAGTCCTCTGAGCCCCAGGTTCCTCTCTGTACAAAGGGAATAATAATCAGTCACTTCATACAGGGCTGTTGTGGAGATCACATCAGATCAGGGACTCACACCCTCTGTAAACTGGTTTTCCTTAGTCACAAGGGGCAATGCTCAGGTTTAGCATATGGTAACCTTGATCCTAACATTAATGATGCTGTTATTATTTGATTAATTTCTACTATGTGCTGACCATTGAGAATTTCCTTATGTATGTTGACTTTGTATATACAAGGCTTACGAGGTGGGTAGTTTACCAGAAAAGGTCAGAAAGCTTAAGCGACTTGAAAAACCAGGATTTGAATTCAGATCCCTAAAGGCAACCAAGCCCAAATACTCTTTCTACTGCATCAGGCTGCTTCCCATTAAAGGCAAATAAGGGCCAGTATGAGGGGGCAGTTGACCAGGGTGGTGATGGGGATGTTGGATTCCAGGACCCTAGAATAGACCCTAAATCTTGCGATTTTACACTTTCCCATCCAATAGGGCAAAGCAAATACCCAAGGCTCATTCTTCTCCTGGGTTGTTTTTTAAAATCTTTTCCTCCATCTGAGTGTCTCATCTGTAGTCAGATTTGGATCTGCTAGCCAGGCACTACTTCTTTTCCAAAGAACCAGGGGTGGCTGCATAAAAGATATGGATTTCCAGAAGCACTCAGTGGAAGTGTGTTTTTGTTGGTGGGGGGTGGGGGGCGGGAATCTAGAAATCAGGAGGAACAAGGCAAGGAAGATGTGGCTTTGAGGCCGTAACCAACGGATCATTCTGCAAAATTTATTGAGCACTTACATGAGCCAGCATTGCGCTAAACCCTGCGGGGCTGAAGAAACCTCACGCTCGGATCTCCAGGAGCTTACAGATTGGTGAGCAAGACAGGATTCAAGGCAGATGGAAGCTCCTTCTGCTTAAGGATGGGCTGGGGAGGGGAGGGGAGGATGGCGGGAGGGAGGGTGTGCGCTGGGAGAGAGGATCTGTTGGGGGTGGGTAGTGGAGGAGGCTGGCACACCTGGGCCCCTCTCTGGAATTCTCTACCCCCGCAGTCCCCGTGGTCCTGATTCTCAGTTTAAGTCAAATGACTTTGGTCCCCAGTTGCCTCCTGCCTGCCACGTTCCAGCTCAATCATTCTTTGAAATTTGGAGCTGTAGCTAAAACGCCTTTGCCCAGTAACAGGATTTTCACAGGCTCCGCAGCAGCGGTAACGTGGCTCATCACCTGCTGTTGTAATCGGCCCCACTAAGCCCGCGGCTCCAGGCAGAAAGCTTAACTCGCCTTGCTGATTCCAGCTTGCTCTTCCTGGCATCAGAGCGGTGTTTCAGGAGGGGGAGCTAATCCATTTCCCCCCGACTTGCATTTCAAAGGAAATACAAATGGAAGAGGGAGGGGCTGTGAGAAGCCAGTTCCTCCAGACCTAAGGGGCGGCAGGAGTGGTGTCCCGGAGTCTGTGACCTGTTCCTTCTCCTGAAGGGGGTGTGTGAGGGAGCTGGCGTTGCTGCTTTCCCTGAGGGTCCTGTTTCTTGGCCAGGTTTCAGGGTCTATATTGGGAGAGCTGGCTCCGTTGAAGGGAATGGTGAGTTGTGAGTAGGAGTGAGTGTGTGTACATTTGCCCACTGAGCCTGATGAAACACCTAGAAACTTTTTCTAAAATCAAACTCGTTGCTGGTAATTTTTTGCCCTCTATCTCCATCCTAACACTTTGTACTTCCAAAGACCAGATCCCGGAGCACCTAGAGAGAGTGTCTGACACACACGTAAGAGTTCACTGCGTGCTCCTTGAATGAATGAGTACCAGCACTTTAGCTCAACTTTGTTCCAGGCACTATGCTATACCCTTAAACCCATGGGGATGATGAGAATCAGATCACATAGGTGATAAGTGGGAAAGGAGATTGGAAATAGGAACAAGTCGTAAACTCCTCGGATGCGTCCAAGCATTCATTCATTCAAGAAATATTTACTGAGCTTAGCATGTGCCACATGTTCTTACTAGATGCTGAGGGTATAGGCATGAAATATATAGACAAACATTCCTGCCCCTGTCCTAGTGGAATCTACTGGACCGAGACTGGGCAATGATCAAATTTTAGCTTAACCTAAGAAATAACTCTCTGACCACTAGAACTGCCCGACAATGTAATGTGCTACTGTTTTAGGTAGTGAGCTCCCCGTCACTGGAAAAGTTTGAGCAGAGGCTACATGGGCATATACTGGGGATACAGAAGAGAGGGGTACAGCAGATCTTATGGATAACTGCCCACATCCCCCTTCCCCTATCTCTTTGGTGCACACTGGAAAACTTCCGATTATTAGTACCTGCATTTATTTGCCTGACAGTTTTTCTGGCCCCCAGAATCTATTGTGCTGCCCACCCAGCAAGCTGAAAGTGCCAAGGAATGAATGCCCCTGGGAGTATCCTTTTCTGTGTCACCTGACCAGAGGAGAACCAGGGCAGAGGACTGAGCAAGCAGTTAGTGGGGCTCATTGCCTATCACCCCACAGGGCCTGGGCACCAAAGGCCCAGGAGTAGTATGATTAAAGCATGTTTTCTTGTGGACAGCAGAGAGGGACAGTAGGTACGGTAGACACCCTCGCAGGATGTGCAGATTTGCCTTCAGTGAAGGACTTGACCTAGCTGCTGGGGAATGCATCAGCAGACGGACTTCAGCAGTTGGCCCCATCAGAGACTGCTTCAGCTGCAGAAAGCTTCCTGCCCCAGGTTATCCCCCTTCCGGGGTGGCCCACATCCAGTGACAGATTGATGCGGGAATAGAAGGCCTGGCCATCTCGGCTGGATCGGGGACCAGCTCCATAGGGCCATTCCAGACTCCAGAACTCCTTGTGGGGTAGGCCAAGGTGCTGTTGGCCTGTGCTTACTTCCTATCCTTCTTTTCTACTAGTTTGGGTCTCATGAGCACTCCTTAATAAATACCTTGCTGGCTAAACTCCATCTCAGAGGCTGCTTTCCTAGGAACCCACCACATGACAGTGGGACCTCACTCCTGCCTGCTTAACTGAGCCTCTGGAACTGGTCTGCTAAACCCTGTTCTTCCCAAATTGTCATGTCTACAGCAAGCTCTAGCTACCTTAAAATCTAAGCCAGGCTCAGCTCCTTTCCTACTGGTCTTCATCTCGGCTTCTCAAGGAAGGGATGCGTGTCAACAGGCTGGTGGGAGTAGGGTACCTGCTTCTCTGATGCCCATGGCCCTTCCCTTCAGCACACACGTGTCACCCCACAGTGTTGTGTGTGGATGCCTCAGGCACTGTGCACCCAGACAAATGTAGTCGGGGGCTTCCAAGAAGATCGAGACAGTCATGGGCCCCAGAGTAACATTTCTGGGTCTGAGGCACATTCCAGCAGCTGGAATTACAATGGGAGCTTGCTTCACTAGATCCCATTATAAATGGATGATTTGCCATCTCGGAAGATAAATGGGAACCTTAATGCAGAGGTATCCTGTCTGGAGAAACTGGAGAGTTATGGATGTTAGCTTTGTAGCTTTATGAAAGCACTTTCTTATGGAAACTGAAATGACCAAGATTAGATTGAATTAATAGGTACTGGTATGAGCTTTTTCTCCCACTAACCATCTTGATTTTTTTTTTAAGGGAAGAGATTTGCCTCCTGGATGAGCATTTCATAAAAATGCAAATCCCACGTTTGGGTGTGGTAATTAGCAGAGTTGTCTCCTGGTGCCAGTGAGGACTCTCTTTGGCAGTGGGGAAGAAGGCACCCTCTCCTGGCTTTGCCCCTGGGCGGTGTCTGCTCCTTCCGGCCTACTCCCTTCCCGCTGTTGCCAGGTGTTCCCCTCACCTGTCCCCATAGAACACAGATGGATTAGTGAGAACTTCTGTCCCAGCAGCTGGGCTCCTGGTCATCCCCTTTGAGGGATGGGATCTCCCCATCCTACACAGATCCCTCTCTCCATCATGAGTTCTCCAGCCTGAACTTTGGGCCCAGATCCTAGCTGGGTGGCAAGGTTTTCTGCCAGCAAACAAATCCATGATGGGTGTTTGAGCACTTTTGATAACAAGCACAGTGCCAGGCACCGGAGAAACAAAGATACGGATGCTGATCCTCTGCCCTTGAGGAGATCAATCTAATTGTGGATATAGATACCTTCCAAACCTGAATGGCACAATAGAGCTTTCTGTGATCATGGAAATATTCTATATCTGTGTTGTCTGCTATGGTAGCCACCAGGTGGTCCCATGGAAATAACTTAAGAAGGGCATTCTGGAGAGGAATTCCAAGCTTGGTTTTTCAGCCAATCATTTTGGAACCTCAGTTTCATCTTCTGTAAAATGGGACTATTAAAACCTGCTCTGTCTCTCTGGAATATCAGAACCAAGCTACCTGGCCCAACTTCCTCATTCTATGGAGGAGGGAGCTGAGGTCGTGACCTGTCTGGTCTTATGGCAGGGGAGGGGCAGAATCAGACCCTTAACATCTAGTCCCTGGCTTTTTGGCCACAGCAGGCTACTGCTTGGGATACTGTGGGGATTGAATATAGAAAAATAAAGGAAGATCTTTGAAGAGTTAAACTGTGTTTAAGATGGTGGCTGTTGAAACCACTCATAGGAGCCATAGCAGCTGTGCAAGACCAAATATTGAAGCTTAGAGGACAAAGATGGAAGAGGCCTTGTTTGTGATACTACTCGGGCTCTAGGCCTAGCACACATCCCACAGTCAGTGTCTGCCCCAAACTTCAGCATGGTAAAGGAATTCCTAGAGTCAGGCTGCAGAAGGAGACAAAACGGTGTGTGTGCCACCTGAGGTCAATGGAGACCTCAGGTGTGGGGAGCCCTGAGAGCTTCAGAGCCTCTCAGATGCTTTATTGGGGTTGAGGGCTGACCTGTTGAGTGGCCAGGATACCTACCAGACAATGAATGGGGTGTCCCAGACAGCTTCTGGAGCTGCCTTTGAGCCAAGAAACTTTGCAGAGGTGGAGAGAGGGAGCCCCCAAATGAAATATAAGTGGAGGACTCCTAGCAATGGACTCGGCCTCCAGGGGAGGGGTGTCAGGACAGAAATGGAATTTAAATGAAGGGTTGAGTGCTGGACAGGGAGGTGAGAGGGACAGTTAGTCTCAGGAGGTTCATTTAAAATTTAAAACACAGATTAAACATCTTTTTTTTTACTTGAAAGATATAAAATGAAATTTAATGAAATCATAACAGATAGTTAAAGATGTGTACTAGTCATAAATTCAATGAATTTTCACAAAATGAACACACCTCTGTAGCCTACATACAGAATAAGAATAGGTAAATGTATATGTATAACTGAATCACTTTGCTGTGCACATGAAATTAACACAATATTGTTAATCAACCACACTCCAATGTAAAATAAAAATTTTTTAAAAGAGTCAAAAAAACCCATATTTGTGTTTCAAAAAAAAAAAAAGAAACAGAACTTTAACAGCATCTTGGAATTGTTCTCATGTTCCTTTTGAGTCACTAACCTCTTTCCCAAGGTAACTGTTATAATGACTTCTAATAACATTACATTAATTTTGCATGTATATGAACTTGATATAAAAGGAATCATACAGTAAATACTTTATTGTATATGACTTCTTTTGCTCAACAGTATGTTTATGAGATTCATCCATGTTTTTTATGTATAAGCTCATCTTGTCTTTCAGCAAACTAAATGTCCATCAACACATGGATTGACAAAGAAGATGTAGTATGTACATATGGAATGGAATACTACTTAACCATAAAGAAGAAAGAACTTTTGCCATTTGCAGCAACAGGGCGTTATGCTAAGTTACATAAGTCAGACAGAGAAAGGCAAATGCTGTATGATATAACTTATATGTGGAATCTAAAAAATACAACAACCTAGTGAATAAAACAAAAGCAGGCTCACAGATATAGAGAACAAACTAGTGGTTACCAGTGGGGAGAGGGAAGGCGAGAGAGGAAATATAGGAACATATGAAATCACGTGTGAGAAACTTTTGAAAACTAAACAGCTTCTTTTTTATGATGATAAGCACTGTGCCTCTCCCAAATCCCAGGGTGCTTTCTCTGTGAGGTGCTGAGCTCTGTTGAATGGAAGTCCAGCACTGGACTAAGGCCTTGGGGGCTGCTTTTCCTACAGGTCCCCACCTCGGCCCCCAACATGGCCCACTGGGGCCTCAGGGGCTTTTCCCAAGGCCTGCCAGCCCCAAGGCTGCCTCCGTTTCAAGCTCCATCCAGTAAGACTTTTTTTGCTCAAGGGAGCTGCTTCCCTCTTGCCTGGTGGTTCCTTTCTTTGGGCCTGGAGAAGGTGAGATATTGCTCAGATGAGATGTGCTTCTTCCTCTTAACGTTGGCTTCTCCATCTCCTCCAGGCTGAGACAGGAATAAAGCTGAAAGCACCTTAAGGAGGACTGCAAACATCTCCTCCACCCCCATTTGACAGAGGAAGAACTAAGTTCTGGGGGCAGGACGTGACTTGTCCAAGGTCACACAGCTAGTCAGCAGCAAAGTTGGAGCTGAAATTCAGGATGTCTAACTCATTCAATCATTCAATCCATAGATTTTTAGTAAATACCTAGTATATGCCCCAAACTGTGCCAGCCAAGGGGATGGTAGAGAAGAGACACGGTCTATATTCAAGGAGTTTGCCTTGGAGTGGGGCCTAATGAGTACATAATCCTAGACTTTTACAGGTGTTGGGAAGGAAATTAGCAGGGTGACATGAGAGAGAGAAGTTGGATGGGGGTTGGTAGCGATGTCTCATCTGAAGAAGTGACATATAAGCTCAGATCTGCCAGATGAATAGGGGGCAGGTAAAGATGGGGAGGAGGGTGTTCCAGGCAAGGCAACAGCCTGCACAAAAGCCCCGAAGTAGGAAAGTTTGGCATGTTTAAAGAAAACAAAAACAAGCAACAACCAAAAGGCAGTGTGTTTGGGCAGAGTGAGTGTGAGAGAGAGTGTCAGGAGGTGATGGTGGGGAAGGAGGCAGGGCGAGACCACGAGGCAAACCTTCCTACAACAAGTTAAAGACTTTGGATTTTATTCTTATTTCCACTATGCAGTAGGCATGTGACAGATGCATTTGGGTGGCACAGCGAAAGGCCGAAGCATGACCATGGCATCTGGAAAAGCGGGGGGATAGCAGTGATGAGCAGAGGGCTTCTGAAGACCCTGGTGTGACTAGCGGTGGGGGGCACTGGTACAGCTTAACTCAGCCAGGGACGAGGATGCCCAAGAGGTCACAAACAAAGAGGTCCTGGAGGAAGGGCCTTGGGGCTGGCACCAGAGGCTCTTAAGGGCCACTGGGAGGGCAGTTTGATGAGAAAGGGCTAGGTGCACCCAAGGACCGGGGCCAAGGGGGATGGCCTAGCTAGCCAGGCCTTAATAGCTCCTGATGGAAGAGGCCAGACTTGGCCCTTAGGCTGTGATTAAGCTGTAGATCTGTGATTCACTTTCCTGTATGTGCTGGTGCCCCCAACAGTCCTGACCGGTGATTCTAACTAACAGGTGGAGTGTGTGCAATACTGACATGTCACTTACCTGGGAGATGAGCTGCAGAAGATGCATGTGGACAGGTAGCAGGGCCGAGTTCAAAGCTTCTCCCATGGATGCAGCAGGGATGGAAGATACGGGAGGAGAATGGGGTGGGGGGCTTCCTTCAGGTTAGATGGACCTGGGCCTGCCATTCTTTCCCAGGGGACCCTCTTCTCTGGCCCTGGTTGTGGAGGTCCAAGGCTCTAGGGTCAGCCTGCTTCCTGCCCCATGTGAGTGTGGTGGGCACAGCTCTGGAGATGGACCTCCCAAGCTTTCATCCAACGTGGCATAACAACCTGGTTGACCTTGTTCCCTCTCCACAGGCCATCATAGTGCCCTCTCAGGGTACCAGCGCTGGATGAAAAAAGGCATGTAAAGCACTTAGCACAGGCCCAAGATACTGTAGATGCTCAGCCCAGCTACTGTCATCCTCATTATTTATTGGATCAGGTGTCCTCTGTTAATGTGGGTTAACTCCCTTGCCCTGAAAAGAGCTCCCTGGCCTTCTCCCATGACCTGATGTCCTCCCATCTTTCAAGAGCAGACAGTATAGTGCAGGGACGTTAGTTTCCCACTTGGTGCAGACCCAAGTGTGTGACCCCGGCCAAGTCACTTTTGCTCCCCAAATTTGTTTTCTCATCTGTCAGTGGATGAACTTATTCTGAATCTGAGCTTCCCAGCAGATGTGCTGTGGTACAGGGTGGGCAGGGTGGGGGGCTGAACTCAAATAGGTAAGATAAGGATTGTTGAGATAGGGATTCCCTCAGCCTGTGAGTTGCCTGGCTGGGTGGGGACGGTCCCCAGGGCCCTGGCCGGCTCTCCTCCAGCTGGGAGTAGCTGATGTTGTATGCTCCAGTGTGCAAAACATATGTTACCATTTCTCTGTGCGCCATGATGTAAAAAAAAGTTAAGAAGTCCTGGAGATCGACTCTGAAGTCTGCTGGGATAATATTGCTAATGTTCTGAGTCATCTCCTAGCTTCAAAATGTACCTCTTCTGAGAAGTCTGCCCCTACAGCATCGTTCAACGACGTATCGCCATCATGGTCTCCTTAGCGTTCATGACCTGCTTTGGCCTGAAATTCAGTTAATTTGTACTTCTTAATATGTGCCCTGTGGGTTGTTTCCTATAACAGCTACTGCTACTGCTGCAACTGCTCCTGCTGTCATTACAAGCGTGCGAGTGCCGGACCCTTCACAAAGGACTCTGCTATTCACTCTCACGACAGTGCCATGGGGTGTGCGTGAACTATTGTGCATTGCACATGGGAAACTTGGGACTTAGATGGTTTGAAACAATTACCCAAATCATAAGTAGATGAGTCGGGATTTGGACGTGAGCCTCTTGGTCTGATGCAGCCCAGGCTCTTAGCCGGTGAAGCAGTGTGTGTGTGTGTGTGTGTGTGTGTGTGTGTGTGTGTGTGTGTGTGTGTGTGTGTGTGTTCTCTCTCCTGGTTAGATGGCCGATGTCCAAGGAAGAGGCTTGTGTTTTCTGCATTCTTTCCATCTCCCCACAGTTCAGGACCGGGCTCAGTAGTAAGAGCTCAAGGATGATTGCTGACATGCCAGATACTTTAGAGTGAATGGAAAGCCATCGCCAGGACAGCCTTTCAGGACACCCTTCCCCCGTCAAAGATAGAAGGCACAATTGACCCCTAGTCATGGATCTCTTTGGAGGTGAGTGTGTGAAATCTTACGGGCACCATGGCACAGCAGAGCAAGCTCCATGTAGCCTGACCTCTGTTGTTTTAGGGTAAGGGGTTGCCCCCAGGGAAGTCCAGAACTGATACCAAGTACCCAGCCAACGAGGACTGATCCTGAGGCTCCCCGAAGCTTGCCCCACAGCCCTGTCCAGGGCTCTCCACAAGAGGGAGAAATAAGACTCAGTGATTGGCATCTAGGATCAGTGGATCCTGGGAGCCTGGAGTGGGGTTTAAATAGCCAAGCAGTGCTCACCCGGGTGGCCCTGGCCTCCAGGCTACAGCTTACAGTGCCCCAGGACTCACTCTTGACGCTGTCCCCTTCCTTCCTGGGGCTCACTGTCCCCCTAGGTTGTGAATTGGTCCTGACCTGGCCTTTTCACTGCCTAGGCTGCCAGTCAGGTCCTGGGAAGGATTTACATTTGGACTCTTGGTGAGTTGTCCACAGGGACCCTGGGCAGCCCCCAGCCCACTCGTGCTTCACCTGAACACCCAAACCACACACGTACATGCTGCATGGTTAAGGGTCAGACAGACCTGAATTTGACTTTCAGCTACAACCCAGAACATGTAACCTTGGATAAGTTTGCTAACATTTATTCAATAAATATTTACTATGTATTTTATTGTACCTGCTGTGTTTCAGGTACTGTTCTAGGCATGTGGTGGTATAGCATATAGAATAAGACCGACAGGTGTGTGCCTAGGAAGGTGGCCAGCTAAGGCCTCTTTGAGTGGCTTTAGTGATGATGCAGAGGTAATCTGGAGCAAGGACATTCTGCTGAGACAGAGGGAACAGGCAGTGCAAAGGCCCTGGGGCACAATGAAGGCTGACATGTTCCCCGGGTGTATAGCTTATTGTTCCATGTAGAGTGAATTGCAGGGGATCGAGAGTGGAAGTAGAGAGACTGGTTAGAAGGTTATTTCAAAGGTTCACTTCAGCAAGGGTGATAGCTGGGTGAGTGACATGAGCTCTCTGAACCTCAGTTTCCTCACACCACGAAGATAACCCCAGTACCTACCTTACAGGGTGGTTGTGAAGATTAAATGAGTAAACACATAGCATACAATAAATGGTAACTATTAGCATTAATAAAAAGAGTAGGGCTTCCCTGGTGGCGCAGTGATTGAGAGTCCGCCTGCCGATGCAGGGGACACGGGTTCGTGCCCCGGTCCGGGAAGATCCCACATGCCGCGGAGCGGCTGGGCCCGTGAGCCATGGCCACTGAGCCTGCGTGTCCAGAGCCTGTGCTCCGCAATGGGAGAGGCCACAACAGTGAGAGGCCCGCGTACCACAAAAAAAAAAAAAAAAAAGAGTAATAATCATAAGCATGAGGGCTTACATAGCTAGGCCCTCACAGGAGGGCTAAGCCTTTAATTAAGCTGAGAATTTTCCATTCAGCAGGTCCAGGGATGTCTCCAGTGAGTCAGGAATTGGATGCCTCCTGCCTCTTCTGTC
This sequence comes from Mesoplodon densirostris, assembly GCF_025265405.1. Lineage (NCBI taxonomy): Eukaryota > Metazoa > Chordata > Mammalia > Artiodactyla > Ziphiidae > Mesoplodon > Mesoplodon densirostris. The sequence goes on along the minus strand of NC_082667.1, from coordinate 109,483,338 downwards.
TCACCTATCCTGGGCTTAGCGCAGGGAGGGAGAACAGATAGGTGGCCTTGGGAGGGAGGGCAGTGACTTCTCTGTGTTACAAAAGCGAGCCAGCCCATGAATGAGAAAGCCCAAGCACCCCACGCTCCATTTATTTCTGGGAAAGACCTGGGAGAAATCCTCCCCTCATCCAAGAAGTCTTCTGAGTTGAGACAGGGGCTTGAGAAAGGCGTGTTGATGAGCTAGCAGGGAACGCAACCAGGATAAGAAGGCAAGGAGGCAGGCTCTTCTTATTTGTGACTTTCCATAACCCAAGGCAGGGATGTGGGGCGAATGGAGGAAGGGTATGGGGTCATTACCTGAATTTAAGTCATCTTCTTCTTTTTTTTAAGAATACAAAAAAATGTTTAATTGAAATGTGTGTAATCAAAACATCATATTAGTTTTAACGTGTACATCAGAGAATGAGATGGAAAAGGCTGAAGCTCCCACAAGGGATTTGCAGAGACACTCACAACCTCAAAGGCAGTAGCTGGGCCCTACGGCATATTTCTGCTCCAACAAGCAGGGGTTTCTCCCCAGCAGAAATCGTCTTCCATGCAGTGCTGGGGACAGTCCCACCCAGAGGCGGGTGGAGCTCCAATGACCTCCAGGGGGCCCCCACCTGCTCTCAGCCTCTGCAATGGCTGTAGAGGGACATTTTATGAGCTATTCAGCTCTCGGGTCCCATGAGGCTTTTGCCTTGCTCTGGACCATCTCTGATACACACATATATCTTCAAAAGGAAAAGAAAGAGAGAGAAAAGCTATTTTATTTCATTGCCAAACTATCCACTTTAAATACCCTTTTTATTACAGTATCTGCATAGTAATACTAATAATAGATCTTGTTGGCAGCTCTAATGAGGGTGGAGAGTATAAGGTTTCCAATAAAAATTGTTGCCTTTAATATTCTCATACATTTATACATGGTAAATCTTTAAAGGAGAAAAAACACTCAATTTCTTTCCTGCTAAGCAGCTGGTTCTAGACTAGATGGGGAGAGACTGCCCTGGTGACGTTGGCGGAGGGCTGGACTCTCAAACAACTTGGCTTTTGATCTCCCAAACCTTTTTCCAGTGGTAAGAGCATGAGTTTTGAGCCAGAAAGATCTGGGTTTCAATGCTGGCTTTGTCACTTCTAGCTTTGTAGCTAGGACAACTTGCTTACCTTCTCTTAGTCTCAGTTTCTTTGTGTGTGAAATGGGAGTCATGATAAATGCATATAAATCTCAACATAGTGGTTGGCATTTAGTCAAGGCTCCACACATGCGAGCTATTTCTGTTATTGGACGCTATAAAAACATAACTATTATCATATTCACTTACTATATCATTAATTGTGGAATAAATCAGGGTGTAACAATCATCGTATCTGAACTTCACAGCTAGCTGCTTTTTTTTTTTTTCTGTTAATCAATTTCTCAAGGTTACCCAGCAGTAAGTGACAGATAGGATGAGAAGTCAGGGTTCTTGGTCCCCTGCCACTTTGTAACTAGGCAGCCCTTGACCTCCATGGCTTCCCCCCACCCCACGACTAAGAGCTTCCTTGAGCAACTTTCCCTTCTGCTCACCTCTTCACCAGACCTGTGTCCACTGCCTGGGCCCTGGACCAACCTGGTTAAAATGCCATCGTGAAGGGTGGACTCTTCCCCCAAGCTTGGGACAGACTCTCATGACTCCAGTCCAACCTCTCCCAGTGGTCATTTTTCTTTGTTTTTACCTTCTCTTGAAGAAATTTCATGATTTTTACAGTCACAGAACAAGGAAGAACGTATGTTTCACCATTTCTTATATAGCTGATTTCATGTATTTTTGACAGTGCCATCAGATTTCTGACATTTCTGTTTTTCTCCCAGGGGGCTGAGTAGAAGGAGAGGTTCACCTCCATACGCCACCCCCATGATCCAGGAAAGGGAGAGATGGACTTGAAATGCCCCGGGTTAGGGACAGGCCTATGTGACTTGGGTTTCAACAAATGGATCACCAGCAGGGGACCCCCACCTCCCCGACCTTCCCCACCCAGCCAGGGTTCTTCTGCTCTGCACATCAACGCCTCTCCCGCTGGCAACTGGTAAGAAATACTATGTGACAGGACGGTTTCCATGGCAACCCTCATTTCCAGTTAAACAACCGGGCCCTGATGAAAAGAGTCTCGTTTGCTTTGGTTAAAGGGTTTTTTGGGAAGGGTGTGGGGCTGGTTGCTTCCTTCGTCTCTCACCCCCTGTCTTACTCCCTACTGGCTCCTTCTCCCTTTTGGGGATGAGATAGAGGCAGTGATGGGCCAGCCTCTGTCCAGGCCCTAGAGAATGGAAGTCTAGTTCCAAGCTGGGCCAGGGGAGCCAGGATGGGGACTCAGTCTGAGATGAGAGTCGAGGTTGTATGTCCTCAGCAAGATAGCCACAGTTCTTCTCCCAGCCCCGCCGGTCCCAGGTCCCCAGGTCCCCAGGTCCCCTGCCCTCCCAGAAGGAGGACCTGTTGGGCGAAGAAATGGGCTGGTGGAGGACCCTGTATCCCAACAGGTGGTTGGGTAATTAAGTGAGCTTTATGCACACAACACTGTTTTGCCCGATGTAATTGCAGTTTCCATATAAATAATTCACGGGAAATTATTAGAGTGAGGACATCGCCCGCCTCCTCATAATTTGCTTAACCGAAATAGGCTCTTTCATCATCTACGTTGATTTGCCTTAAGACCATGTACTCAGCGTCCTTCATAGGCCTGCTCCTTCCAAAACAAGAATGCAGAATTTAATTAAGTTATGCAAATCGGCGTCCCCTGCCTGGGGAGAGGCAGGGTGTTTGCCCACATGGCTGTGGGATGGTGCGGGGCAGGGGGGCAGGGGCTGTGCTGCACCCCAGGTGATGGACAGCTGTTTGGTGAGGGGCGAGGAAGCTCCCCCCCCACCCCAGAGGAGGAGCAGCACACCCATGGCAAGTTCAGGAACTGAACTCCACAGATAAGGTAGAGCAGAGTCAGAGCTTGAACTCTGGGGTCTGCCTCCTGGCTTACTAGCTGCATAATTTGGGGGGAAGTACTTAATGTCATTACACCTCAGCTTCCTTCTCTGTAAAATGAGGATAATAAAGGCCCCACTCTCCTAGGATTGAGGTAAGGAATACATGAGGGGATCTGTGTAAAGTGCTTAATCAGGTCCTGGCCATAGTGCTTCTTAAGCAGCTGGTATTACTGTTGTTACTATTACCGTTACTATAGTTGTTATTATTGATATTTTTAGATGTATTAGACTTTTGGCTTGTGGCTTCCACTGCTCTTGATGGAAATATCTGATTGACTCCATCCTGTCCTTCTGCCATGGGGAAGGTTAAATTTATGACTTCATCCATAGATTATTCCATGATTTTGGGAAGGAATAGTCGAATTGGAGGAAAAAATCCTGACATTTTGGAGGCACACTGATCAAGGACCAAATCCCAGTGCTGTTGCTTGCATACTGTGTGGTCTTGGGCAAGTCACTTTACCTTCATGGGGACTTGAGTGCCTCTTGGGTAAAATGGGGAGGAGTATTTTGGCCCCGTGTGGGGCTTGTGAGGTTTAGGAGTAATGTGTGAAAGGCACCAGACACATGTCTGCCACGTCATTTATACCCAACAAATGCTAAAGGGAATCTTCAAGTCTGGAGCTAGCATCCCTGCAGTGAGTCCAGGAGGAGCCTTTCCTTGCCTCTCACTCTCCTCTCACTCTTTTCCTTAGAGGCGGGCCTTCCTCTCCATCCTTTCAGTCACCCTTCCTCTCATGCTTTCTTTTCAAGGGTCCAGTAAACTCACTCACCCTGAGGTATTAGTGACTGATGTGCTTAAAATTTCTACTTCTCCTGAGGAGACTTTCATTTTCTCAAGGGGATAAAATGCGTGATTATTCCTTTTTTCTTTAAGATTTATTTATTTATTTATTTTATTTATTTTTGGCTGCGTCAGGTCTTAGTTGCGGCACGCGGGATCTTCGTTGAGGCCTGAGGGATCTTTCACTGGGGCGCATGGGCTTCTCTCTAGTTGTGGCATGCAGGTTTTCTCTCTCTAGTTGTGGCACACAGGCTCCAGGGAGTGTGGGCTCTGTAGTCTGTGGCACACAGGCTTTAGTTGAGGCACGCGAACTCTGTAGTTGTGGCACGCGGGCTTAGTTGCCCCACGGCATGTGGGATCTTAGTTCCCGGACAAGGGATCAAGCCCGTGTCCCTTGCATTGCAAGATTCTTTACCACTAGACCACCAGAGAAGTCCCTACTTGATTATTCCTAAACTAAAGGTTTGGTGCTTTAACGGAAGTATCTCATAAACCTGCAATAAAGCAGAGAGGTGCTCCTACAATGTCACCTGGAAAACAATGGCTTCCTTGCAGAAGAACCACTGGGTGTGGGGATGTGCCCTGATGGCTGGTGCCTCTCATCACTCTCCATCTCTTGCTCAGATTCAAGCTCTGTCACAGAGCCAGTTGTTTTATTCATTTGACAAAGATTTATTGAGCACCTACTATATGCCAGGCATTGTGGGAAGCATTGGGTTTACAATGGTGAGCAAAAGAACACTGCTCCTGCCCTGAGTGATCTTAAAAGCTAGTGGGAACTACTGGGCATGTACCCTGAGAAAACCATAATTCAAAAAGAGACATGTACCACAATCTCCATTGCAGCACTATTTACAATAGCCAGGACATGGAAGTTACCTAAGTGTCCATCGACAGACGAATCAATAAAGAACATGTGGCACATATATACAATGGAATATTACTCGGCCATAAAAAGAAAAGAAACTGAGTTATTTGTAGTGAGGTGGATGGACCTAGAGTCTGTCATACAGAGTGAAGTAAGTCAGAAAGAGGAAAACAAATACCGTACGCTAACACATATATATGGAATCTAAAAAAAAAATGGTTCTGAAGAACCTAGGGACAGGACAGGAATAAAGACGCAGATGTAGAGAATGGACTTGAGGACACGGGGAGGGAGAAGGGGAAGCTGGGACGAAGCGAGAGAGTGACATGGACATATATACACTACCAAACGTAAAATAGATAGCTAGTGGGAAGCAGCTGCTTAGCACAGGGAGATCAGCTCGGTGCTTTGTGACCACCTAGAGGGGTGGGGTGGGATGGGGGGGTGGGAGGGAGACGCAAGAGGGAGGAGATATGGGGATATATGTATATGTATAGCTGATTCACTTTGTTATAAAGCACAAACTAACACACCATTGTAAAGCAATTATACTCCAATAAAGATGTTAAAAAAATAAAAGCTAGTGGGAGGCACAATTATTAAACAAATCATGGCAATTAATACATACTTACATACTCAACAGGATTAGAAAGGAAAGGAGCAAGGGGCAATAAGAGAACAGCAGGGGGACTGAATTTAAATGGTGGGTGGGAAATGAAAGAGAGAAGGAAGAGGAGTGAACTGGGTGAAGAGTGAGAGGAAGGGCATCACTGGCAAAGGAAAGTACGTGTTCAGAGTCTCAGAGGCAGGAAAAGGACTGGTGCCTTTGAGGAACTGAAAGGAGGTCGGTGGCTGGAGAGACTAAGGGAGACACGAGGTGAGTTTGCTGATGTAGGCGAGCATCACAAGTGGGGATCTTAGGGCAACAGGGAGCCATCTTGAGCAGGAGATGCAGAGTCTGGGATCTTGACCGAATTCACTGATGAGGAGGCCCTTCAGTATCCAGGCTTTGTGTCCCAAAGAAGCCCATGCCCTACCCTAGAGGGAGAAGGAGCAAACCTGTCTGCAGGAGGGATTGGGGAGAATCCTGGACTCAGCATGAGAAAAGCCAGTTTGGTTCCGGCTCTGCTAATTGTTCCTTAGGAAATCCTCTGCTCTGAACCTTCACATCCTCACCTGCAGTGGGCACACTGCTGGCACCTCCAGCCCCACTTGCCACCTTTCTCTGCACTGCTCTGGGCCCTGGGGATGCTGCCCTGTACGGACTGCATCAATGGGCCCCCTTTGCCTCCTGTGTGGCTGATCGGAGGTCCCAGTACAGAGACTGGGTCAGGAGGAGACTGAGGGGAAGGGACTTATTAACCTCACGCCCACCCTGCTGGGCCATGGGTCGTCTGCATCCCTCTCTAAAAGGCCACCGCTCATCTCCTGTTGCTCTCCTACAGCTACTGAATCTAGTTCTGGTCACTGCTCCCCCCGCAGATCCCTTCAGCCTAGGAGTGACAATGGCTTCCCGCAATTTCTAGCCCTGACGTGTGTCACTCTTCCTTGCCAGTTTCCCTTAACCCTGCCCACATCTTTGCAAAGAGTTCCCTCCGTGGATGTGATGGTTAATTTTACACATCAGCTGGACTGGGCCACAGGTGCCCAGACATTTGGTCAAACATTCCTTTGGGTGTGTCTGTGAGGATGTTTCTGGATGAGATGAACATCTGAACACAGACTGAGTGAAGCCACAGCCCTCCCTCATGTGGGTGAGCTCCACCCAATCAGATGAAGACCTGACTAGGACAAAAAGGCTGCCCCTCACTGAGTGGAGGGAAACTCACTCTGTCTGAGGGAGGGCCTTCAAGTTGGGACAAGCTGGGACGTCGGTTCTTTCCTGCCTTCAGACTGGAACCAAAACATTGGCTCTTCCTGGTCTTGAGCCTGTGGTTTTCCATCTGGAACTTACACCTGGCTCTCCAGCTTGCTGTCTGCAAACCTTGACCTGCACCTGCCCTGCCCACCTCCCTGGGCCATCGTGAGGATCTGATGAGCCAGGACCCGTGAAGGTGCTTTGCAAACTGCTAAGTGCGACACAATCGTGAGACATGACAGATGTTGCATTTTTGTTCTCCTGAAGGTTGGGTCTTCTGTTTGTTCATTGAGGTAGGAGTCGGGGACATGACACTCAAGTGTGTGATTTCAGGTCTCAGTACATCGTCACTAAAGGTCTCTGGGAACTGTCGTTCAGTAAACAGTTAGTGAGGGGTGAGCTTGGCCAAAGCTGCCATACCAGCTCTCCCCTGCCCCTTAGCTCACAATTAGAGCAGGAGGGAGAGAAGTCAGGAGCACAGCCTTGGCAGCCAGAAGGTCTGGGCCCAGATCCCAGCTCCTCCTTTTCCCACCCATGTGGTGTTTGGCAGCTCTCTTACCTCCTTAGGCCTCAGGTTCTCACCTGTAACACAGGGATGAGAAGGTTATTACATAGTTATCTATAAGCACACCACTGCCTTGTCAGATTGTCTTGGCATAGTGCATGGCACAGTGTAAATGTTCAGGAAATGCTAGCTATTACCACTTTGTCAGTAACCAGCTGTGTGACCTTGGGCAAGTCACTTTACTTTTCTGGGCCTCAGGGATCTCTTCTCTAAAATATGTCTGGAGTGAGTGCATGTATTAGTTTTCTATTGCTGCATAACCAATTTCCACAACTTTAGCACTTTAGAACAGCACCCAAATCCTGCAGGTCAGAAGTCCCAGTGTGGCTTAACTGGGTCTTCTGCTTGGGTCTCCCAAGGTTGCAATCATGGTGCCAGTCGGGCTGTGTTCATAATTATCTGGGGCTCAGGGTGTTCTTTCAAGCTCATTCATGTTGTTGGCAGAATTCAGCTCCCGTGGCAGGAAGACTGAAGAGGCTGTCCCTCTCCATAAACAATTCACAACATGCCCGATTGTTCCTCAAGGGCAGCAGGAGAGTGTCCTTCTCAAGAAGGGCCTAGTCCCTCTTTTAAGGGTTTTGCCAGATGAAGCCAGGCCCACCCAGGATAATCTCTCTTTTCATTAATTAAAAATCAACTGATTTGGGACCTTAATTACATCTGAAAAAAAATGCCTTCACCTTTGCCATTTAAAGTAGTATGATAAAGGGAGTTAAATCCCATCACCTTTGTCATATTGTATGGGATGAAAGCAAGTCATCAATTCTGTCCACGCTCAAGGGGAAGGGATAGACAAGGAAAAGCACCAGGGGACAGAGATCATGGAGGCTGTCCTAGAATTCTGTTGACCCCAGTGAATTATGGTAACAATGTCTTTAATGTCTGTCTCCCTGTAGACTGAATGCTCCGGGGGTCAGGGACTGAATGTTCCTCTTGGTTCCTTTGCTTCGGATATCTAAAACACAGTAGGAGTTTGTGATGGTTAACTTTTATGTGTCAACTGGACTGGGCTATGTGGTGCCCAAGCATTTGGTCAAACATTATTCTGGGTGTGTTTGTGAGGGTGTTTCTCAATGAGGTGAACCTTGGAACCATGGACTGAGTAAAGCAGATTGCCTTCCCTGATGTGGGTGGGCCTCATCTAATCAGATGAAGACCTGAATTGAACCAAAAGACTGGCTTTCCTGTGAGTTCCCTTCTTTTGTCTGACAGCTTCAGCTGAGGCATTGGTCTTATCCTGTCCTCACAATGGAATTTACACCATTGACTCTCTTGGGTGTCTAGCTTGCTGACTGCAGATCTTGGGACTTCTCAGTCTCTGTAATCATATGAGTCAATTCTGTAAAATCAATCAATCTCTCTTTCCATATATATCACATACATGTGTATATGTATGTGTGTGTATACTCTTGGTTCTGTTTCTCTGGAGAGCCCCAGTACAGTGTTCAACAAATATTTGCTGACTATTGTGTGTGTTTTATCATCTCTCAGGTCCCTGCCAGCTCTCAAACTCATCAATTTAAGAAACAGAGAGTCGAGGGGGATAGGGGAGGGTATGAGGTAAAGGAGCACATTAGATGCCCTGCGACTGGTCCAAGCCCAGATGTCCTTTCATCTTTACTCTTTCTGTCTCCCCCCATCATCTCCAGGCCTTGACTGGGGAATTAGTATCAGGGGAAGGGAAGAGACAAAACAATAATCTTCCCCACCACTCTTGTACCTCTTTGTGGATCCTTTTATTTTTAAGCTTTATTGAAATATAACTGACATACAATAAACTGAACATATTTAAAGTGTACAATTTGATAAGTTTTGACATATGTATATTAAAAATAATGAATATATCCATCATCCCCCAAAGTTTTATTGTGCCCCTTTGTAATCTCTCTCTCCTGTACTCCCCCACCCCCAATCCCCAGGCAACCACTGATCTGCTGTCACTGTAGATTCATTTGCATTTCCTAGAATTATATAAATGGAAGCATACAGTATGCACTCTTTTTTGGCCTGCCTTCTTTCACTCAGCATAATTATTTTGAGATCCATCTGTGTTGTAGTATATATCAATAGTTTATTCCTTTTCATTTCTGATAGTATTTCATTAAATGAATACACCATAGTTTATCTGTTCACTGGTTGATGGATATTGGGTTATTTCCAATTTGGGGCTATTACAAATTGTGCTCCTGGGAACACGATTTTTTGTGTTTTTTGTGAAGACTTTTTGTGTAAAAGTCTTGGTATGTACCTACACATTCATTTCCCTTGGACAAATAAGAGGAATGACTAGACCATATAGTAAGTGGATGTTTAAATTTTTGAGAAACTGCTGTGGTGTTTTCCAAATTAGTTGTGCCATTTGACATTCCTCCCAGAAGTGTATGAGAATCCCAATTGCCTCATTTCCTTGGCAACACTTGGTATGGTAGGCTTCTTAATTTTAGCCATTCCAATAGAGGTACAGTGTTTTTTGTTTTTTGTTTTTAATATATACAATTTTATTTGTCAATTACACCTCCATAAAGCTGAAAAAATCTAATGAAGAAATGACCAACTGAAAAACAATTTGATACAATACTTTTTAAAAGCACAAAAAATATTTAAAGCCCAGAGAACTACAAAGGACTAAAAACATGTATTTTATTACTTAGGTACAGTGGTTTTAATTTGCATTTCCCTAATGACTAATGACATTGAGCATCTTTTCATATACTTCTTTGCTATCTGTATACCTTTTTTAGTGAAGTCAAATCTTTTGCTCATTTTTAAATAGGATTATGTTCTTATTGAATTTGAGAATTATTTACATACCCATAGATATAATTCCTTCATCAAATATATGATTTGCTGTTTTCTCTTGGTCTGTGTTTTGTCTTTTCATTCTCCCAACAGCGTCTTTGAAGAGCAGTTTTTAATTTTGATGAAATCCAATTTACCAATTTGTTCTTTTTTTTTTCTTTTGGCTGCTGTGTTGCTGTGTGTGGGCTTTCTTTAGTTGCAGCGAGCAGGGGCTACTCTTCCTTGCGGTGCGCGGGCTGCTCATTGTGGTGGCTTCTCTTGTTGCAGAGCACAGGCTCTAAGCACACAGGCTTCAGTAGTTGTGGCTCGTGGGTTCTAGAGCACAGGCTCAGTAGTTGTGGCGAATGGGCTTAGTTGCTCCGTGGCATGTGGGATCTTCCCAGATTGAACCTGTGTCCCCTGCATTGGCAGGTGGATTCTTAACCACTGTGCCATCAGGGAAGCCCCCCAATTTTTTTTTATGCAGTTGTATCTAAGAAATCTTTGCTGAACTCAACGTCATAAAAATTTTCTTCTAGAATTTTTAAAGTTTTAGGTTTTACATTTGTGTCTATGTTCCTTTTAGAGTTAAATTTTGTATGTGGTATAAGGAATGGATCAAAGTTCCTGTTTTTCGTGTGGATATCCAATTGTTCTAAGTACTATTATTTGAAAATATTATGCTTTCTCCACTGAATGGCCTTTACAAATTTGTCAAAAATCAGTTATCTGTACATGTTTGGGTTAATTTCTGCTGTACAGGGAAGTGACTCAGTTATACACATATATACAATCCTTTTTTATATTCTTTTCCATTATGGTTTATGCCAGGATATTGAATATAGTTCCCTGTGCTATATAGTAGGACCTTGTTGGTTATCCATTCTACATGTAATAGTTTGCATCTACCAACCCCAAACTCCTAGTCCATCCCTCCCCGACCCTCTTCCCCCTTGGCAACTACAGGTCTGTTCCCTGTGCTTGTGAGTCTGTTGCTGCTTTGTAGATAGGTTCATTTGTGCTATACTTTAGAGTCCACATATAGGTGATATCATATGGTATTTGTCTTTCTCTTTCTGACTTACTTCCATTAAAAAAATAAATTAAAAATATGTATGTTTGGGTCTATTTCTGTACTCTATTCTGTTACATTGACTTTTTTTTTAATTTTAGTTTTTACATCAATACCACACAAAGTTGATTACTGCAACTGTATAATAACTCTTGAAATCAGGTAGTGTTTGTCCTCCAACTTTGTGCTTCTTCAAAGTTGTTTTGGCTATTCCAAGTTCTTTGCAATTCCATACAAATTTTAGAATGAGTTTGTCAATGTCTACTAAAATGTATGCCGGGATGTTGATTGGGTTTGCATTGAATCTATTGATGAATTTGGATAGAACTGACATTTTAATAATAGTGACTCTTCCAACCCATGAACACAGTATATATCTCCATTTATTTAGGTATTTAAAATTTTCTTTCAGCAATGTTTTATGTTTTTTGGTACACCTATCTTTTACAACTTTTGCACATTTATCCCTAAGTATTTTGTACTTTTGATACTATTATAAATGATATTGTGCTTTCTTAATTTCTATTTTGATTATTCATTGTTAGTTTATAAAAACAATTGATATTTGTCTATTGATTTTCTATACTTCAACCTTGATAAACTCACTTATTAGATCTAGTAGCTTTTAATGGGTTCCAATGAATTTTTTTCATAGACAATAATGTCATCTGTGAATAATGACTGTTCTTCTTCTTTGCTAATCTTGATTCTTTTCATTTCTTTTTCTTTTCTTGTTGCACTGGCTAGAACCTCCAGCACATCATTGAATATAATGTTGTGCTGGAGGACGTCCTTGTGTTGTTCTTGGTCCTGGTGTGTCTGTGAGCATTAATCTTTTTTATAGGTGCCCTTTATCAAGTTGAGGAAGTTCCCCTCTATTCCCACTAAATTGTGAATTTCTCTCTTATGTGGTTTTTGTCAAATGATTTACCTGCATGTATTGATAATATCATATGGCTTTTCTTTTTTTTTTAATTTGCTCCTATTGTGAATTACATAGATAAATTTTTAATGTTAAGCTAGCTTTACATACCAGTGTTAAATCCACTTAGTCATGATTATTACCTTTTTTATATATTGTTGGATTCAACTTAAATTTTGTTCAGAATTTTTTCATCTATGATATTAATCTGTAGCTTTCTTTTCTTATAATATCTTTGTGTGATTTTGATATCTGGGTAACACTGGCCTTGTAGAATGATTTGGGAAGTATTGTCTCCTCTTCAGTTATCTAGAAGACTTTGTGTAGAATTGGTATTATTTTTCTGTAGATATTTGGTAGAATTCACCAATGAACCTATCTGGGCCTGAAGTTTTACTTATCAGAAGATTTTAACTTCAAATTCAATTCCTTTAATAGCTATAAGTCTATTCAGGTTATCTATTTCTTCTGTAGTGAGAGTTAGTAATTTGTATCTTTCAGTGTATTGATTTTTTCTAAGATGGATCTATTGTCCTACAGTTGTTTATAATATTTGCTTATTCTTTAATATATGTGTAATCTGTACAGTTGCCATGTCTCTCATTATTTATATTTGTAATTTGTCTTCACCCCATTCTTAGTGATCAGCCTGGCTAAAGGTTCATCAATTTCATTGATACTCTCAAAAAACCAACTTTTGGTTTCATTGATTTTTCTGTTTTGTTTTCTGTTTCATTGATTTCTACTCTAATCTTTATTAGCATCAGAACTCTTTGCTTACTTTGGGTTTAATTCACTCTTTGTTTTCAAGCTTTTTAAGGTGAAAGCTTAGGCCTTTGATTTGATACTTTCCTTGTTCCTTCTTTTCTAATATAGACATTTAGTATTCCAAATCCCTGCATCTCACCAGCCCAGTACTGCTTTGTGGCTTCCCACAATTTTGACTAGATTGTGTTTCATATTTACTCAGTTGAAAATACTTTCTAATTTCCTTTCTTATTTCTTCTCTGACTCACAGGTTATTTAAAAGTGTGTTATTTTGTTTCCAAATATTTGGGTATTTTCCAGAGATATTTTTGTTATTAATCTCTAACTTAATCCAATTAAATTGAGGAAACATATTTAGTATAGCTTGACCTCTTTACATTTATGTGTGGTATGGAATGCATTCCATCTTGTGAAATGTTCTTTGTGCAGTTGAAAAAATTTGCATTGTGCTGTTGTTGGGTGAAGTGTTCTATGGTGTCAATTAGGTCATTTGTTTGATGGTGCTGTTCAAATCTTCTATCTCTCTAATAATTTTCTGTCTACTTGTTCTATCAATTATGAGAAAGGAGTTTTTTAGTGTCTGACTATAATTGTGGATTTGCCCCATTTCTCCTTGAAGTTCTATCAGTTGTTTTTTGTTGTTGTTCTTTTTTTTTTTAACATCTTTATTGGAGTATAATTGCTTTACAATGGTGTGTTAGTTTCTGCTTTATAACAAAGTGAATCAGCTATAGATATACATATATCCCCATATCTCCTCCCTCTTGCGTCTCCCTCCCACCCTCCCTATCCCACCCCTCTGTGTGGTCACAAAACAGTGAGCTGATCTCCCTGTGCTACGCTGCTGCTTCCCAATAGCTATCTATTTTACATTTGGTAGTGTATATATGTCCATGCCACTCTCTCACTATCAGTTTTTTTTCATGTCATTTGAAGCTCTGTTATTAAGTACATAAATGTTTTGGATTATTATGTCCTCTTGAAGAATTGACTCCTTTTCCATTATGAAATAACTTAAAATATATCTAGTAATATTCTTTGAACTGAAATCCACTTTGCCTGACATTAATGTAGCCACTCAAGCTTTCTTTATTTCTTTTTTATAGCTTTATTGAGATATAAGTTAAACAACATAAATTTACCCATGTCAAGTGTACAACTCAATGGTTTTTCATAATTTACAGATTTACCATCACCACAGTCTAATTTTAGAACGTGTTATTAACCAAAAGAAACCTCATACATGTTAGCAGTTACCCTCATTCCATTTTCCTCCCTTAGCCATAGGCGATCATTTTCACTTTTTACAGATTTCCTTATTCTGAATATTTCATATAAATAGAATTGGACAATATGTGGTCTTCTCATTGAGGCTAATTAATATTTTTATTTTGAGATCATTATAGATTGCATGCTGTTGTAAGAAGTAGTATAGAGAGAGTTTATATATCCTTTAACCAGTTTCCCTAACATCTTGAAAAATTTTAGTACACTATCACCACCAAGATATGTACACTGACACAAGATGTAGAACATTTCTGTTACCACAAGGATCCCACATGTTACCCTCTTATAGCCATCCCCACTTCCCCCCCATCCCCACTTTCTCCTTAACTTTTTTTTTTTTTTTTTTTTTTTTGCGGTACGCGGGCCTCTCACTGTTGTGGCCTCTCCTGTTGTGGAGCACAGGCTCTGGATGCGCAGGCTCAGTGGCCATGGCTCATGGGCCCAGCTACTCTGTGGCATGTGGGATCTTCCCGGACCGGGGCACGAACCCATGTCCCCTGCATTGGCAGGAGGACTCTCAACCACTGCGCCACCAGGAAAGCCCTCTCCTTAACTTTTGTCAACCACCAATCTGTTCTCAATTCCTATAATTTTGTCATTTCAAAAGTGCTATATGAATGGAATCATGCAACGTGTATGGGATTTTGGGGGGGGATTGGATTTTCTCACTCACCATAATTCTCTGGAAGTGCATGTAGACTGTTGTGTGTAAGAATAGATTTGTTCCTTTTTATTGCTAAGTCGTATTCCAAGGTATGGATGAATCATTTTGTTTAACCATTCATGCACTGAAGGACATCTTGGTTGTTTCCAGTTCTGGGCCATTGTGCAAGGTTTCTATAAACATTTATGTACAGTTATACTTTTAATGTCTGCAGGGTGTATAATGATATCCCCTGTTTCATTCCTTATATTTGTGTAATTTGTACCTTCTCTCTCTCTCTCTCTCTCTCTCTCTTTTTTCTTTTGTCAGTCTTGCTAAGGATTTGTCAATAATATTGATCTTTTCAAAGAATCAGCTCTTTGTTTTATTATTCTGTTTTCAATTTCATTGATTTTTGCTCTTTATTATTTCCTTCTTTCTGCTTTCTTTGAGTTTAATTTGCTCTTTTTTTCTAGATTATTATAGTGGAAATTTAGATTATTAATTTGAGAATTTTCTTCTTTTCTAATGTATGCATTTAGAGCTATAAATTTGCTTTAGCTGTGTCCCACAAAGTTTGACTTGTTGTATTTTAATTTTCCCTCCATTCTCTATACTATTTATAGATTTCCCTTGAGACTTCCTTTTTAATCCATGGATTATTTAGAAATGTCTTGTTTGGTTTCCAAATGTGTAGAGATGTTTCTGTTATATTTCTGTTATTGATTTTGATTGATTTTTTTTTATTCCATTGTGGTTAGAGACACAGTTTGTATGATTTCAATTATTTTAAATTTGTTGAGGTTTGTTTTATGTCCCAGGACATGGTTTATTTGGTATATGTTCCAGGGCTCTTGAAAAGAATGTGTATTCTATTGTTCTTGAGTGGAGTGTTCTATAAATGTCTGTTAGATTGTTTTGTTTGATGGTGTTGTTGAGTTCTTCAATATCCTTGCTTGTTTTCTATCTAGTTGTTTTATCAGTTGCTGAGAGTACAGTGTTGAAGTCCTCAGTTATAATTGTGTTTTTTCTATTTCTCCTTTCAGTACTACCAGTTTAGCTTCATGTATTTTTCAGCCCTGTTTGTTTGGGTCATAACCTTTTAGGATTGCTATGTCTTTTTATTAGATTGACTGTCCTATCATTACATAATGTCTCTTGCTATCTCTGGTAATTTTCTTTACTCTGAAATCTACTCTATCTGACATTAATATAGCTATTCTTGCTTTGCCTAGATTAATGTTTGCATTATATGTAATTTTTTCATCCTTTTACTTTCAACCTGCCTGTATCATTATATTGAATGTGAATTTCCTGTACACAGAATATAGGTTGGTCATTCTTTTAATCCACTCGTTTAATTGATATATTTATACCACTTACGTTTAACATGATTATTGATATGTCAGGGCTTAAGTCTGTTACTTAATTTTTTGTTTTCTGTTTGGTCTCTTTTTTTTTGTTTGTGTCTGTTTTCCTTTCTCTGCTTCCAGCTGTGTTACTTGAACTTTTAAAAATATTTTTTAAAGTTCATTTTGATTTACTAATAGTGTTTTTCAATATATCTGTTTCTATAGCATTTTTAGTGATTGCTCTAGGTATTATATATACATAACTTACCACAGACTATGATGTCATTATTTTACCAGTTTGAGTGAAATATAGAAACCTTACCTACCTTTACATTCTTTTACTTTCCCCTATTTGTAAGATACGTGTCTTAAATAGTTCCTCTGCATGCATTTAGGACAAAATCAGACAATGTTATAATTTTTGCTTCAACTGCCAACTGTAACTTAGAACATTTAAGGGAAGGAAAACCTATTGAATTTACTCATATTTTTGCTTACCATGTTCTTTTTTCCTTCCTGATGTTCCAACATTTCTTTTTCATCCTTTACTTTCTGTGTAGTGAACTTCCTTTAGCCACTCTTTTAGGTTAGGTCTTCTGACAAAACATTTTTCTTTATTTTGAGAATATCTTTATTTCCCTTTCATGACTAAAGGATAGTTTTTGCCAGATATAGGATATATACTGCTGGGCAATAAATTTCTGGATTGACAGTTCTTTTCTCTCAACATTTGAAAAATAATGTACCACTGCCTTCTGGCCTCTATGGTTTGTGATGAGAAAT
Organism: Mesoplodon densirostris; assembly: GCF_025265405.1. Lineage (NCBI taxonomy): Eukaryota > Metazoa > Chordata > Mammalia > Artiodactyla > Ziphiidae > Mesoplodon > Mesoplodon densirostris. Next base: position 109,466,622 of record NC_082667.1, on the reverse strand, counting down.
ACATTATAATTTGAAATCTTTACTCCACTGGCTGCTTTCAAGAACTTTTCTTTGTCTTTATTTTTCAGGAGTTTAATTATAATGTTTATCATGGATTCCTTTGGGTTTTTCCTGTTTGGGATTTTCTTAGCTCTTTGAGCCTATAGGTTTATATCTTTTGACAAATTTGGTAAGTTTTCAGTCACTATTCCTTGGAGTAGGTTTTCAACCCCACCCTCTTTCTTTTCTTCTGGGACTCTGATAACACAAATGTTGGGACTTTTGTTATTACCTCCCAGATTTCTGAGGCTCTGTTGTTTCTTCTTTTTCCCCCCTTTTCTTTCAGTTGATATTCTCTCAGTGGTTCAGAATGAGTCATTTCTATTGTTCTATCTTCCAGTTTATTGATCTTTTTTCTCTCTCTTCTATTCTGCTGTTGAGTTCATTCACTGAGACTTTATTTTGGCTTTTGTGTTTTTCTGTTCAAAAATGTCAATTTGCTTATCCTTTATACCTTCTATTCTTTTTGCTGAAACTTTCTATATCTTTGCTGAGGCTTTCTGTTTTTTTCATTGGATTCAAGCGTGTTCATAATTGCTCATTGAAGCATTTTTGCTGTGGCTGCTTTCAAATATTTATCAATAATTCTAACATCTCTGTTATTTCAGTATTTGTATCTATTGATTATCTTTTTAAATTCAGTTTGAGAGAGATCTTCCTAGTTCTTGGTATGATGAGTATTTTTTGATTGAACTTTGGAAATTTTAATAATACGTTTTGAGACTCTGGATCTTATTTACACTTTCTGTTTTAACTACCTCTCTCAGACACTGCTCCATGGGGGTGGGCTGGTGGTGTTACTGTCTTGATACTGGCAGGTAGAAGTTCAGGTTCTTCATTCAACCTCCACTGACATGCAAGGAGAGAGACTCTTCATTACTACTGGGCCACTATGAGAGGTCCAGATCACAGGTGGTCTCCCCTGATGTCATGGTGGGAGTGGCCTCTTTACCACTTGGTGATAGTGAAAGTCCTGACTAAGTTTCCTTTGACTATTCCCCAGTGGGGAGGGGAAGGGTTTGCTCATTACTGTCAAGTTGGAGGGGAAGTTCTGAATCCCTATGTAGTCTGTACTGGCATCATGGGGGCGGAAGGCAGTGGATTTAAACCAGGTGGGAAGAAAAACCCTGACTTCTACTTGTCCTTCTCTGACACCACACTGGTGGGGATGTTAAGGAACCTTGTTATAGCCTCATGAGGGTGGAATCTAGACTCCCTACTCAGGCTTTAGTAGCATGGGTTTGAGTGAGTCCATATTTTTTGCTGTGTTATTTGGCTGGGGTAGAGAGGTTATTGTCTAAACGTTTTCTGTCTTGCAAGATGCTCCTTTCTTGGTCTTTGGCTAGAAAAAACAGGCTTTTTTGTTTGATCTGTGCTCATTGGCATTTCTGGGTTGCTGGCTTCTTCATATATTCTTCTGGGATCATGAGGCAAAAAGAAATCCCAGGAAAATACCACCATATTATTTCTGGCATCTTGAGTTCCCTAGCTGATATGACTTCTTCTCTCCAACTTTTTGAGTTGTCATGTTTTACATGCAATGTCCAGAATAATCAATTGTATTTAGTAGGAAGGACAGGGAAAAGTGCATCTACCCTATACTACTAGGAGTATAAATCTGTTTCCAGCTTTCTTTTGATCAGTGTTAGCAAGCTATATCTTTCTCCATCCTTTTATTTTTACCCTCTTTGTATCTTTATATTTGACATACTTTTCTTGTTGGAAATATATAGTTGGATCTTATATTTTTTATCCAGTTTGATAGTGGAAGTATGTAAAGTTAATTTAAATTTGAAGTGATTATTGATATGGTTAGGTTTAAATTTATCATATTGCTCTTATTTTCTATTTCTTCCTTCTATATTTATATGCTTTTAGATAAATTGAATATATTTAAAATTTTAATTTTATCTCCCTTGTGTCATTAGCTTTAACTTAATTTTTTATTGGTTACTTTAGGGTTTACAATATCTTTTCCTCACCACAGTTTATTTTCCAACAATATTATCCTATTTAATAGGTATTATAAGAATCTACCAATAATATACTTCCATTTCTCCTCTCTCACTTTTTGTGTTATTACTGTCACACATTTTATCTATCTTATAAATCTCATACTAAGTTGCTATTATTTTTGTTTAATCAAATATTTTCTAAATGTATTTAAACAATGAAGAAACACACTTACATATTTACCCATATAGTTATCAGTTCTCATCTTCGTCCTCTTGTGCAGATCCATATTTCCATCTGGTATCATTTTCCTCTTTTTTTAAAATTCATCTAGTTTAATATTTCTCTTAAATACTTAAGTAATTTAAAGTATGCTAACTGATAAAGTCAAAGCATTGGTTTCCAAGAATCTTAACCACCAGTATTTATTATTTGTCAGGCATAAAGATTGAGTTGGTATAATATACTACAATTTGTCTAGTTTGGACTATCTCTGACTGCTGTGTAAATAAAAAGGCCCTTTATATTTTTCTATATCCTTATTGTTTTTCTTTTACAAAGTGTTAGAATTAATTGTTCACTTGTGTGTTTTTTTGTTTTTAAAATTTTAAAATTAAATTAAATTAATTTTTTTTATATAGCAGGTCCTTATTAGTCATCAATTTTATACACATCAGTGTATACATGTCAATCCCAATTGCCGAATTCATCACACCGCTCCCCACCCCCTACCCCCCACCGCTTTGCCCCCTTGAAGTCCATACTTTTGTTCTCTACATCTGTGTCTCAATTTCTGCCCTGCAAACCGGTTCATCTGTGCCATTTTTCTAGGTTCCACATATATGTGTTGATATACGATGTTTATTTTTCTCTTTCTTTCTTACTTCACTCTGTATGACAGTCTCTAGATACATCCATGTCTCTACAAATGACCCAATTTAGCTCCTTTTTATGGCTGAGAAATATTCCATTGTATATATGTACCACATCTTCTTTATCCATTCATCTGTCGATGGGCATTTAGGTTGCTTCCATGACCTGGCTATTGTAAACAGTGCTGCAATGACCATTGGGGTACATGTGTCTTTTTGAATTATGTTTTTTTCTGGGTATATGCCCAGTAGTGGGATTGCTGGATCATATGGTAATTCTATTTTTAGTTTTTTAAGGAACCTCCATACTGTTCTCCATAGTGGCCGTATCAATTTACATTCCCACCAACAGTGCAAGAGGGTTCCCTTTTCTCCATACCCTCTCCAGCATTTGTTGTTTATAGATTTTTTGATGATGGCCATTCTAACTGTGTGAGGTGATACCTCATTGTAGTTTTGATTTGCATTTCTCTAATTATTAGTGATGTTGAGCAGCTTTTCATATGCCTCTTGGCCATCTGTATGTCTTCTTTGGAGAAATGTCTATTTAGGTCTTCTGCTCATTTTTGGATTGGGTTTTTTGTTTCTTTAATATTGAGCTGCATGAGCTGTTTATATATTTTGGAGATTAATCCTTTGTCCATTGATTTGTTTGCAAATATTTTCTCCCATTCTGAGGGTTGTCTTTTTGTCTTGTTTATGGTTTCCTTTGCTGTGCAAAAGCTTTGAAGTTTCATTAGGTCCCATATGTTTATTTTGCTTTTATTTCCATTACTCTAGGAGGTGGATCAAAAATATCTTGCTGTGATTTATGTCAAAGAGTGTTCTTCCTATGTTTTCCTCTAAGAGTTTTATAGTGTCCGGTCTTACATTTAGGTCTCGAATCCATTTTGATTTTATTTTTGTGTATGGTGTTAGGGAGTGTTGTAATTTCATTCTTTTACATGTAGCTGTCCAGTTTTCCCAGCACCACTTATTGAAGAGACTGTCTTTTCTCCATTGTATATCCCTGCCTCCTTTGTCATAGATTAGTTGACCATAGGGGTGTGGGTTTATCTCTGGGCTTTCTATCTTGTTCCATTTATCTACATTTCTGTTTTTGTGCCAGTACCATATTATCTTGATTACTGTAGTTTTGTAGTGTAGTCTGAAGTCAGGGAGTCTGATTCCTCCAGCTCTGTTTCTTCCCTCAAGTCTGCTTTAGCTATTCGGGGTCTTTTGAGTCTCCATACAGATTTTAAGATTTTTTTGTTCTAGTTCCGTAAAAAAATGCCATTGGTAATTTGATAGGGATTGCATTGAGTCTGTAAATTGCTTTGGGTAGTATAGTCATTTTCACAATATTGATTATTCCAATCCAAGAACATGGTATATCTCTCCATCTGTTGATATATCTTTAATTTCTTTCATCAGTGTCTTATAGTTTTCTGCATATAGGTCTTTTGTCTCCCTAGGTAGGTTTATTCCTAGGTATTTTATTCATTTTGTTGCAATAGTAAATGGGAGTGTTTCCTTAAGTTCTCTTTCAGATTTTTCATAATTAGTGTATAGGATTTCTGTGCATTAATTTTGTATCATGCAGCTTTACCAAATTCATTCATTAGCTCTAGTAGTTTTCTGGTGGCATCTGTTAGGATTCTCTATGTAGAGTATCATGTCATCTGCAAACAGTGACAGTGTTACTTCTTCTTTTCCAATTTGTATTCAGTTTATTTCTTTTTCTTCTCTGATTGTCATGACTACGACTTCCAAAACTATGTTGAATACTAGTGGTGAGAGTGGACATCCTTGTCTTGTTCCTGATCTTAGAGGAAATGCTTTCAGTTTTTCACCATTGAGAATGATGTTTGCTGTGGGTTTGTCATATATGACCTTTATTATGTTGAGGTAGGTTCCCTCTATGCCCACTTTCTGGGCAGTTTTTTTATCATAAATTGGTGTTGAATTTTGTCAAAAGGTTTTTCTGCATCTATTGAGATGATCATATGGTTTTTATTCTTCAATTTGTTAATATGGTTTATCACATTGATTGATTTACATATACTGAAGAATCCTTGCATCCCCGGGATAAATCCCACTTGATCATGGTGTGTGATGCTTTTAATGTGTTGCTGGATTCTGTTTGCTAGTATTTTCTTGAGGATTTTTGCATCTATATTCATCAGTGATATTGGTCTGTAACTTTGTTTTTTTGTAGTATCTTTGTCTGGTTTTGGTATCAGGGTGATGGTGTCCTCATAGAATGAGTTTGGGAGTGTTCCTTTCTCTGCAATTTTTTGGAAGACTTTAGGAAGGATGGGTGTTAGCTCCTCTCTAAATGTTTGATAGAATTCACCTGTGAAGCCATCTGGTCCTGGACTTTGGTTTGTTGGAAGATTTTTAATCACAGTTTCAATTTCATTACTTGTGATTGGTCTGTTCATATTTTCTATTTCTTCCTGGTTCAGTCTTAGAAGGTTATACCTTTTGAAGAATTTGTCTATTTCTTCCAGGTTGTCCATTTTATTGGCATAGAGTTGCTTGTCGTAGTCCCTTAGGATGCTTTGTTTTTCTGCAGTGCCTGTTGTAACTTCTCCTTTTTCATTTCTAATTTTATTGATTTGAGTCCTGTCCCTCTTTTTTCTTGAAGAGTCTGGTAATGGTTTATCAATTTTGTTTATCTTCCCAAAGAAGCAGCTTTTAGTTTTATTAATCTTTGCTATTGTTTTCTGTTTCTATTTCATTTATTTCTGCTCTGATCTTTATGATATCTTTCCTTCTGCTAACTTTGGGTTTTGTTTGTTCTTCTTTCTCTAGCTCCTTTAGGTGCAATGTTAGATTGTTTCGTTGAGATTTTTCTTGTTTCTTGAAGTAGGCTTGTATAGCTATAAACTTCCCTCTTAGAAATGCTTTTGCTGCATTCCATAGGTTTTGGATCGTCGTGTTTTCGTTGTCATTTGTCTCTAGGTATTTTTTGATTTCTTCTTTGATTTTCAGTGATCTCTTAGTTATTTGGTAATGTATTGTTTAACCTCCATGTGTTTGTGTTTTTTACATTTATTTCCCTGTAATTCATTTCTAATCTCATAGCGTTGTGGTCAGAAAAGATGCTTGATATGATTTCAACTTCCTTAAATTTACTGTGGCCTGATTTGTGAAACAAGATATGATCTATCCTGGAGAATGTTTCGTGTGCACTTGAGAAGAAAGTGTAATTGGCTGTTTTTGGATGGAATGTCCTATAAATATCAATTAAATCTCTCTGGTCTATTGTGTCATTTAAAGCTTCTGTTTCCTTATTTGTTTTCATTTTGAATGATCTATCCATTGGTGTAAGTGAGGTATTAAAGTCCCCCACTATTATTGTGTTACTGTCAATTTCTTATTTTATAGCTGTTAGCAGTTGCCTTATGTATTGAGGTGCTCCTATGTTGGGTGCATATATATTTATAATTGTTATATCTTCTTCTTGGATTGATCCCTTGATCATTATGTAGTTTCCTTCCTTGTCTCTTGTAACATTCTTTATTTTAAAGTCTATCTTATCTGATATGAGTATTGCTACTCCAGCTTTCTTTTGATTTCCCTTTGCATGGAATATCTTTTTCCATCCTCTCACTTTCAGTCTGTATTTGTCCCTAGGTCTGAAGTGGGTCTCTTGTAGACAGCATATAGATGGGTCTTGTTTTTGTATCCATTCAGCAAGCCTGTGTCTTTTGGTTGGAGCATTTAATCCATTTACGTTTAAGGTAATTATCGATATGTATGTTCCTATGACCATTTTCTTAATTGTTTTGTTTTTGTAGGTCCTTTTCTTCTCTTGTGTTTCCCACTTAGAGAAGTTCCTTTAGCATTTGTTGTGGAGCTGGTTTTGTGGTGCTGAGTTCTCTTAGCTTTCGCTTGTCTGTAAAGCTTTTGATTTTTCCATTGAATCTGAATGAGATCCTTTCCGGGTAGAGTAATCTTGGCTGTAGGTTTTTCCCTTTCATCACTTTAAGTATATCATGTCACTTCATTCTGACTTGTTGAGCTTCTGCTGAGAAATCAGCTGTTAACCTTATGGGAGTTCCCTTGTATGGTATTTGTCATTTTTCCCTTGCTGCTTTCAGTAATTTTTCTTTGTCTTTAATTTTTGCCACTTTGATTACTATGTGTCTCGGCATGTTTCTCCTTGGGTTTATCCTGTATGGGACTTGCTGCGCTTTCTGGACTTGGGTGTCTCTTTCCTTTCCCATCTTAGGGAAGTTTTCATCTATAATCTCTTCAAGTATTTTCTCGGGTCCTTTCTCTCTATCTCTTCTCCTTCTGGGACCCCTATAATGCAACTGTTGTTGTGTTTAATGTTGTCCCAGAGGTCTCTTAGGCTGTCTTCATTTCTTTTCATTCTTTTTTCTTTATTCTGGTCCGCAGCAGTGAATTCCACCATTCTGTCTTCCAGGTTAGTTATCTGTTCTTCTGCCTCAGATATTCTGCTATTGATTCCTTCTAGTGTAGTTTTCATTTCAGTTATTGTATTGTTCATCTCTGTTTGTTTGTTCTTTAATTCTTCTAGGTCTTTATTAAACATTTCTGGCATCTTCTTGATCTTTGCCTCCATTCCTCATCCAAGGTCCTGGATCATCCTCACTATCATTATTCTGAATTCTTTTTATGAAAGGTTACCTATCTCTACTTCATTTAGTTGTTTTTCTGGTGTTTTATCTTGTTCCTTCATCTGGTACATAGCCCTCTGCCTTTTCATCTTGTCTATCCTTCTGTGAATGTGGTTTTTTTTCCACAGGCTGCAGGATTGTAGTTCTTGCTTCTGCTGTCTGCCCTCTGGTAGATGAGGCTGTCTAAGAAGCTTGTGAAAGTTTCCTGATGGGAGGGACTGGTGGCGGGTAAAGCTCTCATTTTCCTTCTGCCTAAAGAATATTCTTTAACATTTATTATTGTGTGGTCAGCTGATGATGAATTAATTTACCTTTTTTACATCTGAAAATCCTTTATATTGTCTTTGTTTTTTGAATGTATTTTTGCTGGGTCTAGAATTCTAATTTGCCCATTTTTTTCTTTTATTACTTTAATGATGTTGCTCTACAGTCTTCTCACTTGCCTTGTTTCTCACAAGAAATGTACTGTCATCCTTATCTTTGTTCCTTTGTATATAACATGTGTTTTTTTTTTCTTTTCCCCTAGCTGCTGTTAATAGTTTGAGCAATTTGATTATGTGAGGCTTGCTGTAGTTTTCTTCATGTTTCTTGTGTTGAGGGTTCATTGAGTTTCTTGAATCTGTCAATTTGTAGTTTTCATCAAATTTTGAAAATTATTGACTATTATTCAAATATTTTCTCTGCCAATCCTCCTTTAGAGACTCTAATTACATATATATTAGGGTGTTTGAAATTGTCCTATAGCTTACTGATGTTCAGTTTATTTTTAAAATTGTCTTTTCTCTCTGTGTTTTATTTTGGTTTGTTTATGTTGCTATGTCTTCAAGCTCACTATTCTTTTCTTTTTCAATGTCTAATCTGCCGCTAATCCTATATAGTGTATTTTTTATTTTACTTACTGGATTTTTTATTTCTAGAAGTTCAGTTGGGATTTTTTTTGGTATCTTCCACATCTCTGTTTAGTTTCACAACATGTGAAATACAGTCATAATAACACTTTTAATATCCTTGTATCCTAATTCTAACATGTACGCCGGTTCTGAGTTGATTTTAATTAATGGATGTAATTACAAAGGTACTTGTGGAGGCAAGAGAGTCAGAATTAGAGAAGGAGTTGTAACAACAGAAGCAAGGTTCACAGTCAGAGAGAGATTTAAGGATGCTACATTGCAGGCCTGAAGATGGAGGAAGGGGCCATAAACCAAGGAATGCAAGTGGTTTCTATATAAAGGAAATGAAATGAATTATTCCCCAGAGTTTCCAGAAGGGACCCAGGCCTGCCAACACCTTGATTTTATCTTGGTGAAGCTGGTTTTGGACTTCTGACCTCCAGTACTCTATGATAATAGATTTGTGTTGTTTTAAGCCACTAAATTTGTGGTATTTTATTATAGCATCAATAGGAAATGAATATGGAGACAAAAAGTGAGTGAAGAAATAAATCATTAATAAATTATACATAGTGGTAACTTCTATAGATGATATAGAGTATGAATGATGCAGTGAGAGAGAATAATGAGTGTAGATGATGGTGGGTGGGGGTGGATTTGGATTGGATGGTCAGGAAAGGTAAAAACTGACCTTCTGAAGAGATGACATTGAATCTGAGTTCTGAAGGATGAAAAGAACTAGCCATATTAAGCTTCCTTCTCTTTCTCTTTCTGGCCCAGCACAAGTTCCCCATGCCCACTCTTGCTAAACACTGGAATAAGAGCAAAACATGATGACAATTTGCCTCTAACCTAGAGATTAACAGAAAAAGAGTGAGTTGAATTTTCAAGACAAAGTGTTGAGGTTATTTATAGAGGAAGAATTTTTGGCTGGCAGCTGGTTAAGAAGAGGTCTTTTTGATCTTGGGACACTGACATCACTCACCTTTGAACTTGGAAGATAGGTCAGAGACAGTTGGTACAACCCTGCAGCTTGAGGAGAAGAGGGAGGTCTGGTAAGGGAGGTAATTTGTTTGCAGTTTCTCAACTGGTTATCAGCAGAACAGGGCCTGGAGCCCAAGTGTTGTGTATCCCAGTTCTGTGCTGTCTTCTCCACCTCCTAACACAACACCAGCAGAATTAATTTTAGATTCTTGGGTTGGGCTTCTGGAACCAATTACCTGGCTAAGGCCCCTAAGTGACTTGGACACAACCAGCTTCTTGCAGAGGCAGGAAGATGGACCCCAGCTTGCTAGACTTGTGCAGACCATAGGAGAAGGATTAGGGCTGGCAGTGAGGCTATCTGATGAGTTGATGTTTGGTAGGAACCTGCGTGTCAACACTACTGCCCTGCTGAAGAGTTGGGACATTCCTTCTGGCTCCAGGCCACTGAGGCTGACAATGCTAGCAAGGATCCAATCAAGCTGATCTGTCACCATCTGCCTGTGGCCACTGCCTATCCTGTAATTACAGGTCAATCAGGGAGTGGGAATGACCATAGAGAGAGATAACTGGGTCAGGACTTCCAGTGCCTCCCCTGCTGTTATTGATGCTAACATAAACCGAGTGTCCTGGGAGCTGTCTTGAGAATGCAAATTCACTTCCATGAAGTTGGCAGATGTCTACTGAAGCTTACCCTGTACACAAAAATGTACTAGGTCCAGCAGGCAAGAAAGGGAATGAGGGGGTAAAGGGAACAAAAGGAAGAGTGGATGTGATTGTCACCAAACCAAATTCAGGCCTGCTGGTCTGTGTGCAGTAAAGCCAGTCTACTGATACTGGGTTGTGGTGAAGGAAAGTGCAGTGTTTACTGCAGGGAACCAAGCAAGGAATTCAGGACTGCTAGTGCTCAAAAAACAGCCTGAACTCTCCAGTGGGTTTCAGAAAAGCATTTTTAAAGGCCTGGTGAAGGAGGGGTATCCCAGGGTATATGATCAGCTCATGCACAATTCTCTGATTGGTTGATGGTGAGGTAACAGTGATGTCACAGGGTTTAACATTATTAATCCATAGGCGCCAGTAGGTCTGGGTGCTACATGCTCATGATCATCAAGTAGTTAATTTCTTCCATTTGGTGGTGGTTTTAGCATCTGTAAAACAACTCAGGAAATGTGCATCAGATACTGTTATCTAGGTACTTCAGAGAGGAGCTACAGCAGAGGATATGGGGGAGGGGTCTATCCTGGGAAGGATCCATAGAGTCCTGCTTGGTTACATGATGAGTGTTTATGAGTCTGTCTGCCTTGTCGATTCTCAAAGAATGCTAGTTAGGTAAAATCACTAATTCAGAATCACTGGACACTTATCTGTTGGCTCCAGACACCTGGGACTGTGCTAGGTGTGTTTCCAAACATTATCTTACTTAATGTCTGTACAATTCCCTGCCAGATTTGTTCTTATTGCCCCAATGTTACACAGGACACAACTGCAGTCTGGAGTAGTCCAGTGATTTGCTCAAGATGGTGAGATGCCGGTCCACTGAATATATGAGTGAAGAAATGAGTAGGAAACAAATAGTGTGCAAGCTGGCTTCAGTGTGTGAAGGACAGGTGAGGGTTCTGAGGAAGGAAAGATGCCCGTGGAAGGGGATGTTGGAAAAGGCTTAGCAGGGAAGAGGGAGGACTCTGCCCCTGCTCTAACGCTGGGCTAATAATCACTCAGCGAGGGAAGATATACATGAAAAATGAGAGAATAGCTTAAACCAATAAATATGTCAGGAAATGTGAATAGAGTCACACACAGATTCTAGTGAAGGAAGAAAGAAAGATCCAGCTTCAGGGGTGGTGATGCCCAGGGTTGAAGGGAGGGAACCCAGAACCTGGAGGAAGAGGGTGGTGTTTATGGGGAGAGGAGTTAGCAATCTGCTCCATTAGTGGTGGGCACAGAAACACATGGTATGTAAAGCCAGACCCTGGCATGGGGTGGGTATGTCTGGGTTCCATACTGGAAACTGCATGTCTGAAAGGAGGGGTAGGGTTGTTGCAGAATGGGGCACGAGAGGACGGTCATATCGCAGATCTCGGGTGAGTCCCTGGGACAGGCGACCAACAGAGGATCCTTGGCTTCATGCAGGAAAGAATTCAAGAGTGAGCCATAGTAAAGCGAAAGCAGGTTTATTTGGAGAGATACACACTCCATAGGCAGAAGGTGGTCCATCTCAGAAGGTGAGAGTGGCCCCGAAGTATGGGGTGGTTAGTTTTTATGGGCTGAGTAATTTCATAGGCTAATGAGTGGAAGGATTATTCCATCTATTTGGGGGAAGGGCAGGGATTTCCAGGAACTGGGCCACCACCCTCTTTTTAGCTTTCTATATTCAGCCTTGGAACTGTCCTGGGGTCTGTGGGTGTGTTAGCACGCTAATGTATTACAAATGAGCACATAATGAGGCTCAAGGTCTATGGGAAGTCAAGTCTTCTGCCATCTTGGGCCTAGTTGGTTTTAGCCAGTTTTCGTGTGTACTCAATGGCTGTGTCATTCTTTTAATGATTGTCCCTAACCCCTTCCCTCCTGTCTCAGGGTGGCAGGTAGAGGGGGCACCACTAGGCAAGGAAGCCTAAGCTGGCAGCAGTCTGAGAGCAGAGTGAAGTTGTTGAAACAGCCCAGGGGAGGCCCCAGGCCCAGGCCTAGCCCTGGTCAGGAGATTCCCCTCCTTGCTGGGAGTCATCTTTCGGAAGCACCATATTTTTTCTCAAGCATCTTCAATGGCTCCCAGCTCCCAGAGGCCGCAGTCCTTATTCCTTAATCTGGCATTTGCTGCTGTCCAGGCTCTGGCCCCAGCACACCTTTGGAGCACCGCCTTCTCCTCTTACCCACCTACATCCTGGGCTACAGGTGTGCCAGTCTTTATCTGCTCCAGGATAATCAGAGGCCTCTTGCATGGAACGGCTGATTGGCCCACACTTTGCCTTCTACCCTCACCCCGTGGCCCTTCTCCCTCCTTCTGTCTTTCTAAATCCAACTTCAGCCTTTGAGACCTAGCTCAAGGGCCACCCCTCCTGGCAGCCTACCCTGGCTTCCCTGGTTCAGGACGGCCTCTATCTCCCTGAATTCCTGTAGAATTTGCTGTCCATGATTCTCCTTTCACACTTGGCACATCGTCCTTGGGTTGTCCATTGTGCTGTTGTGGGTAAATTGTTACCAGACTCATAAGATCTGGCCTGTGGGACTTTTAATGTATTAATAAGCCTTTTTGTTCTACAGATTCCTTTTTTGTAAAATAAATGAAGATGATCATCCTGTTAGAATTCCATTGTAAGGATTAAAACCACCTAGTATATGGGATATGGTTAACAAACAGTTGCTGCTTGATAAACAGTTATAGGATGCATGGTTTCTCTTGCCATTAAAGCCTCCCCAGCATGGGGATTCAGGTACTTTAAGGGGTCAGCCCCTGCTTGCTGATGCTCTGAGGACAGGATGAGGTAGGGAGGTAGTCACTAGCTGATCTCTGAGTGTCAGCACCAGCCTGTGTGCTTTAGTCCATTGTCCCTGCTTTTCCCGCCTCCACAGCAGTTGCAGACACAGGTTCTAGGCTCGCTGCAGAGTGCTGACATGCTGAGGTTCATTGCCAGTGGTGACTGCTAAGCTCCTTGTGTTACTGGCTCCCAGGAATCTGTCTGTTGTCTTTTGGAGATTCTTAAACAGGTTCTCAAATCCCAGCCCCAGGGATTCATTCCTCTTTTTTGTTGGTCACAAAGACCTACTTTTAATGAGCTGCTAAGGAGCTGTCAATTACAAACGTAAATGAAGAGGCCCGAAACCATTACTGGCCCAGAAATGAATTGAAGGAGCAACTTCCCTTCAGCCTCCTGCGCTGGCTCTGGACTTCCCCTGGGAAAGCTGGACCAGGAGCAGGACACGGAGGCTGGCCTGTCCAGGCCCAAGGCCAACAGCACCTCAGGGCTTCCTTCTTCCCACATGACCCTTTCTGCTCTGGAGGGTTGCCCCTCCAAATTAGGTCATAACGGCAGAGGATTGTCTGTGTATATTATATGTACTTTATGAGATTGTGTGTATGAGATTGTACACACACACACACACACACACACAAATAAATGAGCAGCCCAGCCATTGAACATAAGTGGTAAACACATATCCTTCTTCTAAAAACATTATTATTAAACTTTCTTTTATTTTACGTGGCCATATGCATGTTTCCCACAAACATCTAGGGCAGTAGTTGTTCAATAAACTTTCACTTAATTGAAATTTAAAAGGGAATGTATGAGCCCATTGGGCTGGTTAAGAGTGGGGTGGGAGGTAGCCCTGAGGCAGCTTACCGTCCTGGCCCCTAATTCCTAGCATCCTCTCTCCCAGCCAAGCCCCCTTTTCTGGTTCCCAAAGACTGCTTGTTTTTTGCCTTCTAAAAACCAAAAATAGTTCAGTAAAATATTTGATCAGGACACCATATGAAGTAAAGATTAGGAGTGTGGGTTTTTTTTTTTTTTTTTTTTTTTTTTTTTGCAGTACACGGGCCTCTCACTGTTGTGGCCTCTCCCGTTGCGGAGCACAGGCTCCAGACGCGCAGGCTCAGCGGCCATGGCTCACGGGCCCAGCCGCTCCACGGCATGTGGGATCTTCCCGGACCGGGGCACGAACCTGTGTCCCCTGCATCGGCAGGCGGACTCTCAACCACTGCGCCACCAGGGAAGCCCCAGGAGTGTGGGTTTTGTATCATTCTGCCAGGGTCCAAATACAGTCTCCCCTTCTATTTAATAAAGTAGTACAACCAGTTGGAGCTGCGGTCTCCTTATGTGTTATATACAGACAATTCTGGTACCCTAGGGTAGGGATTGGCCAGGATAAAATGACGTAACACATGGAAGGGTTTGATGGTCTAGCGCACAGTAAGCCCTCAGTCCATGTCACAGTGACTTCGTCTGTCACCTCACAGTGAGCAAAGGCAATGCCTGACTCAACCCTCACAAAGATTCTGTGAGGGAAGCGTACAGCCACCATTGGGCCAGTGAAGAAACTGAGGCTCTGGGAACTTAGCCCAAGGTGGTTAAACAGAGGTAGGAGTCAAACCTTTGATGGAAGACTAGAATATTCTTGTTCTCCCCATTTCTAGAGCTTGTGTTACCTCCCCCAAGGGATGTACATTTTAATTGTGGCCAGAGGTCTTATGTTCATGCACAAACTATGAATATCTAATTGTCAAATCTTAAGACCCCACCGATGCGGCTGGGTGGAAGTGGGCAGTAGGAGGTAGTGAGCTGGGGAAGGGGGAGGGTGAAAGGATAGCAGGGAGGGAAAGAAAAATCTGGCTGCTTCTGCAATCCTGACACACAGGCATAAACTCTTCTTGTTCTAAAAGAGGGGACTGAGGAGGTGGGTTTTGAGGCCTGCAGGATTCTAGGTAAAGAACTGTTGCACTTGGGTCTTTGGAATTTGGAGAAGCTTTTCATGGTCACAGGTCTAGGAAAGAGCTCAAGAGGCAGCTTGAAGCTGGAACAGACGTCTACAGAAGAAGGCTGAAGGATCTGCCAGAAGGCTGAAGGGTCAGAATCTTTAGCTGGACGAATGCAAGAGAAAATGGGCTTAAATAATTGCAGAGGGAATCTTGTTAGACTGGGCACTGAGAAGCCCTGGGCTAGCACTGGCTTCTGGCAAAGCTGGATTCAGGGGCTCAAATGATGTCATCGAAGTTTCACTTCACCTCCATCCCTCTGATCTGCGCTCCATTCTCAAGTTTCCTAGGACGTCTCCCAGCGGGGCCAGGATAAAATCATCACTGCTGCTAGGAGCCCCCGCGATAGCATGAGAGCACCCCTGCATGTATCAGTGAAGGTTTGGTCAGGAAACAAGAAACCACTTAGGTATATGGAGGAACAATGCATTTAATACAGAGAGTAAAACTTATACAACCATTGAAAGGACTGGGGAGCAAATGTCAGAAAGGTAGCTGCTAGCCCCCAGGAGATCTGGAATGCAGGAATCTCAGGGAAGCTGTCACTTCTGGTCTCAGGGCTGTTAGCACCTGAATGAGCAATTCATAAGGGGATGCCCGGAAGCCTGCGAAACTCCATGCAGCTGAAGGAAAAATGGCTTTCTTTTCTTCCACTTTCCATATCCTGTACACGTGACTCTCACTGGTGAACTCTTCCAGAAACCAGGCTGGCGAGGGAGTCTGGGAAAGAGAATCTTCTGGCTTTTAGTTCTACGTACCAGGAAAGAGCTAAGAAGGGTGGAGACAATACTGAGTATCAACAAATAGCCCCTCTCCCCATAATTCACTTGCTAGGGGCCGATTGTGTTTTGTTGGTTATGGTTGGATTAGGTGAATATCCTGAACAAAGCACTGGGTCTGGATCTGCCATGTTCTAAAGATCCACCTGAGTCACAAGACCCCTGAGGTTAGGAGTTGAGTCAATTCCTCCCAAAGCACATGGTGTGAGAGTGCAGAAGCGTGTCTCTTGAGAGAACATATGGAATATTTTTACTGAAAGAAGAGGGGACTGACACTCAGAAAAACATTCATTGCAATTTTTATCTTGGACAGACAACATAAAAATGGACTTTGAAGCCAATTGGCTACTGGTTCAAATACCCGTATGATTTGGGCAAACGTCTTAAATGTCTTGGAGCTTCATTTTCCTCCTGAGAGTAACAAGATGATGCTATCTAGTTAACAGGGGTTGGCATAAGATTCATGAATGAATCAATGTCTATGCTACTACCTGGTACAGAATAGATGCACAAAAATGTTAGTCTGTTTTCCTTCTCCCTTGCCCTTCCATTTATTTGTTTATCGATTTGATAAATATTTAATTGGGAGCCTACCATGTATATATCAGCACCATGCTGAACGCTGGGAATCAAAGATGAATAGGACAGTTTGTGATCTTCACTAGCTCAGAGTCTAGGGGATAAGACAGTCATAAACAAATACCAAAAAAAGTGTGTTGAGTGGTATAAGTCATTATAACACAAGGACTCTCTCTTCTGATGTATAAATACAATGGGATGCATAGTAAACGACATTTCACTACATACTTAATACTACAGTTGCATGCAATTAGGGCTATTCTGGGAAAGCCAGAGTTTTCAGTTGCTATCATTCTCTGCCTGTTTTCATTGCTCCATTCCCTCCCTGTCCCCACTGTGGAGCACAGCTGCCCACAGGAAGCCAACTGGATGTCCCAGTCCATCTCTGCCTCTCTTCTCCCTTCCTCACCACCACACAGCTTGGCCTGTGTCCTACAAATAAGAAAGGAAGGTCTGGGGGTTCCTGCACGTCAGACAACCACCCCAGAGTAGTGCCCTGTCCCCTTCTCACCTTCTTCTCTCTACCCTGGTTTAGGCTGTGCTCCTGGGGGCTGGTGAGACATGCAGTCAAGGAGGTTGGTGGTCTTGGTGCTTCCCTGCAAGAGGCTTTCCCTGCCCTGTGAGGAGGAGCATCTTCCAGCCTTCTATACAATTTGGTTCATGAGGGGTTAAACTCCCAAGGAAAAGGTTCCCAGGGCGCCCTGGCTGGCCTATCTCTTACTTAACAATGGCAAAGATTCTTCTCTGGAGTAACCTTTGATCTCATGGTCCACGCAGTGTCATTCAGCCAGACTCAATTCTCACGGAGTAGGGAATGACAAGAGACTGAAGGGCCACAAAAGTTCAGCCCTTGGCTTTATGGCTTTTTGCCTCAAATGCCACCAAGGCCCCTGCTGTAGGAGCAGGCAGCCATGGCTCCAAAGTCTAAATGCCTTGATAGTCGGGGTGCCAGGCGTCAGAGCTGTGCCAGGGAGGGGAGAGGGATGGCAGAGAGCGGGTGGGCACCCTGCGGACGGGCCCAATGCCCAGCTGCCACAAAGGTGGACGGAGAAGGGCATTCAAACCCAGATAGACATCAGGCTGTGCCCAGGTGTTAGGGATGCCTTCCCCCGAGGGGTTGACTGTGGGCAGGTAGGAGACGGTGACGAGGCTGGGGCAGGTCCGCATAAGAAAGAGCAAAATGGAGAGTGGGATGGAAAGCGCCTGGCTGCCTCCTGAGTATTAAGTCTGAAAATAGCAAGGCAGGCAGATGGTGGGGTCCTTATTGCATCGTCCAGGGAAACCGGCTGAGCTGAGAGACATCCCAGGGGGAACAGAGAACAAGTCCCTATATTGGGTGGCTTGTGCTGCGGTGCGGGGCGTGCCCCTGCCTCTGCTTAGGCCCTTCCAGCTCCCGTGCTGACTTTCCTGCCTCCACCCTGTCTCTCACTGCTGTCACCGTAACCTTTGTAAAACATAATCGGAACAATGTCACCTTCCCCAGATCCTTCAACAAGTCGCAAAAGCCTGTGAAACAAGTTCAAACTCTTTGGTTTGGCTTTTAAGCTCATCTAGGAATTGGGCTCAGCCTACCATTCAAGTCTCAGCTCCTGCAACCTCCGTCCACACACCTGGAGCCCCGCCCACCCCATTCTCCGCCATTGTGGAGTTTCCGAGCAGGGCCGCACCGTCCTCCTTGGCTGATGGCGAGCTTCTCTGTATCCGATTGTCTTTTCTTCTTCACCCATCCATATTCTGCCGAGGTTTCAAGCACCAGGTGAAGCTATCCCTGATTTCAGCTGAGGACTTCTGGCTCCTGGCATACTCTGATTTTAACGTCAACTGGAGACACAGGCACACCTATGAGGCTGTAAACTGTTGGAGGTCAAGACCCATGTAAAAGTCATTTGGTACCATCCCTGTGCCCAGCTCAGTGCCAAGCAAGTCCCCAGTGGCTGGTGGCTCAATGACCCCTCTTTGGAGGTGAGTGGCAATGAACCAGTGGATGCTCCTTCAGGAAGGGCAGGGTGCTAGAGAAGCAGTGAGGAGGTGCATGTCCCTTTTCTTTCACTATCCTTATTCATGTGCCAGGCTGAGCTCAGCAGCCCTGCCACCGAGGAATAGAGAGCTGGAGGCCTGGGGGCCTGTTCCAAATGGGTTCAGCTATTCTTGGGAACTTTTTGTGTAATAAAGAGAGTCCCCTGACTGGCCCCCTGACCTTTCCCCAGGCCTCCTGAAGTCTGTTATGGCCTCGTACGTAGCACAGGAGCTCCCTCCCTAGAGAAAGAAGAAAAAGCATACAGGAGGGATGATAATAATAGCTTCCACTTAATGGGTATTTCCATGAGCCAGGCACTGAGCTCAGCACTTCGGATAACTCTCCCATTTACGCCTACATCACCATGGTGACTTAAGAAT
This sequence comes from Mesoplodon densirostris, assembly GCF_025265405.1. NCBI lineage: Eukaryota > Metazoa > Chordata > Mammalia > Artiodactyla > Ziphiidae > Mesoplodon > Mesoplodon densirostris. The sequence goes on along the minus strand of NC_082667.1, from coordinate 109,448,034 downwards.
GATAAGAATATGAGGCTTAGAATGCTTAAGTCACTTGCCTAAGACCACATAGCTACTAAGCAGTGGAGCTAGAATCTGGACCCAGATCTCTCTGACCCCAGAGTCCACATTCTCATCAACTACATTTTACAGTGTCTGGTGGGACGGTGCCCCCATAGCTCTGCCTGCTTCTCAGGAGAACTTTGTCACCTTGAAGTTGGTCCCAGGACTATGAATGTACAGTTGGTTTATGAGGGCTGTTCTCACCTCTTGGGTATCTGATGTGTGTGTGTGTGTGTGTGTGTGTGAGAGAGAGAGAGAGAGAGAGAGAGAGGGAGAAAGGGAGGATTTATTCTACTGATTATGCCACCCGTTCTGTTAGGGGCAGCCTGTGTGACAGAAACATGGCATGCCAATAAAGAGTGTCTTTATGGCACCACTGACTACAGCGGCTAGAGTGTCCTGAGCTGGAGATAAAGTCGGGAGAGTCGGATTAGACCCTGTCAGGATCTTGGGCAGCAGAAAAAGGAGGCAGGCAGCAAGGGGCTCAGCTCAGCCCCCTCGTCCATGGGAGGTGGGATGGGCGGGGCGCGGGGTTCGGCTTGTCCTGGCAGTGGTGTATGTCCCCTCGGGAGGGGGCTGCTTTTCACGAGTGTGGATGCCCGTGAGTGTGCGTGCGTGAGCCTCTGTCTGCCTCTTTCTGAGAAAACACTAATGCGATACAAAACACATTCTAATCACCGCATCTAATTACAAGAAAAGAGTAAATCACCAAACAAAATTCGTTTTCAGAGTCTTAATTATCACCAGAAAGAGTAATTAATAAGCAAAACAGGAAATGACCCTGCTGAGTCCCTTAGTCCTCAAAGATGTGCTTTGCTTCTCAGCACCACTTGGATGGGGAGGGGAGGAGACCAGAAGGGGCCGTGCGGTGCCAAAGCTTGCAGAGCGCCAGTGAGCGTTGCAGATTTCCTAAGGTGCCCCACATTCTCTGAAGTTTGCATGCCTTTCAAACTTGGTTTGCGGAGTTTCTAGGTCATTCCTGCCAGGCCTTGAGGCCAGCGTAAGGCAGCAGAATTAGAATAAATAGACAGACCATCCTTCCCTTTTTTCTCCCCCAGTGTAACAGGCTCTGGGCCAGAAACTCTCAAACCAATTGATGATAACAAGCTCAAGTTCAATGCCATTGGCTGTCTGGTGAGACCCTCCTGGCTTTTCTTGTCTCTACTCCTCGGCTTGTATTTCTTTCTTTATTTATTCATTTTAATAGTGGCATCATATAAGTAAAACACTATTACAAAAATGTCACAGAAAGTTCAAAAACTATTCATTATCCATTTCATACAGATTAAAATTGCCATCAAGGCTGTTTGGATTTGACTTGCGTTTCTTTCCTTCTAATGAGCCGGATAGAGAAGGCAAAAGATGCTAATTCATCCTTACATCTCTATCATATCTCGGCTTTTACTATATAAAGCATCAAGGTCGCATTCTGGGGAAATGTCTTTTTACCAAAGGTGCTATAATAATAATGAAGAAGCAATTTGTTTCAGCAAACTGCCTGCAGTAATGAGGCTTAATTATAACCATGTTATTAATACCGCTGCTTAAGGTAATTCACTTCAGAGCGGGGTGCAGAACAGTAAACTATAATTTAAACAAGAATCGAGACCTAATTTAAATCATCGGATCTACTGCGGAAAAAGGCAAACAGAATGACTGTAATCCACGTGTGATTTAGAGCTTCCCCTTGGTGCCATTTCTGGGAGACTTAGGTGACTGTCAGAGGGCCGTGGGGGCCTGGGATCTGGGTCTTGGTCCTCTGCTCTCTTCCAGGAGGCTGTGTAAGTGACACAACTGAGTGGACCTGCATCCAGACAACTGCTGCCTCTAGATCCCCTTCCCCATGTAGGCAGGGGAGGCTGAGAGCCAGGAGGGCCTTCATCACTTCAAGGTTATCTCTCATAGGCTCTTGAACTCATCTTAGTTCTCTCCCACTCATTTGTTATGAAAATGTGGAGTTTTGTGCTGGACAGGACCTTGTTGTCCTGTTCTCAACATCTGCAGACCATACACAGTCCTAGAAAGAACAATTGTCTGTGTGTCCTCACCCAAGAACACACAGTTGGCTGCCAGTTATAACCGAGATCACCTGCCTCCGGTGAATTCAGTGTCATCTGGTGGTCTCAGTGTCCCTGTGCTGGTCTCACATGGTGCCTAAGATATCCAACCCAGTGACTCCCAGACCTGGTGGCTCATCAGAACCTTCTGAGATGCTAGTTAGAAAATACACGTTCATGAGTCCTACCTCATCACCGAGATTCTGTTTTTGTTAGTCTGGCTTCTGGGCAGGGAATCTATCACCTATTTACCAAGAATCTTGGTTGTTCTGATGCAGGCAGACTAAGACAGAACCAGGACATTGAAATGGTGTGTGTGCGTGTGTGTGTGTGTGTGTGTGTGTTTTCTTGATGACCTCTTCCGAGTTACATTTATTCATTCATCTATTCAGCATGTATAGGGCACCAGTTCTGTGCAAGCCACAGTTTACGCACAACAGCTCTGCCTAGTCAACTCTGTTTTATTCCCTGCTGCTGTATTTTCACTGACTTTTCCTCCTTTTCAAGCAGGACTGTATTCCATGTTATTTTCAATGACAACAAACAGGAAATTGAGAAGAGACTTAAGTGTATGGTAAATGTTATAAAAGACCGCATCTAACCCCATGTTTTATACCAGTGCTCTGTGGATGTTAGGTATGACCAAGGTAAAGAGCTGTTCTTTCTTAGAGTCTTTACTAATGTTAGCTGAGTAAGACTTAAGAATTCCTGGCAACCAAGGCTAAGTTAATGAGGTAGTTAGGAAAGCTCCATTGCTAGGAATTTACAAAGGTGGGAGAGATTTCTGGAGTCAGAGCCATGAAGACACGATTTCTAGCCCAGACACCATCATAAAGCACAGGGGCCTCTGCACCCAGTGGGTGGTCTTTGACTGATACTAATTCCTGCCTGTCTATCCTCCATCCAACCATTGGATCAACTAATCTCTTCCTTGCCCTAACTGGATGCAGCAGGTGGTAGGGTAGGGGGGGAATCCAGTGGCCTGAAACCCAGAGCTTACCGGAGGAGACTCACACACCTTCTCAGTCTGAGGTCTGCCTTCAGAGGGTGGAGTCCTTCATATCTTCACCCTTACCCGCTCCAAGCCCCATGCACAGAGGCAGGTCCAAAGCAAAGCTAAACGTGGACCAACTGGAATCAAATCTAGAACTCCATTCTGAGGGAGTGCCCCCAGCAACCTTGCTCCTAAATTCTGGAGAACTTTTCCAAAGGGTTCGCTGTTTTGTGAAATGTAAAATGGGAAGGTGAAAGGGATTTCCAATGGCTCGAAAGACGATAGAAATCCTCTTTCATTGAAGGGAGAAGAAGGCCTGCTTTGTCCTAAATTCAGCCAGCCCGGTCAGCCAACTCAGTTTACCTGTAGCATCACCACCAAACATTCCATTTGTGCCTCTTCTCAAGAAGCCTGCTGTTCCTTCCCTCTGCTTCCTGTGCTTTCTGTTTCTCTCTTACCTTTATTCTTTTCCAAAAGAACTCTTCCTCCTGGGTTTCCTCACTGGTACAGGAGCTCTGCAAAGCCAAGTGACACCAAATGATGTCTCCAGCTGGTGGTAATGATTGGACTCTGGCTGAACTGCAATAGCAGGGCTCAGAGCTGTGGACAGAACCCAGACTGTACCAGGTGGGATACTGCCTTTCCTCTCTGTCTCTTTCACATGTGCACTGCATCCTACAGCTTATATACATACGCATATGCATGCATGTATAATGCACACATGCAAGTTCACATACACAGCATAAACACACACACTTGAATGCTGGTTTGCATGTGCAAAGATATACACCCGTGTAGATACAGATGCAGACGTAGTTTCATGCAGCAACCTTCCCTTTCCCTGTAATTAACCCCTCCTTCCTTCCCAAAGTGCTGGATTCACCCCACCAGTTATGGGGGCAGGTGTCTGGGGAAGTAGTCTATTTCAATCCTGGAGACACCGTGAATCCGTCCAGATAAAAATGTCTGGAGCCAAGCTGACAGCAGTAGAGGTGGGGGAGAAGGAAGTTGTGATGTCTAGAGCATTTCCCTTAGGGGGGGAAATAAAACCCCTCCACCGCTGTTCTATTTCTTAGCAGCCTCCTGCAGGCTGTTTCATCTCATACTGTGTGAGCTCCGAGGCGCTGTCCAGTTTGAGGGACAATAACTGTAAAGTCATGTGCAGTGCCCTGCTGTGGCTCAGTGTCTGCCTGACCTGGCTACACACCTCACTAGCTCTGAACAGCTGACCCTCGCTGTGGGCCTTGCATACAGCTCCCCATCTCTCTCCCACCACTGCTGCCCCCAGTCCCGTGTCCCTGGAGTCTGGTCTCAAGTCCCTCAGAGCAGACCTTCCAGCCACGGCTTTGGGGTTTCGGTGGAAGACCAGGGTGGGCTCATTTTGCACAGGGAACTGAGAGGTCTATAGGTGACAGGCAGTGACTCCAGAGAATGTTTGGGAGTGACGGGACCCCCTGAGGTGGATGCAGGAAGGTACCTAGAGAAATCCCTCTCCTCCCTTAGGATGGCATGTAGCTTGCGTCTGGAGGCTGAATGCCCTACAAAAAACCTGTGACTTATAGCTAGGAGCCTCAGGGCTGCCTTTTAAGAACCTGGATATCAGAACCCCCTTTTTAAGGTGATGCTGAATAGGTGTCACCTTCACAGGTCAGTTGGCCCAGCGTCTGGCCTTAAGAGTGAATTCACCCCTCCTCAGGCCAGAGTTCCTAAGAGTGCCTCTGTTTCTGGAAAGTACTACTTAGGCTTTCTCCATCACTATTCTGATGACAAAAGTCTCTTTCATCTTATATTTTTCGCAGCACTTTCACATGCATTAACCCATTAATTCATGCATTCATTGTACACATTGAAACATGAGGCACTTCAAATCGTTTTAGAACAAGGCAGGATCTAGATAAATACATACTTAAGTATTGAGTAGCCACAAGGTGCAAGTTGCTCTGATGAGCACCATGGGGAGTGAAGAGGATTTTCTAGAGACAATGGAGGGCAGCCTTCAAAGTGCATGTCCCTCCCAACACTCTGTGAGTCAGATGGCAAATGTACTATATCGATTTTGCAGATGCATAAACTGAGGACCAGTGAGGTTCACTGGCTTGCTTCCGGTCATGAAATTAGTTAGAGGCAGAGCCAGACACCACCTCCTAATTCCAATTGGATGTACCCTCCCGTTCCGTTTTCTGAAATGCTGCTTTCCAGAAAGTTCTTCCTGTGTCAGATCTCCCCTTTCTTTCTTCTTTTCTTGGCCTCTCTGGAATAAATGATCTCAAAGGAGAAATGGTCACACTGCAGTTCTTTCTGGGCCCACATATATACTGCTTCAGGGACAAGAAGAAAAAAGATGTCTTCTCTGTTTCCATAGGTCAGCAAGACGGAGTGGTTATGTGCATTCGTGTGCAGCCCCTCTAAGGCCTTTCCTTCCCTCCAGCAGAGCCCTGGGGTGGGCCAGGCGGTGGCCGTGCATAGTGTCTACCTTACACAGCACTCAGGAACATCTTCCTCTAGCCCAGCCTTTCTTCACAGGCTGAGAAGATGAAGGAGGACCCCCTGCATCCTTCCAGCCAGGAAGCCTGAAGCAGAGAGAGGTTAAAGGGCCTGCCAGAGGCCATACGAGATGGTAGCAGAAGTTTGGCATTAGTTGAGCTTGGGATCTTACCTGTCTGTTCTAAGGAGAGATGTGTGTGTGTGTGTGTGTGTGTGTGTGTTTGGGGGGCATGTGAAGCAGGTTCAAGGTTGAAGGAGGAAGCCATGTAGCTGTTTTCTCACTGTACCTGTCATCTTGTCAAAAATCCACAGGCTCTTCAAGCCCCAGGCCCCTCTCCAGTGAGGTCACAGTATCTACCCATGAGCAGCTGCAGTGGCCACAGGAATGCTAATGGCACTGCCCAGGCCGCTTAGTGGGGCACTGGCCTCTAGTGCCCAGGCCTGCCAACCTCTGCCAAGGGGTGAGCCCCACTCTCAGGAGAGCTGCTCTGGGGCAGGCAGGGCAGCTCCGGAGCCACACCTGTCATGTGCTTGCTCAGGCCCTAGGGACAGAACAGCCTGGCCTTCTGTCTTTTTGGAGCAAGAGGCAAGTTCTTGGTTGCAAGCTGGCAGAACTGGCTCTGGGTGGAGTAAATAAAAAGGGGATTGTTTTGGAAGCATGTCAAGGGCTCACTAAATGTTTGGAAGGATACCTGTCTAAGCTGAGGAATGTCCAGTCACTAGGGTGGTCCTGGAGAATAAGACAAGGGGGACAACCATTGGTTTCAAGCAGGAGACGTCTAGTCAGCATGTTACACTACTGTTGCATGGGGCTGTCACGGCCTCAGCCGGCCACACTGTATGGCCACTGCCACTGTATGACCCTTCTTCCCTGTGCCCCCCCATCTCTAGGGCCCTGGGTCCTGGGACGCCACTGTCTTTCCTTACCCACCCAGAACCAGGGCCCAGGTGGCAGCAGGTGGCCGATTGGGCCCATGCCACATCCCAAGGGTGGGCAGCAGTAGAGCCCATATCTGGCTTTTTGTAGTGGGAGGTGGGATAAGAAGAAGGAAGACATGTCCATCTGAGAGATGCTGGAGATCTGGCACTTCTATTGTGGGAGAATTAATTGGAGTAACAAAACTCAAAGAGGTTTAATAACGCTTTTTAAATAACTAAGAAGTTCTTTTATTTTTCCTTTCTTCCTTTCAGAGGATGATGGACAGATGGCAAATGGAGAATGAAATGGGCTTAAATCCCTGCAGGAGAGTGTAGACTAGATGTATGAAGGGGTTTGCTGGTAGCGAGGGGGCTTCTGGGCTCTGGGGTAGAAGACAGCAGGGTGGTGGGTGAGATGTAAAGGAGATGCCTCAGGCCTACTCTCTCCCTCCTGCCCCACCCCTACCCCTTGGAGGTGTGTTTGCCACCTTGAAGGGTATAGGGCAGCATCCTTCCCTGGAGATACATGGAGGGGTGTAGTGATGGAGGGCAGGCGGGCAGTGGTTGAAGGATGGGGTTCTTTATTTCTGGGATAATGTGAGAAGGCGCTCTTGGGAACTTCACCTTTAGCTCCAAGAAAATGAGACTAGGAGGAAGCTCCCAGTCTGGAAAGGCAGCATACTCTAGGTCAGAAAATGGAAGTGCCATACATTTTCCCAAGGGCACCCACCCCAGAATGCCTCAAGCCATCTAGGAAAGAGGTGTGCCCCGGAGCCCTACCTTTCCCCAGAATACGCACGCTTGGAGTCCTGTTCCTTTAAAGCACTCCCCAGCTGACACCACAGCCCACTTGAAAATGGGGCCAGCCCAGCAGCTCTCAAAGGAGCCAGCGCAGTAAATGATGAGCATCTCTCCCGAACTCATCTCTCCGAGCCTGGTGTTTAAAGTGAATTGAAACGAATATCTGATAAATGAATAAACCTGTAAATGGAATCAAAAACCTTATGAACCTGAAGGAGAAATAGGAGTCCCAGGTCTGTTAAGTCTAAATTGAATAAATCTGATCAACTCCCTGACAACTTCTGCCAACGCTCTTGAAGAAGAAGGAGAAGGGGGGTGAGCAGAGATCAGGCAGAGGAGGGGGAAAGAGTGAACGGAGGAGGGCAAGGCAGGAATTAGCTCAGTAATTAAGCTATTGCTGTTAGCCAACAGAGGAGGCCCAGGTGGCCCCCAGCTTCACTCAGTTGGACTGGATAAATAGATGACCTTAGGAGACTTGCAAGGCTGGCTGCTCCTGTGTGTGTGCCCCAGAGGACACCTCTGGAGAACAATTAGACATTTGTACAAAAGGGGGAAAAGTGAGCTCAGCTGTGGGGATGGGAGTCCTTGGTGCGTGGGAGTCGGTTGGGTAGCAGGTATGGGAGGTCGGGAAGTCACATTCAGAATGAGCTCAGAGCAGCGATGGAGCCAGAGAACTCCTTCCTTAGTCTCCATTGGCCTCGGTCACTTTCTAACTATTGTGTTGGGCAAGTTACTTTCTGTACTGATTTTAAAACATGGTCACAAAATTATTTCACACACATTCCAAAGAAGGTGGTGGCCGTGATTGGGCAGTGTGGGGTGGGGGGCCTTTGTGCTCTATCTTCTTGAATAGGTGGGTTTGTGATTGCTTAGACCAATACAGAACGGTGGCACTGATGCTATGTGACAGTTAAGGCTGTGTCGGAAAAGGTCACACAGCTTCTGACGAATTTTCTTGAGATATTTTCTTTGGGGGAAGCCAGCCATTATGTAGGAAACTCAATTACCCTGAGGCTGCCATGCTGGAGAAGTGTTCCAGCCACAGTGCAGCTGAGCTCCTAGCTGACAGCCAGCACTGAATGCTGGCCGTGACAATGAGTCCTCTTACCTATTCAGCCTAGTCAAGCCTTCAGATGACTGAAGGCTCAGCCCGCATCTGACTGCAAGGGCCAAGGAGAGTGGACTTCCACCACCCGCAAGTGCTTCCCAGACTCCTGACTGGCAAAATTATGAGCACCAGAAAATAATTTTATGAGCTGCTAAATTCTAGAGTAATTTGTTAGTAATAAAAAATATTTCCCCTCTTGGATCTTGATTTTCTTCTTTAAAATGATGGGTTAGACTGGACAATTTTTAAATTTTTATTTTGAAAATTATAAGTAGTAGGTGAACATGGTATTTTCAAAAAGACTTCAAATAGCACAAAGGGATAAAAACAGAAATGAAACTATTTCCTTCCCTACTCTTGAGTTCTTCCCATCATTGGGAGGTAACGACCTTCTACAAATTATAGACCCTTCCAGAAATGTTTCATGTGATCACAACATATATAATTATATCTTTGACAACTACACATAGAATTACATTATACATTTTTTGGTAATTTGCTTTGATCATGTACTAATATAGATTGAAGATATTTCCATATCAATATACATAAGCCTACCTCATTCTTTTTATGGCTGCGTAGTATTCCATGGCATGGCTGTATCAAAATGTACTTTCTCATCCCTACTGATGGATCTTGAAGTTGTTTTAGGTTGGCTGGTTGGTGGTTGGTTGGCTGGTTTTTGCTACTGTGACATTGCAGCAAACATTCTTGTACACTAATTTGTGCCTTCTTATATAAGTGATTTATAGGTTAAATTCTTAGAAGTAGAATTCCTGGGTTCAAGGATATATGCACTTAACATTTTGATAGTTATTGCCAGAGTTGACTTTCAAAGAGGTGCCACAAATTTATACCCCACCAGTGAGAGGGCTAGTTTCTTGCCACCCTCATCATCTTTCAAGTTTTGTCAATGTGCTAAAAGAAAAATAGTGTTTTATTTTCAAGTTCTCATGCTTCAATTGTGAAGTTGAACATTTTTTTATATACGTGTTGATGATTTTTAATTACTTTTTTACTTCAAACAGCTTATTTATATGCTTTGCCAATTCTACAGGTTTATTCATCTTTTTTAAACACCTGATTTGTAAGAGCTTTCTTGCATGAACTTTTTGCTGTCATCAATTACAAATGTTTTCCCCATTAAACTTAATTATCTTTTGACCTTAATAAAGATAATTTTGTGTATAGACAATTTTATTTTTTTATGACATTAAATTTATCAATCTTTTTTAAAAATAGCTTTTGAGTTTTGTCATGGTTTCAAATGTCTCCCCCACTTCAGGATCATAAAATAAAATAATAAAATTAATTACACATATTTTCTTTTAGTTATATTTTCATTAAAATTATTGATTTGGACTTCATTTTTAGTATAAGGAGTGAGATGGGGATTCAGTTTTACTTTTCCAAATTGTTAGACTTGTGCTGTCCAATAGAAATATAATGTAAACCACATATGTGATTTAAAATTTTCTATTAGCCACATTAAAATAAGTAAAAAGAAACAGGTGGAAGTAATTATAATAGCATATATTATTTAACCCACCATATCCAAAATATAATTTCAACATGTAACTGATATAAAAATTACATATGAGCTATTTTAGATTTCTTTTTGCATAGCAAGTCTTCAAAATCCACTGTATATTTTGGACTGGACACATTTCCAGTGCACACCGCCACATGTGGCTAGTGGCTACCATATTGGACAGCATAGGGTTAAATGATAACCCCAATAACATCTATCAAGTCCGCCCCTCCCTGCATTGGTGTGAAATGCCACCTCTAACATAGGTTAAGTGATTTTTTGTATTTAGGCCTATTTCTGGTCTCTATTCTTTCCCGCTGAACTGTCTCTCCCTTTGCACATGAATCATGGGTTATTTTAATTATAATAGTGTTAAAATATTTTCAGTACCTCATAGAGCAGTTCTTCTCTCTCATTCTTTTTGTTTAGTTTTTTTGTGGCTCTTCCAGTTTTGTTCTTTCTCTAGATAGACATTAATACCTAATATTAGATAGCATCTAACACTATAATATATATACTATTCTATATTGTGGATACTATCTCTACTATATATAGATATTATACTGTAGTACATGGTACTGTAATATAGATACTATTGAATATTAGATGTCATTATCTAATGAGATCTATTAGATGTACATTAATATCTAATACCGTATTATTTTGAATAGCAAACAGCTATATTATTGGTATTGACTGGGATCACAATGGATTCTGGGGCCAGAAAATGGATTTCTAAGGGTCCTTCTACTCTAAATGTCAATGGCCCCACTTTGCTCTGTAAAGGAAAGCAGGAGCTGTGATGCACATCTTGTGTGACTAGTGTGGTGGCTCATTTGTGCTGTGAGGGACCTGTGTCCCCACCAACTGTGTGACCTCCTGGTGGGTGGAGGAGCCTGTGTGTGTGGCGTCAGATCTATGTGGAGGAAATATTCCATGGCAATAATTTAGAAAGGCCAACATGCCAGAATTGCTGGGGAGGTTGGCTGGGAGGAAGTGCTGTGTTTGCTCCTTGGGACAGTTGTCTTGGAAGATAAATAAGAGAAGAGTTGTGGGGGAGAAAAGACGATGAGGGGTAAGAGGAAGGGAGGAGTGGGCGGGTGAGAAAAAGCAGGGAGGAGAGAGAGAAGGGAGGGTAAAGGAAGAAAAAGGGGAAAGAGAAAGCAGAAGGGAGGGAAGAAGGTGGAGGGGTACAGAAGGTGTTTAATAGGACAGAAGGGCCTGAAGGGGACCAGGGAAGAGAGAGCACATTACTGGAGGGGGAGATCCAAAGGCCTAAGACAACCCAATGGGGTGGGCAGGGACGGGGATCTGGAGCATCTGGGCATTCTCATCATCAGCACTTCTTGCCCAGGCAGCCCCATGGTCGTGGTGGAGAGGAGTCTCTAAAGAGTAAGAAGGAGACCTCTCATCTACAGAAGTTGGGGTGTCCTTGGGGACAGGATTAGGGTGTCTGGGGCAGCTTGGGCACAGGCCCGATTGCCAGAATCCATTATGCCTGAGAGTTGGACCAGGAGCCCAGAGCAAATGCTGACAAGTCTCAACTTTCAGCAAAGACCTTGGTTGGGCTATGGAGAGTCTTCTTTACCCTTGAGACTGGACTGTCCTGGGAAAGAGAGACAAAGACGTGGGAGAGGTGGAGCTGCCCTCACACCGAGGAGGAAGAGATGGGGGCTCCTGAAAGCACTCAGTCCCTTGATACCACTCAATGTGGCTGTGGCTTAAAGGCTATGGAATGCCTTTAGGCTCCTTTCAGGAAAAGGGGAATGGCCACCCTCACATAACCCTCTGGATTCAGGGGTCACCTCTCCCACTGTGATCCTCACCTTAAACCGGAAGTGTGGAGGGACAGACAGGTCCCCTGCACGTTGCATATAGGGGATCTGAGGCACAATCCTAATTCCCCTGGCCCAGGGCCTCCTAAGTGGGCCAGTGGTGGGGCCAGAACCAGAAACATGGCAATTCACAACCTGGCTGAACGCCCTTGTCAGTGATTTTCTTATTCCTCCTCCATCTGGAGAAGCATAAAATGGAAGGTCAGGCATTGACTCTGAGACACCGGACTTTCAAGGAGTCACAGGGTCACCCTGAGATGGAAACAAAAGGGAAAACGACCCATCTTCCCAGCTTCCAGGAGATGTGCAGCCTGTCTCCACAGACTGCTTGCTCCTCATCACAACTGCGGCAAAGTGCTATTTTCCTTTCAGCGGTGTGCACAGGTGCCAATCCAAATGAATATTATTCACACACTTCTGTCCAAACACAGTGAAGTCTTCAAAGGTTGGTTAAACCCCTGACACTGTTGCTTTATTTTTCCTGTACTTCCTGCCAGGTGAAGACCTCCCTCCTATGACCTCACTCCTCCTACTCCTCTGTTCTTCTCCCCACATGCCCTTCCCCCACAGGAATCCAAGTATCCCATGAGAGGATGGCATCTTGTCTCCTTGGGAGGGGGGATGGCAGGGAGCCTAGCTTGGCTTTGGTTTGCTGAGGACTCAGGGAGTAGGGTACATCCAGGACACCTTGTGTGTGATGGAGGCTGGTGGTGGGGGCCATTTAAGGGTGGGGAAAGGAAGAGATTTGAATTTGACTACCGAGCAAAAATCCATTTCCTGCTAGTAATGACTGGCTGGTGCCTACTGGAAATCACAGCCACCCTTCTCGACTCTCCCAGTGTCATTAGTCTTCAGTGGAGCGATGTCTCATTGGAAATCACACCTGGTGAAGTGAGGCGTGACATGCAGCTCTCCAGACCTGCCTTCGCTTTGCAGCCTGACAGTGGCTATTCAGAAGTGCCCAGCCCTGCCCAGGGTTCACTGGATAACCCAAGAGACCCAGTAATGCTTTATCATTCTTCAGGTTTCCTTAGTCTTAACTATCAACAGAGGTGGGGTGGGTACGAAATCTTCAAGCATCTCGACCACCTGCAGAGATTCACAGAGTGCCTGGTAACCAGGAAAGTCTCACGAGTAAGTCAGATCAGGAGAGTGACAACGTGAAAGATCAAGGGGCCTTCCAAAGGTCACAGAGTCCAAGAAGTTCTTGTTTTGTTTGCCCCAGCATCCATTTCCCTTTCTTTTGGTAACAGAATCCCAAGTGTCCTTAGAAGAACCACACTCTTCCTGCTGCAGTTGAGAGCTTTGGATGGGCGCCTCTCCATACCCTCCACCCCTCCTTCAGGGGTGGGCGTATGACCAATAATGGCCAATCAACATTGCACTGTACCGACTGGTCCAAGGATTAGTATGGAAACCCAAGTGCAATGGTGATTACTGATTGGGAAAGAGGTATTCTTTTTACCTGGTGCTGCTAAATTGATTAAGGTAAGACTGGGGCCACTTTTGACTATCTTGTTACCACATGGAGTGACCACATTAGTGGCTAATGAAGGTAAAGTATAGTGGAAACATATATACAATCACCTGGTTTACAGCAAATGCTTCCCTATAATTCACTGAGGGTAAAAGATGTACTTTTCAATAAATGGTGCTGGGTTAATTGGATATTCATATGGAAGAAAATGAACCTTGACCTCTACCTTACGCCATTCATAACAAATTAATGTGTGAAGGATCATAGGTCTAAATATGAAAGCTAGAACTATCAAGTTTCTGTAGAAAAACAAAGGAGAATATATTTATGCCTTTGAGAGAGACAGAATTTTCTTCAGCAGGATATACACACCCCCCCACACAAAACTAAACATAAAATAAACGTTAAATTGGACTTCATCAAAATTAAGAACCTCTATTCATAAGAAAACATCATTAAGAGAAAGAAGAAGCAAGCCAAAGACTGGGACAAAATATTTGCAACTCATGTATCAGAAAAAGAACTACAATATTCAGAATGTATAAAGAATTCTTACAAACCAGTAAGCAAACGACAGACAATCCAATTAAAAAATGCTGGTGGGGATGTAAATTGAGACAACTGCTCTAGGAAACTATTTTGAAGTATCTATTAAGACTAAACATACAAATGCTCTATTTTCTGGCAACTCTCCTTCTGAGTATATATACCCAACAGAAATGAGTGCTTTTGTTCGCCAAAAGATGTGTAAAAAAATGCTCATAGCAGCTTTATTCACAGTGGCCAAAATTGGAAACAATCTATGTGTTTATCAACAATAATTTGTGATATATTCATATAATAAAATACTGCACAACAATGAAAAAGAACAAACTTTCTTTTTCACACAAGAAGAAGCACAAAGTCTACAATCATAATCCTGATGAGGCAAAGTCAGCCACACAAGAAGACCCACTGTATGATTCAATTTGTACGAAAGCAAGATAGGAAAGACTAGACTGCAGTGAAAGAAGTCTAGCACAGTAGCTACCCTTAAGGGGTTATGGATCACAGTGGGGCGAAAGAGAGCCTTATGGGGTCCTGGAAACTCGATACCTTGATCTGGGTGGTAATTTTGTGTGTAGAAATTTACTGACATGTACACTTAAAGATCTGTACACTTTACTGGGTGTAAGCTATACCTCAATTTTCAAAAAAGAATAGTGAAGAGAAGGGACAGGGTGAATCTTGTGATATCATCTGAGCACCTGGATCCAGCCATGCCTGAAGATGAACACTGCTGTACCCTTAGGAGCCAATTAATTCCTTTTTTTTTGGCTTAAGTCAGTTTGTACTGGGTTTTCTCTCCCTTGCTACTATTACAATTATCCTCGTAATTACCATCCCCTTGTGTCCAGGCCAGAATATTCCTCTTTCAGCCTGAGCAGATGGAGGAAGTCCTACACTCATTGGGTGCCTAGGCAAGCAAGTTCCTCAGTCTGTTTCTGGCTCTACTAGAGTATGTCATTGGGCAAGACTTCAACATCTTTGTGCCTCAGTTTTTTCATTTGTAAAATGAAGCTGATAATAATACCTACCTCATACAACAAGACATATCCCTGTATGAGTCTCACAAATCTTTTATTCTTTCTGGTCCTCATTTGATTAGTGTTTATGACTATGACTGCCACGGAGACAAGGATTGTGTCTGTTCTGCTCCCTACCATATCTCTATGGTAGAGATAGAGATAGTATCAGGGCCACCCCTTGAGTGTGTAAAGTCCTGTGAAAAATTTTTTTGGTGGAGCCTCTGTCTACATAATCAGTTTAAGTCACATGAGGTCAGTGTGTCAGCACCATTCTTGTGGGCCAGTCTCATGGGCCTCCATGAAAGAAACACTGCTATGGCTACAGAGAGTGACCTGCTCGCCAGTCGCACTCCTGGAAGAGTTTCCATAGGTGACTCACCTCAGAGCATCTGGTCAACCCCACGTATGTGTGTACGGGAGTTGGGGATGCCCTGAGGGGAGAAACTGGGATGGAGCTCTTGAAGGGCTCAGGGTTGCCCATCTGGTCAGCATTGCCAGCTCCAGTAGCTACCAGGCGCCAGAGAGAGACTTAGAAAATTCACAGAAAGATGTTCCAAAGCATGGAGCTTGGACATACTGGCCTTTTTTTTTGCCAAGGTCTTAGGTCAGGACTGCCCAGTACAGCATCTGGCCATTCAGAGGTCCTCAATTCATGTTTGTTTGAATAAATGAGAAAATGAACGTCTTCATGAGGGTTATGTAACACATGGTAAGTGGTCAGTGGTGTGGTTTTATTCTTATTCCTGAGAGGCAGGAACCCTCCTTGCTCTCATGCCCCCCAAAGCAAAGGGGTCGGGTAACGGGCTCTTGTGACTGAGGATCAAGTGGGTCAGCTTCTCATAGGGTCAGGCTTGGGAACAGTCCCACTGTGGTCCTATCATGGAGGACAGATTCCCAAGGAGAAACAAAGGGGCCTGGAAATCAGGCCAGGGAGAAAAAATACTCTTTTGGGGTTATTTAGCGTTTGTTAATTGGTCACCTCGTTAGCAGCCCATCTGCAGCCTGATTCTAGGAAGTGAGCAGGGGAAAAGGGAGTGGGCCGCCCTGGCCAAGACTGGCCTCCCGGACTCAATAAGGATGGAGCAATTACCGGGACTTCCAGAGCCAATTCCCGTTAAGAGTGCGCCAGGCCTGGCTTTGTACTATGGAGGAGGAAAAGGTCAGTGTGCTCCGTGGGAGGAGAAAAAGGAGCCCTTCACAGTGAAAGAGGCTGCCTGAGGGAGGGAGAAAAAGGAGGGCTCTGCTGAGGTGAAAAACTAAAGAAAGTCTGACATTTGGAAGTTCCTCAGAATGAGGGGAGGAGGATAATGAAATGAAAATTACAAGGGAGAAAGGACCAAGGAAGAAACCAGGAGACACCAAGGGGGAGCATGCTGGGGGGTTCATGACTGTGCTGGGATCAGCTGGCCGGGCAGCCTTGCGGGGGCTGCCCGTGTACCCTGAGCCCACTCTCGGCCTCATTTTCCCCATTTGTAAATGGAGGGGCTTTGTAGGTCTGGTGCCTGTTGGTCTCTGACTCTATGCTTGTGCAGGCATGGGAAGGGAGGAGGGTAGGGCTGAAAGACGTTACTAGGAATGCTAATTTCTGCCATCCCCTCTGACGTGATCTGGGGCATAAATAGTGCTGCTTCCCGAACATTCCTCCATATGTCCTACCTCTTGCACTAAAGTGGAGCCATGTGGCTAGACCTGGCCGGTGAGCTGTGAGCAGAGCTCATGGGTCATTTAGAAGCTGAAGCGAAGAAGAGCCGATGAATGGCCCTCCAGTTGCCTCCTCCCTGACATGACACATTCCAAAGCCTGAGTCCCTGAGTCACTAAGTGGAGGAGAGGTGCCCACTGACCCACACTGGTATGGGTATCATGAATGAGAGATAAACCTCTGTTGTTGGTAGCTTGTTTGATCTGGGATTGTTTACCACGTAAACATAACCTAGTCTGTTCTGACCCATGTACAGGTTAAGTTTAGACCCTCAGGATTACACAATTGCAGCAGCTTCCTACAGGGCAATTGTGTCCCCAGGATCATCCTTTCTGGCTCAGCTGCCTCAGGGCTACTTATATATTGATCCTATATGTCAGTCCTTATTCACATACCCTCGGTGGTTCTCCACTGCCTGCCGACGTGTGAAAAGTAAACTCCTTTCAGTACTGGGTAAAGGCCTTTCAAGTTCGTGTTTAAGACCTGCTCTGAGAGTTATTCAGTTGGGACTGAAAGAGAAAGAGAAGCAGAGATGAGGGTAGCAAATCACCCTGTTCGCAGAGGCCCAGGGGCTGAGGTGTAGACCTGACAAGCAGGCTTCAGGGGCTGGGCTGTGTATCTTAAACAGGCTTGGTCTCTGTGGGGCCTGGCTGTCTATGCAGTTACTGAGAGTTGCCCACACATACTCGTCCAAAAACACCCCATCCACTGAGATAAGAGGATGTCTCTCTCCTTTGTCTGTTGGAACCCAATGAGCTGAAAGAAACAAAGTTAGCAACTATGTGAGACCAACTTATGGATCAGCCCTCTGGTCCTGAGCCCTGTGGGATGGGGGGGAGGGTCTTTCCTCATCGAGAAGTGGGTATTTTTCTTTCACAGTATGTGGTTCGCTCTCCCAGGACTAGGCCTGCAGGGATTAAGGGGAACCCATAAAATCAGCTCCCTTCCTAAATGCGTCAGAATATCATGGCCCCGGGATTTCTGACTGTGTGGAATGATTGATTCTCTGATATCTTGGCCCAGCCCAGGAAGCCCAGAAACAGGATCAGACTCCCATAGACTCACCCTCCCTTTTGCTGGAAAGAAGCAAGACATCAACAACAATAGACACGGGGTATATCTACATATGCACTGCTTAGAGTCCATGGGGGCAGGGGGACACCTTTCTCCTGACCCTTCCTCTGTCTTTGTTTCAAGAACATGTGTCCTTGTTTCCCAAGAACCCTTTCCAAGGGACTATGTGTAGGTGTGAGTGGAGGTGGGACACAGAGGGAGTTTCTGCGTGAAAGAAGGAGCATGGAGGCTCCAGTGGGCAAGGTGAGGATGCTGGTGGCATATATTCTCTCCCCTCCCCTAGCCCTCCTGCCCTCATCCTCAGAATTCCTCCCTCTCCTTCTCTTCTGACTGGCCCAGTCTGTTCTTAGGTTCTGAGCACTGCTCCAAGATCCTTTCTTTTTTTTTTTTTTTTTTTTTTTTTTTGCCTCGCTCTCCTCCACCCTGTCACCCACAGCAGTGGGTATTCATTATTTAAACAACCCATGCCTCTGAAGTCTTATTTATCCAACATCTTTCCACAGCATATGTCAAAATTTACAGTAAGTGCATTCATCCCATAATAAACATTTGGCTTTGCTGGTCTACCAGCAGCAGGGCTAATTAGGGAGAGCGATTCCCTTGTTATCTGAAGGGAGGTCAGATACAGCAATTAGCATCCTTGCATAGCTTCCATAATTGTGACTTTGAGGCTAGGCCCTTTGGTGCCAGGTGGAGAAGCGAAGTTGGCAGGGAGGAAAGGGGAGCCTTCCCCAGCAAGTTCTGGAAATCCAAAGCTGAGCTTTGAAAAGCAGCCTGACTAGTTAGTTTCCTGGGCTCCCACATTTCTGCTTGAAGTCAGCTCCCTGCTTGCCTCTCCCCTCCCAAGCAGGGCCCAGATCTGAGAATATTCTCTCTCTCACCCACATCCATCTACCCAGCTCTGTCTGTGGGCATTCGAGAGGAGATTTCCACTTGAAAATCTTGTTATTGCTTCAAACTGAAAGCATAGGAACCAAATGGACACAGCTAGCGATCAGCACTTTAGGGTTTGAGAGAAGCTTAAAAGTCATCTGTTTCATCTTGTGCTTCCCCTCCATTGTCTTGAGCCTCTGCCAAGCAGTTGTTCAGCTTTGGTGGGGCATCTCTGGCCTCCCTTCCCTGGGGAGGAGAGAGCTGAGTGCTCCAGCCTGGGCTGGGGTTCTCTAGGAGCCAGACTGAGCCATGGGCATGGCTGGGATGCTGCATGTGCCATCCTTGGACAATGCAAACTTGGAGGTAAAGATGTCCAGAGGGGCAGGTGCAAGGGAACATGTAGAGAGCCAGGCCCAGGTCTGAAGCAAAGGTGATGAGAGGGAGCAAGCAGGAGCAATGGGGGCCCAGAGGGCTGCGGCTCGGGGGTCCCCACGGCCATGCTCAGGTTCGATAATTCACTAGAAAAACTCACAGAACTCAGCTGGACTGCTATACTCATGGTTACAGTTTATTATAGCAAAAGGATACAGAGTATAATCAGTGACAGGGAGAGGTGCACAGGCAGGGCCCAGGAACGTCCCAGGTGTGAGCTTTCAGATGTTCTCTCCCAGTGGAGTCATCTAGACAGCGCTTACTTGCTCTGGCAACCATGTGTGGCCACACACACCACGTATAGCCAGCCAGGGGAGCTTGGCTGAGCCCTGGTGTCTAGTTTGTACGGGGGACAGTCATGTAGGCATGGAGCATACCTGCATGATGGACCTTAGTATCCAGTCACCCCAGAGGTCACACTGATGCTGAGTGACCCAAGACCTCCAGGTGAAGAAAGACACTCCTATCAGGCAGATATTCCAAGGGCTTAGAAGTTACCTTCCAGGAGCTGGGCAAGGACCAAATGTTTCTTAGGGTAAAGTTAGTCCTTGCCCACCTGGAAAGATATCCAAATAGGAGGCTGAGGAAATGTTAGCAGAGCAGGTGGCACCAGACGACATGGAGGTCTAGGCCTGCCTGGAGGAAACCACGTCCCTCTCTGCCCCTCATTTCCTCATAGAAAACACTAGAATGTGAACCCAGAAAAAGTTTGGAGTGACCTCTCTGCCTGGGGGTGGGCTGGTCTCCAAACAGAAAGTCTGAAAGAGGAAGCTGATTATGGTTCGAGAGCAACACACATAGCTGGGTGAGGAGTGATGACATAAGGGCTTGGAGCTGGTCAGATGTGCATCCCCAGGGAATGGAATTTTGCTGTTTGAGAGGCAGTAAGTGCATTGAGGTTCCAGAATCAGGAGAATCCGGGTTTTAAAGCCTGTCTCTACCCCGTCCCAGCTTCGTTGCTTGGGTAAATTACATAACCTCTTTGAGACTTGGCTTTCTCACCTGTCAAATGAGAATGGCTCCCATGTCATCTGGCCGGGGTGAGGCTTGCATGAGATGAACATGAGATCAGTGGTAACTATCTTTATCCTCACCATTGTCACCTCCTGATGAAGCAGAGTTCATCTTGTAGAAACTCTTGGTCTCTATAAAGTTATTTTTTATATGGAGATGAAAACTTTTTTTTTAAAAACAACTTCCTTGTTACGCTGGCCTTGCTCTTCATCTTTTATTTCTCTCAGTGGCATCACCATTTTTTTCAGGACCATCA
Source organism: Mesoplodon densirostris (assembly GCF_025265405.1). Lineage (NCBI taxonomy): Eukaryota > Metazoa > Chordata > Mammalia > Artiodactyla > Ziphiidae > Mesoplodon > Mesoplodon densirostris. The sequence continues at coordinate 109,427,869 of NC_082667.1, read as the reverse complement.
ACTATCCATTCATTTATTCCTTCAGTCATTCATTCAAAACCTGCTTATTGATATTTGTCTGTTGATACCCATATTGCACTAAAGACCGTGGAAAACTAAGGCAGTCCTCACCCTCAAGGGACTTATGTTTAAGTGAGATAACAAACAACTGCATAAAGCAAACAGTTAAAATGTTTTGTTTGGCAAATGTACTGAGTACTTAGGGTATAAAAGAAGCAGTGATCTGTTTTAGGTAGTCCATTATCCCCTTGAGGTAACTTACAAATTCTCTCTCTTTTTTTCCCTATTCTCGTTGTTATGGGTTCAAGAATTGTAAATAAATTTAATCTCAGGTTGGAATTCACAGTGACTGCTAGTGTCATCCTCGAGGGCTGTGTTGAGAGAGATTCTAAGGCTGCATCTCGCCGGGACTGGATAAGATCATCAATCTAAAGAGAATTTGAAAGCCGTGATTATTGCATAAGTTGACCTTCTATCATTGGCGCATGCTCAAGGCTCAGACCAGACTGTCGCCCTCACTGCCTGTGAGCCGCTTCATGCCACTGCCCTTCTCTGATCCCCTATCAGGAATACCCTGGCTCAATTCACACCCATGGGTCACAATTGTCTCTCTCTTCCCAGAATAATGCTCATTACATAACTCACTGTCTCATGTCTGGTGGAGTGTCTTCACTTTGGGTCGTATAGTCCTTGAGCAAGACTTTTATATCTTCGTCTGTCTCCCCCCCAGGCTAGTACCGGTCTTGGCTCATGATTGGTGCTGACTGATTGATACACAGCCATTCCAGGGGATTATGAAGGGCTCTAGCAAAACTTCTTCGTTAGAAATGCCCTGCCACATTGCCTCTAGATAAGGCACTTGTCCAAAACTCTGCAAAGAAACAAATGTGATGTTAAGTGAGTAGCCCACTCCCTTCCTCTCTGTTGCTTTTACTTGGTGTTTCCTTGCAGTAATACCTCTCTGCTTCTTCCATCCGTGCAACCCAAGGCACAATTTCTAAGTGGACCTGGGAGAACTCCCAGCCTGGCTGGAGCCAGAGGGATTGGAGTAGAATGAAGCTGTGGATGTGCACTGTGTTAAAACTGCCTTCAAAATGATGATAGCTCAGAAAGGAGTGTCTCTGAGGGGAGGCAGGTTTTGGGGGGCTCTGTGGAGAAGCCGATGGCAGAGAATTTGAAAGCTATGATCATTCTACAGATCTGACCTTCTGCAACACGAGCATTGGAGCACTGGAAATTTTCCTGGGACAGGGAAATTTGAAGCCTGGGGAAGAGCCCATGAGAAGCTGATCTTGATGAGAGGGGTGGTGGCAACCCACTCCCTAGGAAAGTTGGAAGGGATAAAGATGTCTAGGGGGCCCTAGCTATTAAAATCTGGAAAGAAGGTGCTCAGATATAGTGAATCCAACAGTTTTGGAGGTTGGCATTCAGGAAACGGTCAATGAGCAGGGTTCAAGGATGCATAAGGGAAGTGCTGTTGAAGAGGCATCTATGCATCATTCCTTTCTTCAACAACACGCTGTGAACGGCCACTGTGTGCCAAGGATGGTGTCAGGCACGAGGGACACAAAGAGAAATAAGACATAGTCCTTGTTGTGGAGGCTGTGTAGGATCCATCCAGGCCTCTGAAGCACAGGAAAAAAGGACAAAACAATGAGCTTGGAGAGGTCAGCTGGAGGCCCATAACAAAGCACCTTGAACATGCTGAAGAACTTAACCTTTATCCAGTGGGAAATGGGGCCGCCCTGAGGGCACTTAAGCTAGGGAAGGACGTGGGTGTTTAGAAAAGCTGTGATGGCAGCAGCATGGAGGGTGGCTTGCAAGAGAACAAGTTGAAGTCAGGAAAGCCAATGAGGAGAGAAGAGGAATTCCAAGGACTTTGAGTCAGACTGGATTTGAGGAATACATAGAAAACTGTCCTTCACAAGGAACCATGGGCACTGAACAAAACCACTCAGTTTGGGGGTGGTATGGAAGCAAGATAAAGTAGCTAAGATGTTAAGTTATTACGTATAGAATGGATAAACAACAAGGTCTTGCTGTATAGCATAGAGAACTATATTCAATATCTTATGATAAACCATAATGGAAAAGAATATTTTTTAAAAAATAAGGCATATATATATATGTATAATTGAATCACTTTGCTGTACAGCAGAAATTAATACAACATTATAAAGCAACTATATTTCAGTAAAAATATAAAGAAGAGAAAAAGAAGACTGTGACCCGAAAACCAGCTTAAAGGAGGAGCAAATTCACTCACCTACTGGAAAATTCACTTTTAAGTGGTATCAGTACAGACTCCGGGGTCAGATAAACACATAATTTGACGTTTACTAGTTGTGCACATTTGATGTGTAACTCAGTTTCTTTATCTTTAAAATGAGCTCAAATTGTACCCACCTCGTGGTGGTTTGGGGGATGAAATGAAGTAATAAATGTGCAGCGCTTAGCACAATGTCCAGAATGGAGCAAGTTCTCATTAGGTGTTATCCATTGTATAAATTATTAGGGATTAATTGACAACAATAACACTTATTGTCACGGAGTATCCTTTTTCTAAGAAGATTAAAGAAGAAAAAGGGGAGTTTAGGGAGTATAGCTGAGGTGCAGCCATGCCTTCTCCAATGAGGTGTGAATCACACTGGCACTTGCACTGTGAGCTTCAAATGTTTAAAAAAATTTCAGATGAGGTTAGAAATGATATTAATGAATGTGACTTTCCAAAATTGTATAATGAAATGTATTGACATTTGCAAGACCTGCATAACTCAGTGAACCAATATTTCCAAAGGATCAATGCATGATGTAAAACTTCCATTCAAAGTGTAAGATAGACCAATGGATTTTAACGTAACAGAGAATGAAAAAGTTTTTTATTCCAAACCGCAACTAACCTTTAAGGAAGTACCATTTGTTGAGTTTTGATATAATTTCAAGGATATCCACAATCATCAGAAAAAGCTAACAGAATATTCCTCCCTTTTCCAATTACATATCTGTGTGAGGCCATATTTACTTCATATACTTCAACAAAATAATATATCACAACAGGATGTATTCAGAAGCAGATAAGAGAATCCAGCTGAATTTGAATTTGCCAGACAGTAAAGAGACTTATGAAAGTGTAAAACAATGCCACTGGTCTCATTAATTTTGTTTTGGAAAAACTTTAAAAAATAAAATACATTATTTATATTAACATGTAATGGATTTATTGTTGTTACATTTAAATGAATTATAAATATTTTAAAATTTTCTCAGTTTTAATTTCTAGTATAGTAAATATCGATAGATATAACCTACATAAACAAAAGCTCTTTTGAGATCTTTAGTGATTTTTAAGATTATAAGATCAAAAATCTGCTGCTCTAGATTAGAGTAACTTTCCTTCCAAATGTGAGGTCCACGGTCTTGTAAGTGAATAGCAGGTAACATCTTATGGCGTATCAGCCATGGGGATATCTCTGTGCCAGAGGTTTAAAAATGCATATATATTTGCATTCAGATCTCTTGACAGCCTTCATAAAAAGCAGAGAAACATCTCCTGTGTCATTTCTTACAGCACAGCACAGCCCAGCCCAGCAAAATTCCCTGGAATCTTGCCTCTATTAATGTTTTCACATGCCTGTGCCTTGGCTAAACCCTAGCACTTGCAGTAGAGACACCCATGTTGTTTTGAAGAAGTCTGACTCAAGAGGAAGTTTTAGATGACCTTGTATGAAGGGGTTTTGGTAGGAGTTGGGGAGTCATTCTAATGACACCCCATGTGAGCATCAGGGCAAACTCCTGCTCTGGTACCTATTTCTACCTTCATCAATCTGTGCTTCCCATCTATTGAACAGAGCCTGATGATGACGATCTGTAGTCCCATCTGTTTAAAAAGTCTTGCTTTCACCTTCCCCCAGCTGAATGTAATATCTATGTACTTTGTATGATTTCTTCTTTCTAGACTTTAGGGAGGATTCAAGGGATACCCTTGGAGCCCGAGTAATGAATGAAGACCTGGTTACTCAGCACTTTCAGGCAGGGGCTTACCACCCAGCTATCAGGAACTCTCAAGAAGAGTGGAAAAGTATGAGAACAAACTCTCTGAATTGGAGCTAAAGTATAGAAACAGGCTGTCTCATCTTTGCTGGTCATATCAAGGGGAAGGCATTGACCTCGGGAGGGGTCCTTGTGCTGTATGTAAAACTTGTTTGAAACACACAGTGTTGAGCACTGTTGGAGCTGTCCACAGTCTTGCTCCCATGATGGTGCAGACCTCATGACATCATTGAAATCTCCTAAGATTCTGCAGGCTAGATGGGCTGGGGTCTTCCCTACTTTAGCACTAGAGCTATGAGGAAGGAGAGGTATAGAGAAGGGTACCCAAGAATCTGCAAGAAGGGGTCCCACTCAAGCTATGAGGAGAGAGCAGTTTCCTGCTCCTATACATGACCCAAATCACAGACACCCTCCAGTGAGCCTTGGTGGGCAATTCCCCAGAGAGTAGTCCTACCCAGTACCTTCCATCTCAGGTCCCAAGTTGCCTGTGAGCTCTGCCAGGGGAGGCTTCAGGTTGACCAGCTCAGCAGAGAGAAGGACAGAAGGGGAAGCTTCCTCAGTCATCTCTGAGATAAAAAGAACAAAATAAGAGAGAGGGAAAAAGAGAGAGAGGAGAAAATCAAAGACTAATACTAATAATTCTCCTTTAATCTTAGAGCTTCCGGACCTAGTTTCCCTTTCATCTAGGACTTGGAAGTTATCTAGTTATTTTATGGGTAGTGAAACCACAAGGCAAAGAGAGGGTGGGGGGGGTGGGCGGAGATTAAAGTAATGAGCAGGTAAGCAGGTTTATTATTTCGTCTGATCCTTCTTTCTTTCCTGCTAATTTCTCTGAGCCAATTTGGGAGGCAGAGCCTATCATGTTAACTCAGAGACAGACTATTGTATCCATGTTCTTTCTGAAGCCATTTATCTGAAGGAAATTAAAGATCCAATTTACATAGACATTATGGCATTGTGAGGAGAATGTGTGCATGTGCGCACATGAGAGAGAGACAGAGAGAGAGAGAGAGAGAGAGAGAGAGAGAGAGAGAGAGAGAGAGAGAGAGAGAGGGCTAGGTACACATCCAAGGAAGCTGTGTTTGTGTCTTGCTCAACCTGCATTGAATATCATGTCCCATGAGGCTCTCAAAGAAATTTGCAACCACTCAACAAGTTAGCTCAAGAAGACATTGGGTCTCAACAGAAATCAGGATCCAGGCAATGGGGAAGATGTTTATTAAACTGTGACTCAAAGCTCAGGATCCTGCATCTCCTTATCATTGCTACAAGGTCACAATGGAGGAAATGGGACCCTTTTGAGCTTGATATCTGCCCACTTGGACACCCAGTTGTGTTGCCTCAGCCTTTGTGTGTGCCTGTATGATGGGGAACAGGGTAGAATAGCTGTTGGGAAGAAGAGGTCAGACTCCCAGTTTAACCCTTAGCTTCCAGGTGAACCCAATCCAGAGCAGAGTCCTTGGTTCTGCCTCAGGGAAATGAGTGACCTGGGACAACATGTATCATCTTGGGAGAGGGGGCACTTCATTTACTCGTGAAACATAGATAAAAACACCTATCCTGCCTATGACCCTGGTTTGTTATGAGAATTAAATGGAGAGAGACACATAACAGTACATTAAACAGAATTTGGCAGGGAAGAGAGGATAACACACCCAGCTACAGTGGTTTGTTTTGAAGATTCTTTCAGCAACAGCCAATTTCCCTTTGCTTTGGGTTCACGCAAGAGCCTTGTGATGGATAACTTGGCCTCCTGAGCAGACCTGTTCACTAGCCCACGCCGATGCCAGTGGTCCTGCAGGAGATGCTGCCATTGTGAATGAGGGCCAGCATTCACCTCCAATCCTCCTGTTCCTTCATTGGTTCTTTCATTCATTCAACTCATATTCACAGATGAACTGTTGCAATGGTTCCTGGTCTTGGCTCCACTTCAGATCTTCTGGGGAGTTATAAAAAACTCCCAGATTCCTCCCCAGACCAATTAATTCAGAGGTACTGGGAGTGGCTCCTAGACATCAATATTTTTATAAAGCATCCCAGGTTGCTCTAATGAGTGGCCAGGGCTGAAATCATTGACCTGGTGTACACTGGGCCTTGTGCTTGCCTCCAGAAAAAAGACTAAGATGCCCTTAGCTCAATGTAAAACATCCCCTTTGCATCAGATCACTCCTGGGAGAGGTAGAGGGATTATAATCCTGTTTTTGCAAAGTTGAAGATCAGGATGAGACCTAAACTTCCTTTTTTTTTTTTTTTTTTGCGGTACGCGAGCCTCTCACTGTTGTGGCCTCTCCCGCTGCAGAGCACAGGCTCCGGACACACAGGTTCAGCGGCCATGGCTCATGGGCCCAGCCACTCCGCGGCATGTGGGATCTTCCCGGACCGGGGCACGAACCCGCGTCCCCTGCGTCAGCAGGCGGACCCCCAACCACTGCGCCACTAGGGAAGCCCTGACCTAAACTTCTTGATGACACCATGAAACGACCTTCCCATCTACCCCTCCATCATGAGCCCAGGCTGCTGGCCTTACTCCTTCAGAATAATAGGTCCTTCCCAAATCTCAGGTACCACTAAGCTTAACCTGGCCTCCCAGTGTTGTCTCTTCCCTGGACTGGGCAGCTCCTAGGTCCCTCTGTCTGTAGCACAGATGGTAGAGTTGGTTTGGTGAAGCTCAACCTGTTCTCCACCCAGGCTCTGGGCCAGGTCCTTCCAGAATTCACGAGGAGACCATCATCTCAGGAGTCATCTGCCTCATATTTCTTTCCTCCAGGAGTTCCCAGAAGACTACCTCTGTTCTTCCTTCCTGAAGCCTGGACTCCTTTTGCATGGGCAGCTAAGGTTATAGTTTGTTCCTGAAATAATGTAGCTCATTTGAAAAGGAAAACAAAAGATGCCTGTGCTCTTACCAATGACTCTAGGTCAGGCGATACGCTCTCCCCACTTTGGGTTTTTATGATTTGACCAGGTGACACCTCCTTCAGGCAGGAATCTTTCAAGGGTCACTTCCCCACCCCATGCGTTTGTCCTCCATACCTCAGTTAGTTTACTTCCCTGCCCCCTGTCCCCAGCAGTCCGCACCCTCATGCTTAGCCCATGCCTATCACAAGTCAAGGAGGGGGTACCAGCTTAGGGCAGGAATGTGGCTCACCGCTGGGATAGAAGTCAGGCTTCCCAATCAATTGTCTCTTCCTTTGGTCTCCCTTCAGAGCTGGCTGCTGAAATTGGATGGGATTGTGATATTTTATCATTCAAGTCTGTTAAGAATCTGTTTCTTTCTGCATTCAAAACTTTATTCCCATCTTCTCAGGGACTTAAAATACTGCCCTTGAACCGAGACGGGACCCTGGCACATTAAACACACTCGCAACTACAGAGCTCTGTGTGTGTTGCCGCAGATGGTCCTAAGGGGAGCGTCAGTAAGAGATGTGTGCTTGCTCTAGTACACAGAGAAGCCTTACTTCTTGATGGAGTTGATCTGAGGGGCGGCGGTGATGGAGGGGTTTGTTGTTTGTCTCCAAAGGAGAAGAGGGGAGGAGAGGTTTAAACTCCAGGAGGAGTTGGCTGGCATCAGCAGCCTCCTTCCCATGGAGGATCCTGGTCTCCTCCTAGAGCAGAAGCAACGAAGACGCCAAGACCCCTGAGACTCCACAACGCCAACTCTTTCTCCCTTGAATAATCATAAAGACACCATCATTTGTGTGGTACTTTTCTATGCTCTACCTCATTTACTGCTCATACTAGCCCTGTGGGTAGGTAATGCTGTTATTACAATTGTCAGATGAAGAGATGGAGGCTCCCAGAGAACAAATGGCATGCCTGAGATTGCCCAGGTAATATTGGACCTATGTCCTTTCTTTTGTTGAAGGTGGCAAATAGGTTTCAATACCTGATTGACTGATAGCTGTTGCTTAGAAAGTAGGCTGAGTTGAGAAGGATTTTTGAGATTGCATCTGAGCTCAGTGGGAAAGAAGGTTGCAGTTGATGTGGAAGGTAAACTGATATTTTAGCATCTAAACTGGGACACTTTTGAGAGTGAAAGGGATTATATTAATAACTATGCCTGAACAAAAAGTATAAATCGGACTGTCCCCGGTCAAGCAGGATACATGGTCACCTAACTAAGTAATCACGTGTGATCTGGGTATCAGGGTGGGGGTAGCAGGTGGGGTTGACAGGCGGCAATGAACATTTCAGCTCTGACTTATTTCTATGATTCCCATGAGGACTTTTCTTCTCATTCCCACACCAATGGGCAAGCTCAGCCTTTCACGTCCTGCCAAAAGTTGAGAGGGCTGTCACAGATCAGAGGTCATCTAATATGACTGCAATCCAGACCATAGTATGTCTTGCCATTTGTGCTCCCAAATCCTCAGTCTCCTCCTCTCCTGGAGGGAGAATAACCAAACAATGGTGCAAGGAAAGGGGACCCTCACAAGCTGAATACTTCTCTTTTTTGACAGCAACATTAATATTATGACCATCTTTACCCATCACCCAGCTTGAGGATAGCCACAAAATCTCTCAAATACCACTCTGTGCTTATTTGACAAATACCTGTTCACTGCTGTAATTTGCTGCCAAACCCTCATCACCTCTTGCTTTGACTGTTTCAACAGCATCCTACATTGTCTCTCTGCCTCCACTCTTGCCCCTCCAGTTCGTGACGCCCTCTGCTAATAGATGGGTATTTCTAAAAATTCAAATCTAACTATACCACTTCCTAAAAATCTGCCTAAAAGTCTTCACTGGTTTTCCACACTTGTTATGGACTGAATGTGCATCACCAAAATTCACCTGTTGAAGCCCCAATCCCATTGTGATGGGATTTGGCGGTGGGGCCTTTAGGAGGAAATTAGGTTTAGATGAGGTCATGAGGGTGGGGCTGCCATGATGGGATTAGTGCCTTTATAACAAGAGACACCAGAGAGCTTGTTTTCATTCTCTTCCTGCCCACCCTGAGGAAAGACCATGTGAGGTGACCACCTGCCAGCCAGGAAGAGAGGCCTTGACAGAACCTGGCCATACCAGCACCTTGATTTTGGACTTCCAGCCTCCAGAACTGTGAGAAATAAATTTTCCTTTAAGCTACCCAGTCTTTGGCATTTTGTTATGGCAGCCCAAGCAGAGTCAGGCAGCATCTAAAACAATTAGACTCACTTTTACAGCCTTCCATAATCACTTTCCCTTACCTCCCCATATGGACTCTGACATTACCAGATTATTCAACATTTTCTGATTACATACATGGAAACTATTTCATGCTTCTATACCTTTGCTGGAATCTCTTTTCTCATATCCTTTTACATCTAGTCAATGCTCACTTAACCCTTAAAGCCCCAACTCCTATCAAACCTTCCCAATGCCCCAGTCCCAGGCAGAGGTAATCTCTCCATCACTTTGCAGCTTGGTTCCATTACAGTGTGCATACTGGCTTAAGGCTTTCTCCCTCCCATTAGATGTGAGTTCAAAGGTGTAGGAATTGAATAGTGTTCATTTCAAACATGATGTCTGGCATACTAGGTGCTTAAATAACATTTGAGAAATTAATAAATACACAGAAAATGGGTGAATGAATAAATGAATGAATGAATGACACCAGGTCCCTGGATAGAGCTTCTCTCTACAAAAATGTTCAGGCCATCAAGGAAATACACTCTGGCTTCCAGGGAGTTCCCTCAGTAAAAGAACTGGTGGGGAGGAGGATGACAATGAAATCAGCCATGGAAGCTGAATACATCTGCAGTGTTACCTGCTGCCCTCTGCGGACTCACTCTGGGTAGAGGTCAGAGGACACCAGTGGGAAGCAGTAGGCGTGGATAGTCAGGATGGGGGTCCATCGCGTGGTCCACATAACTTGCTAAGAAAGCTCTGCTGAGAAGTGGAAAGTGGAGGAACAGAGAGTGGAAAAGGAGCTAAGCAAACAAGCTCCTCTCTTTACTTTCACATACCTTGTTCCCTACCCTAATCTTTCTCTTCTGCCCCGAAACTGTTCGTGACTTTCCTTGCTTGCCCCTAGCAGCATTCGTCCCCATCCCTCCCCTTCTTCCATGACGCTAGCCTTGCCCTCTGGAGAGACTCCAGGAGCCTGCCCTCCCTGGTCTTCCTCCTCAGCCTCCTCCTTGGGAATGCTGGGCTCAGAAATCCTCCCGCTGTTCCCCACCAGCAACACCCCACAGTGATGCTGCAGATGGGTGGGGTGCAGATGGGGGTGTGGGGGAGAAATATGGCCTGGACCTGAGCCTGAAATAGAGAGTTCAATGGGCATCAGCCCCCACAAGCTGCCCCAGCCTCACTCGGAAACCCCACTTTGTTCTCAGGCTCTCACGCTGTGGAGGGTCCTAGTTGTGCCTTTCCCTGGCCTCGTCGCCGACCCCTGGCTGCAAATCTGTTCCTCTGCATTTCTCCTCTTTGCCCCAGTGCATTTTGGCAGCCCAATTAGTGCCTGGTGGATAGTTTCTTGAGTCTGAGCAATCCGCCCACCCAACCTTTCACCTCCCAATTTTGCTTTCCTGCCCTTGTTGGGAGATGTTTGACAAGCTCTCTTCCATTTCATCTTTAAGCAACTGACATGCTCAGAAGCTCTTCTGCCGTCTTCCAAATGAAAAGCAGGTTAATTAAGGCATATTTTCCAGCTTGTTTTTAAAAGAGAAAACAAAAGAGAAAGAACAGGTATCCTACTTAATGGCTCTTTCCACAGAATGTTTCTTTCCGCAGAAGTCTTCAGCGTGTGATGGCCTAATTGAGGGCTTCCTAATCTGGCACTGAAGAATGGAGCAGGGCGGTGCCTGGTCCCCCACCTATCTCCCACTCTCTGTCAAGGTCCAGCTTATGTGCCATCTCATCACGGAAACCTCGCCTCTCCCTAGGACTATGTTAGGTGATGATGGTGGATGCTGTGCTGTGCAGCCCAGAACCTTCTGAAGAAGGCACTGAAGGAGGCACTCTGCTAGCTGTTGGGAGGGTTGTCAGCTGACAGCTCTTACCTGTTAACCCTCCTTAGGAATTACCATTGCTGACGAGAGTCATCTTGCCCGAAGTCATGGCCCTTTCATGGGGCATCCCGCATCTGATGATTGGCTCGTGGAAAGGTGTCAAGGCCTAGCAGGGTACAGCTCTGAGATGCCAGTCTAGCTTCAGTTTCCTGTGGTGTCACTGTAGCCTTTAAAGAGGCTGCATTTCAGCCCAGATCCTCCCTCTGCCCAATCTTGCTGCCTTCACTTTCCCAGAGGGGTTGATCCCATGAATACTCCATAATAATATTCCTGCCCACTAATTTTCATCTCAGGGGCTGATTGCTGGGCAACTTGACCTGTAACACAGCGAACCTCGTCTGTGTTACTGTAGTATCCTTTCCAGCCATCATCATCAGTGTGCAGTAGTATGCTGGGTACCAAAGAGGCATGTTAGGAAGGACATAATGTAATGAGGCAATTTACAATTTTTCATCTAGCAGAGATATGTTGGTTTGATTCTTTTCAGACTTCTCATGCTCTATTAATTCCTACAAAACACTGTCTACCATCTACCTACCTACCTACCTACTTACTTACCATCTATCACCTATGTTTCTTTCTTCCATCTATCTATCTATCTATCTATCCATCTATCTTGCTGTAGTAGATGCTGTTGGTACTCCACTCAGATAACCTTTACTGGCTGGTGCTCCTGTCTCCCAGATGCTGTAAATGTTGGCTCATAACACTTCACAGCTGCCTCCTTTCTGGAGAATTTCCCTTGGCCAAACAGCAGCTGCTCTACTCTTGAGGCTATGCACCCATCATCCCTTCCCCAGTGGCAGATCTCAGGCAATGACTGAATGGCACAGGGTAAAAGGGCAGCCCTCTTGCCTCAAGGTGGGACAAACTCTGTGGTAGAATTTGCACTGCAGACCTTCCCATGAGATCAAAATGATGCTAGTTTTCAGCCACGGGCATATTGCTGCTTAGCTTTTTTCCCTAACCCTCTTTTGCTTTTCTCAATCCCCCTCTCCTGAGTATACTGTCCCAATAAGTCAATGAAAGTCCTTATCTAAGGCTCTGCTTTTTGGAGAGTCTGACCTAAGACATTTTGTATCGAGTGGTCCTAAAAATACATGCAAGCAAACAAACAAACAAAAAGCAGGCATTAAGTATAGGATTCTAGAAATGGATTGCAATGGACCCCCATTGCTGATGGTAGATGGAGTGTTGATAGTCCCTGGCAGGCTGCAGCACAGTGACTGCTAAGATTTTTACCAAGGTGAACTGGGAAGGGGATGCACTAGCTGGTTCAGTGTCTTGGGAATTTGAAAGGTGTATTAGTCTGCTTGGGTTGCCACAAACTGGGTGGCTTAAACAATAGAGATTCATTTCTCATAATTTTGTAATTGGAAGTCCAAGATCAAGGTGTTGGCAGATTTGGTTTCTCCTGAGGCCGTTCTCCTTGACTTGCAGATGACCACCTTCTTGTGCCTTCACATGGCCTTTTATCTGTGCACACACTTCTCTAGTGTCTCTCTCTCTTCTTATAAAGACACAAGTCCTATTAGATTAGGGCCCCACTCTTATGATCTCATTTAACCTCAACTGCCTCTTTCAAAGGCCCTATCTCTAAATACAGTCACATTGGATATTAGGGTTTCAACATATGACTCTTGGGGAGACACAATTCAATCCATAACAGAAAGAATGGGGGAAATAACAACTAGAAAGACTGTGGGATTGGGTGACTTTTGCTAAGCACCATTGATTTGCTGAAGAGAGAAAATGGCAGACTCAAATCTATTAACAATTTAAAGAAAAGTTGCAGCATTTAAAGAGAAATTTCATACCCATAGCCAGAAGCAGACAGAGCTAAAAACCAGGCAGGCATAGGCCTTTATTGTAGAAGTGGCAGAACTTCAAAGAAGACTGAATTCTCAGCCAAGGAGAGTTATCTATGCTGAAAGCAGAGCTCTGTTAGGGAAGGTGTGGGACCGTGATACCTGGAGCGGGAATATATGGAACTATGTACTTAAGACTGATTCCCCAGGGTTCCCTGTATCATTTGGGCCTGCACAAATGGCCTACTCTCCCTTGTTAAAAGACAGAGGCTCCTACTTGCTTGAAGGTGATGCAGATGCTTCAAACGACGCCTTATGCTTTCCCTCCTCAGGTCTCCCCACCTCTCCTTCTGGTCATCAGAACCACAGACTAGGGTCAAATCTCAGCATAGCCAGACTGGGGAAGTGCTGGGCCTGGCTAAGGGATTAGAGGATTATATCCAGAGCTACGGGATCTGGCTGCAATATAGTGGCAGGAAACAGGAGTAGACCCAGAAGGGCCTGGATTGGGGAGGGGGTCAGAATATAAAGTCAGGGTTTTCCAATACAGGGCACTCTCCCATGACACAGGATATAAAACCTTGTCAAGTGCACCAAGTTTCTATTTTAATACACTGCTAAGATGGCTCTTGGAAGCTTGGCTAAAGCAATGGCCCACATTAAACAAAACAGAGTTACCAGAATTGCCATGTTGAACTGGGGAGGAGAAGATCAAAAGCCTCAGAGAAGGGGGCATGTTAGAGTAGGTCTGTTATATAATCTGGAAAATCTGCCTACTAACCATGCTTTTCAGGAGGGCCTGGATGACACTCTGATTACCAAGATGATAAGGGGCGCCGACATCCCCAGAGAGCTCAGCGTTAGGACTGATGGAGATCTTGTTACACACTGGGCTCCCTAGTAGAAATGTGGATGTTCCAGAATAGCAGAGGCCTGGTGGTAGCACCTAGTTGTCAGAGGCAAGGTGAGCATAATTACTGTAATGGGCAAAAAGGTTGGGATGGCAACTAGGAGAGCCTGGCCTGCAGGGATTTCTGGAAATGGTACATAGATCATGGTGTTCCGAGAGGCAAAATAGATGGGCAGCCAGCAAGAATACTGCTTTATATCTACTAGAAAGAGATCTAGGATGGATGAGCATAAGGCCGAGTTCAGCTTCTCCAATAGAAAGCCACGATCCCTTGTCTAGCTTCCAGAGGTGAGCCAGTTCTCAAACCCAGAACTCATTGACTAAAGGAGAGGCCAAGTTCTCACACAGAGGGGCCCTGCACCACTATGATAATTATATAGAGTAGAATACTGTATACAGTACTGATTCCCGAATTTTCCCCCCAAAGTACCTATAGTCATTTACTTGCATAACCAGGCACTGGGAAAAGGAACCCTCAGAGCCTTGTGAGGTCTGTTGAAGACAAGGTCTGAGTTGACACTGACACCTGGGGACACAAAGCATAGTTATGACACTCCTGTGAGGTTAGAAGGGGCCAGGTAATAAATGGAGTTCTGGTCCCCAAATGTCTCAAAATGTCCACTTGGTGGTCATTTCTCTGGTTACTGAAATATAATTGGAATGCACATAGTTAGCAGAAGGTATAACCTTTACTTTGTTCTTTGACCTATAGTGTAAGAACTAGTGAATAGGATAGACCAGTAGGACCCCCTGAAAGTTCTCTCCCTCCACCAGGATAGAAGACCAAAAACAATACCACATTCTAGGGAAGATGGCAAAGATTAGTGCCACCTTAAGTGATTTAAAGGACACTGAGGTGGTGGTTCCTTGTTATAGTTCCATATAATTTACCAGTCTGGCCCCTGCCAAACACAGGTGGATTGTGACAGATGACAGTGGACTACTGCAAGGTAGTCCCAATTGTAGCTGCTTATCAGTCATCCTTATTTACTAGAGGAGATTAACATGGCCTTGGATAAATGGTATGTAGCTATTGATCTGGTGAAAGAATTCTTTTTTTCATACCCATAAGCAAGGAGGATCAAAAGCAGTTAGCGGGCCTCCCTGGTGGCGCAAGTGGTTGAGAGTCCGCCTGCCGATGCAGGGGATACGGGTTCGTGCCCCGGTCTGGGAGGATCCCATATGCCGCGGAGCGGCTGGGCCCGTGAGCCATGGCCGCTGAGCCTGCGCGTCCGGAGCCTGCGCGTCCGGAGCCTGCGCGTCCGGAGCCTGCGCTCCGCAACGGGGGAGGCCACAACAGTGAGAGGCCCGCATACCACAAAAAAAAAAAAAAAAAAAAAAAGCAGTTAGCATTCATCTGGAACAGACAACAGTATATATTCACCTTCTTGTTTCAGGGGGAATGTGAATTCTTTGTTTATAATATGGTCCAAAGGGTCCTACACTATCTGGACCTTTGATAAAACGTCAGAATGGTCCAGTATATTAATGCCATCATGTTATTGGATCCAGTGAGAAGAATTAACAAATACTTTGGATGCCATGGTAAGATCCATGCATTCTGGAGGGTTGGTGATAAAACCCTAGAGACTTTTAGGTCCTAGAGACTGCAACGTCACAGAAGTTCTTAGAGGATTAATAACCTAGAGGTGGTCCCTCCCCAGGATGAGTTATTGCTCCTATACCTCTTATCACTAAGAAAGAAACAGAACACCTTGTGGGCTTCTTAGGGTTTTGGAGGCAGCATTTCCCACACTGGGGAATTCTGCTACATCTCATTTATCAGGTGATGTTAGCAGACCCCTAGTTTGGACAGTGCAAGGTAGGTCAACCCCCCAGATGAGTTACTTATACCAACAGAAGTGCTAGAATGTGAGATCTAAAATGGGTGGTGGAGGTGGAAATATCAAGTAGCATCATGGCCTTGAGAACAAGCAGCAGGGCTGTGGTTCATTCTAGTCACCCTCCTTTTAGTGTTTTCCAGGAAACTGTGACCTATCAGGATCCTGGAGATACTGTGTCTGGATGGAGTAAACATAATGGGAGAAGTGAAGGTGTCAGAGCTGTGCAAAGGCGAACTGCAGAAAACGCTTTCGGTGCCCAACCCAGGCACTCTTTACCCACTGTGAGTGCCGGGCACCTGACTGGGGAGGCGACAATCCCCTTCCCACTCTAAGAGATGATCTCAGCCAATGACTGACTGGCATGGGGAGGGCAAAAGTCCTATAGGTGGGACTAACTCTGGTTCATTCAGTGCTCTAGATTAGAGCTTCCCCATGGGATCACCCTGAAGCTACTTCTCACATTTTTACTCTGCTTCTCCAGCGCTCCTAAGAGTGCTCCCCCAATCCCCCTAATAAATCACTTGTGCGAGAATTCCTACTCACGATCTGCTTCTAGTACTCAACCTAAGACAATATGTACATTTATGTGTGTGTAGTTGTTATTACTATCTCTTAACAGACTCTCTCTTTTCCAATGCTGTTATTCAGTGTATACCCCACAAATCCAGTTGTCATTTTGCACTTCCTGAATTATGTTCATTAACTACGTGACCCTCATATATCAAAGCCCAATTTACTTTATGATTTCTCATGTCTCAGTTAAGTAATTCCAATCTACATATTTTAAGGGATGGAGAACTTTACACTAGGAGAAGTTTACTAGTTCAAACTAAGTGAGTAGGTGGAATCACATCACATAATTGAACTTGAACTTCTTGAATTCCATTGTAGAAATTCAGAGAGAAAGAGAGAGCGAAGAAAGGAAGACTTTTATTTACCCATTGTCTTTTCTTCCAGAGCTCAAATTCAAAGAGAAATAAAAGGAATTAATTTTTGGCTTTTGAGCTTCTGAGAGCCCATGTTTTGGAGATTTTAAGGATTTGCAAGGAGAATTTTGACAATACCTCCTTTTTACTTCACGTGCTTGATTTTAAAGCAGACTCTCCTGTGAGAAACTATTGAATTATTCCATAATTTAGACTCTTCATTTCAGACCAGGTTTCCCCACTTCTGTCGGAATTAGTAAAGTTTGACTAAATGTGGACAGCAAATGAATTGCAAATTATATGTAAACTTGTATAAATTAGCACCGTTATTAGAATAATTTGCATCAACAGCTCTATAATTAGGCAGCAACCTGGGAGAGAGGGCAGTGGGCAAAGATGGAGGAAGCTGGGAAGACGGCCCAGGAGTCCTGGGTCCCCAACTCTATGTTAACGAGACTCCACTTTCCCTTCCCCAGGCCCCTTGGCACAAGACCTTGGGGATCTAAAATCCATACCCTGCTTTTGTCTGGTTCCTGCTAAGATCCCTCGGTACTGCTGTTGGTGCTCGGAGAACTCGGCTTTTCCTGCTCAGTGGAGCACCACGGGAGGCCCTGGAATTTGGAGTGTAGAAATCTCAGATCTATTGCTTTCAGGGTGCCTTTGGCTAAATCACACTCTGATCCTCAGTTTCCCCATCTAGAAAATGGGATTTGCAAAAAGTACTCCATCCCACACTGTCTCCCAGTACTCTGCTGTTCAGATGAGATTATGCATTGACCTGTATAGCCCTCTATGTGCATTTGGTATTACTCTGATAGCTGAGTTCATCTAGCCAACCAGTGGCAGCTCCAGGATGGAACCCAGATTTGTCTGGCTCCACAGCCTCTGTGTGGCTCCCTCCCCCTACCCAAGTGGAAGCACGCATGAGACCAGTTTATTCCCAAGTCATCCATTCTTCTAACCTCACTCGGTCTCCTGCCTCATGTGGGTAGTTCTCTTAAGGCAGAAATGGTGTCCTCTATGCCTTTTGCATCCTGTCCTCAACACACTTTCTGGTGGGCCGTGCGCAGGTGAGTGCCAGTCCTTGGGGCCTGTCTATGGACTTAGTGATAGCACTTCTCTCTCTCTATCTTCCTTTAGCCTGGAGCAACTAGGGAAATGACATGAAGCTCCCCGTCTTGTCTATAGCTACCCTTGGACAACGCACCTTTGAGCAAATGAGGACAGCTATGGGGGCCCAGGGAGTTGCAAAGAGTGTCTGATGAAGCAAATGACCACCTATTTGCCTTTGGAACGAATCATATGGATTTTCTTTTTAGCGTATTTGCCATCTTTGTTTTCCATGAAACCACATGTCTGTGCTCTGAACCCAGACCAGAGGATAATCAGTGCCAGAAGGAAAGCACTAAGGTGCGTGAATCATCCCAGGCCAGATACCTGAGGGAAGACCACGTGTCATGGAAAGATCACAGGGTTTGGGTTCAAAATCAGGTGCTTGTTCCTGCTCTGTGACCTTGTAAGCCTTCTGAGCCTCCTTGTATCCTTCACAGAGTGACCATGAGGATGAAATGGGATTGTCTGTGTAAAAGGAATTTGCTGTTATTTCTTGATGATCAAGGGCCCCCAGCACAGACTCGCCAGATCTTCGGTTCCTGGCTGCCCTTCCAACCTCGCATCTGCCTCTCCATCCCTCAACACACACATGGTGCTCTAGTCCTGGAAAACTGCTGGTTACTGCAGCTGTCTTTACTCCCACGACTAGCTCTTCCCTGAATGGCTTTTCCTGTTCCATTTGCTTGGCCAATGTTTACGGATTAATCCGTCCATTCAACAGATGGATGTTTATTGAGCATCCACTGTGTGCCAATCACTGTGACAGGTGCTGGGGACACAGTGGTGAACTAAACAAAGATGGTTCCTTTCCTCATGGAGCTTATATTTTCTGAATGACTGAATGCTTGGCTTAAATAGTACAGCCTTCCCTGACACCCATCCTCCCTCAGCAGATTTAAGTGCCATCTCCTTTGTACACACTAGTGTCTACAGTTCTCCTCTCATAATGTCTGTAATATTGTACTAACTGTTACACACTCTGCCCCACCCTCCTCTCTCCCCTCTCCCTCTTCCCCTTTCTCCTCTTTCCCTCTCTCCCTCCCTCCTACTGGCAGCCATCTTCTTTGTCCTTCCTTGGAATTTATGAGGCCAATCCCTGAAATGAGAAGGTGACTACTTTCAAACAGATAAAAGAAAGCCCTTCTTTTCCCAGCAGATAATTAATTTGTGTCACTTGCTGGTCGTAGAACGTAATTGAGGCCAAGGGCTTGAGAAGGACCGGAGAAGGAATTAGACATGTAGTCACACTAGGGAGAATGAATCACTCACTCTGCTCCCCCATCCCTGGAGGGCAAGGTGAGTAAGCCCTGCCCTGAGATGGGTAGCAAAGAGCTTCTCAGCCTGTTAAGGGGCCCCAGCCAGGTAAGGTGCTCACTTACCACATAGTGAGCTGAGAACTAGCTTCCTGGCACCAGTGACGGATTTGTCATCAAAGGGTGGCTGGAGAATAAGGTGGAAGCCTTGGATTCAAGTCCTGGGTCTGTCCTTTTGCCAGCTGAACTATTCAGATATATTCGTTAACCTCTCACAGCCTCCGACTCCCTGAAACCCACAAATCCTGTGTGTTTCTCCTGCCTAGGCCATGGAGAGGTTCTGGAAGTGGAGCTTGTCAAGTTATAGGATGCGAAGGACTGAGTGTTCCATGCATACTCATCTTGTTTCTCACCTTTGGGTGTAGTCAAAGGCTGGATGCTGAAGAGAGGATGCTCCTCAGAAGCTTACAGTCTAAAGCTGCTGGCATTGATCTTGGCTGCAAGGCCCATCCTGTGGGCACGTGGTGATCTCAGGTGAGATCCTGGGAGCAGAAGCGACTCAGCATCCCTGAGACCCAGGCCTGCATCCTGCATAACTAGCTGTGAGGTCTTTTTTTTTTTTTTTTTTAAATAAATTTATTTATTTATTTTTGGCTGCGTTGGGTCTTTGTTGCTGTGCGAGGGCTTTCTCTAGTTGTGGCCAGAGAGGGACACTCTTCATTGCAGTGTGCGGGCTTCTCATTGCGGTGGCTTCTCCTGTTGCGGAGCGCGGGCTCTAGGCGCATGGGCTTCAGTAGTTGTGACTCGCGGGCTGTAAAGCTCAGGCTCAGTAGTCGTGGCGCATGGGCTTAGTTGTTCCGCGGCATGTGAGACCTTCCCGGACCAGGACTCGAACCCATGTCCCCTGAATTGGCAGGCGGATTCTTAACCACTGCGCCACCAGGGAAGTCCCCAGCTCTGGGGTCTTGACAGCTCCCTTTTCCTTTCTTGACTCTGTTTCTTGATCTGAAAAGTAGATATTGGGTGTTGAAGCGAAGAGAATTGTCCCAGATCACCATTTTTCAAACGCTATTCCTCAGAACATTAGTGAAAAATTTCAAGACAGAAAAGAGTTCCAGAAAAAAAAAATTCAAGAAAAAGTGTGAGAAATGCTGCCTAATATATAAAGATAATTAACAGGCAGATAAACATAATGCAACCCTTAAAAGGCCTAGAATAGGGAGAACTGTTTCTGTTCAACCTGTTTTTTTGTTTTTTTGTTTTTTTCGGTACGTGGGCCTCTCACTGTTGTGGCCCCTCCCGCTACGGAGCACAGGCTCCGGATGCGCAGGCTCAGCGGCCATGGCTCACGGGCCCAGCCGCTCCGCGGCACGTGGGATCTTCCCGGACCGGGGCACGAACCCGTGTTCCCTGCATCGGCAGGCGGACTCTCAACCACTGCGCCACCAGGGAAGCCCTTCTGTTCGACCTGTTTTGGCTTAAATTTTTCAGAACACTTATTAACGTCCCATGGATGTTGATGATTACAGGAATATGCTTTTGGGGGTCTGTGACAAAATAGTCTCTTGGGTTTTTCCCCGTCAAACATTTTGTGCCTCTGTGACTCTCACACGGCAATTCTACACGAAGGTGAGGGGAGTGGGGGAGGGGAGAGCATCCAACCTCACACCAAGGAAGAGCCAGTGGTCACACTGGGTGGTTTTGGAGTGTCCTGTAGAGTCTGTCTGCCAATCTCCTGCTTCCCGATTATGCTTTTTCTGGTCGGTTGACTTTCAGCCAGCTTTCTCTGAGCAGAAACACCCAACAGAGGGAAAGGCTGACGGCTGGGGATCCAGCAGATAGGGAGCCCCAAGTGGTAATTGGGGGTGCCTGCTGGTACTGGCAGGATGCACATGTTGCAAACTAGCCCCCCGGGCACTCAGTGAGCTGGGTCTCGGGAAGCCTTAGCAGGTGTGACAAGCCAGCCCCTATTTGTAGAAGATCCGCAAAGACAGAGAAAACATGCAGCGTGACGCAGCATGGCCACAAAAAATGCACTGGGTGCTTCAACTGTGCAGGCACTGCACTGATGCTGGAGACCCAGGGGTGACTCAGACCTACTTCCTGACCTTGAGGTGTCCTTGGACTGGGGCAGGGAGGGGATGAGAGACAGCATGTCAACAGGTAACAGCACCTATTTTCCTGCACTTTTGGACAGTATCACCTGGGAAGTTGGTTAAAAGTTCATTTGCCTGGCTTCCAGCCTAGGTTTCAAGAAAAAGAATCTAGGGAGTGGGACCCCGGCAACCGTATACTATGGTGTGTGACTAGATTGAGAAATTACTGACTTACATGGATAGGACTGATGGGAAAAGCATGCACTTTGGAGTCGGAATGTTGGCTGGCTGACCCTGGACAAGGCTTCCCTCACTCTGAGGCTTAGCTTCTTTTTTCCCCCCTGCTTTACTGAGGCACAATGGATGGAACTGTAAGATACTTAAAAGGTATGACGTGATGATTTGATGTATGTACACATCGTGAAAGGATTCCCCCATCTAGTTAATTAACACATCCATCACCTCATGTACTTAGCTCTTTTTTTTTTTCTTTTTGGTGAGAATATTTAAGTTCTGCTCTCCTAGCAAATTTCAACTATACAATCCACTGTTATCAACTATAGTCACCATGACTTACTTTCATCCTCAGACCATATGCATCTTATAGCTGAGGGTTTATATCCTCTTACCAACCTCTCCCTTTTTCCCCCACCCACCAGCCCCCAGCAACCATTCTTCTACTCTCCGTTTCTTGGAATTTAACTTTTTTTTTTAGAGCCCACGTATAAGTGAGACCATGCAGTGTTTGTCTGTTTTTCTCAGTTACCTTCTTTAATGAACATGCTCATGCATTTGTGGCAGGAGTGACAGGGGTAAACAGCTGGCACAGAGTCTAGCCTGGCACAGGAGCTCAGCAGGTGGTGGGCATTCTTCATACGTTTACTGAAGTGTAGGAGAAACACAGAAGACAGAAGTTACCAGTCCACACATCAAGCCACTTCCTCCAACTTCATCTCAGAGGGAGGGAGGAGCCAGTCTGTGTTCTGGATGTGCCTGGAACTCCCTGGATTGGGGGTATAAAGAGATGCCATTTAACCACAAAGGTTGACTTTGAGCCAGACACTTCAGTGCTTTTTACAGGAGAGGATTGGGGGGTTTGTGAGGTTCTGCATCTTTGCATGGCTTTCTTCAGCCAAGAGCCAAATTCCCTGTTACACCCGCTCCTTTGGTCTGATGCACACATTTAGGACCAAAGCATTCACTTTTTTACAGCATTTATGACTTTTCTGTGGGCGTGCCTTGCTGCCTTTGCCAGCTCCTGAAGGCCAGGAACTGGACGTTTGACACCTCTTCTTCCCTAAACTAGTGCCGTGCAAACAATAAGCACTCAATAAAAACTTGTGGCTAATTGATAATTGATCTGTTGCAGCAGGGAGGAGAGATGCCAGCTGTGGCTATTTTGTCCTCAATTTGGGTTCATTTCCACCTTTAAAGAGCGTGTGCATTATTATATTATCATATTACGCAAACCAAAAATTCTAAAAAGACAGATAGTTAACAAACAGACTGCTAGATTAGGGATTGCCTGTGGGATTCATCCTAATCAACCAGCCTACTTATCTGCCTGTGATCAGGGCCCCGAATCTTTATCATTCAGCCGAGTGAAGCAACATCTCAGGTTCCCAGAGGAGTAGAACAGGATTTCAATTACATATCCATTTTTTTATCACTTCACTGAAATAACATGGGTTCCCTGGCTCTAAATTGCTAAAAACCAGTTCAACTTAAGGAGACAAATAGACACTAATTACAGAGCAAAGTGGAGTCCAAAGCATCAAGGCACTTGGCTGAGAAATGCCTTCCGTCACTCCCTTCAATGCAAAGCTGGAAGAAATAGAAGTATCCTCCCCTGCTTCTCCGCTCTTAGAACCCCTCCCCCCAGGAGGGTAAGAGTATGGGGGAAGGGGTACAAAAGAGCCATCTGGGGAGAGAAGCTTGGGTGTTCTTCTTTTAGCCCTGGCGGACTATTAACTTGAAGACCATGGCATCTACTTCTTTTGTATAATAATCTGTGCTGCTGTCTATATTCTTATTTAGAGGCACCCTTTAAACCCTAATCAGTTCTGCAGCTTCCAGTGAAAAGAGTGATAATACATAGGCATCAGGTGACCTGACTAGTACCAGCTTCGCAAGCACAATTGGTTATGTGATCTTGGACAAGTCACTTTACCTCTCTGTTTCCATTTCCTCTTCTGTACAGTGAGGTCCAGGGCTGTGCTGGGAAATATTTAACCAGCTCTCCAGGGAGGAAAAGCCTTTATTTACAGCTTTTGCCTATTTCCACGGTGTAAATATACCCACCATGGCCAATTTCAAGCTGCCAATTGGACGTCACTGAACAAGGAACTGGGAAGAAATGCCCACGACCAGCTCTCCTGAGCTGGCATGGGATGGTTCCAGCAACTACTGGCTGAGATCTCTTCCATTATCAACTCAAATAATAGTATGATAGCCATGCAGAATACATTCAATCTCTCCTTGTCTAGGTAAATACATAGCCTTAGTTCCTAAATCTAAAACCAGATGGCAGGTAACGAGAAAAACTTCTAGCTTCTGCAGGTCTCAGAGGCAGGGTAGGAGTAAAAAAAAAAAAAAAACAGTGCTTTCAACGTGAGATAAAAATAAAATACAGAATTTGTTCATTATTTATATCAGTATTTAATGAATATGGAATAACATTTATTAATAAAATGTAATAATGTATTCAAACTTTCACTGAATGTAAAACACTCTTCCTGGCTTTTGTCCCTTTGTGAAGGAGAAGGTGGACAATTTATTCCATGTCAAGTTCGACAAGGGACAAATGGACAAAGTGCCTTCTCTCCATCTAACCTGCTCAAGTTCATGCTCAACAAATGCTTAGTGGCTATGTATTGATGAGACCTCTTGGCCATGGGAGCTTTCCTCTTTCATAAATGGCAGGGATCTGATAATCAGGCACTGAGTACCAACTGGACCGTTCAAGTTTCCCCAACATGACTGTGTTGTCTGCACATGTGTGCATTTGCCCGTCCCAATGCCTTTTCCTCCAGTTCTCCTGCAGACCCTTCCCTTCTTTACATAGCCTCTCTCTCTCTGGCCCACCATAGCACTTTCACCTCTCTTATGGCACAGATTTTATAGTCACTGATGCTCTTGTCCTATCCCTCAACCAGACTGTGAGCATCTTGAAGGAAGAGATTAAGTCTTATTAATCATTTTTGTATTTCCCACAATGTGCTTAATAAATGCTTTTCGAATTTTAATTGAATTTGTAGGACTAGAAAGTGATATAGTTCCTTAATCTAAAGAGTTCTTTTAAAAAGGTGAGTTCTGGGGCTTCCTTGGTGGCGCAGTGGTTGAGAGTCCGCCTGCCAATGCAGGGGACATGGTTTTGTGCCCCGGTCTGGGAAGATCCCACATGCCGCGGAGCGGCTGGGCCAGTGAGCCATGGCCGCTGAGCCTGCGTGTCCGGAGCCTGTGCTCCGCAACGGGAGAGGCCACAGCAGTGAGAGGCCCGCATACAGCAAAAAAAAAAAAAAAAAGATGAGTTCTGAAGTTCGATTCTATTGAAGAATATGCAGAATAGCACTAGCCAGTACTGTTGATATGCAGAGGAGTAGTAGACAACAAAATTCTTAGTATGCTCTGTGGGATGCCAAATCGTACATCCCCACTCCCTCTCACACACACACAGTAATTTGCTTGGTATTCAAACATTATTCACTTCTTCAAATGAAGTATCTATTTATACCCACATTCATTAATTTTATAATTGAAATTAATTGAACAAGAATGTTTTCAATATTTTCTGAGCACTTGGAATACGGCTAGGCACCATGGAAGATAGAAGTGGTAGAATACAGAGTCTGTGCCTTCAGGGAGCCTGGAGATTGGTGGGAAGGACAAGATGGATATATTTGAAATATAAGTAAGTGGTCTGGGGGTAGTTAGGGAATACTTGACCTCAGCCTTGAAAGATGAAGTAGAATTTGGGTAAAAGAGGAAAGAGAAAAGAGGGAAATAGAGATGCTCAGGAGAAGAGACAGAGGAAGAAGAAGAAAGAGGGAGAAAAAGGTAATTCTAGGACACAAAGGGAAGGATGCGGACTAGTTAGGGAAGAGCAGAGTGAGCAACGTGATGGGGAGGCGTTTTGACTGGTGGGGGAAGGTGTTTGTGTTGGAAGATAATAGCACAGGTTTATCTGAGAACTAAGAGATATAGGACCTTGATTCTCTGTTGAGTTTAGACTTCATCGAACAAGCACTGGGAAGCCACCAAAACTTTTGAGGGAGGAAGTAGCTTGATGCCAGATACTAAAGAGTATAACCAGAGACCATAAGTCATCTGGAGTTAAGACACCCCCCCCCACCAGTGGGATGGAATTAGAACTGAACCCAGAAGTCACTGAGAAACCCAGGAAGACCCACGGAGCCAGCTCCTCTTTCCAACTCTGTCTTTTTCCCTCTTGGGCCACAAGGTTTGTATCTCTCTGGATCCTAGAATCAATCCCTCTTCCTACACAACTTCTCCACTCTCTTCTCTCTTCCCACTGGCTTTCTCTGATCACTCACTTTTTCCTTTCCCTCAATAACTTCAGCTTTTCCAAGTCAACGATGACCCTCCAGTCGTCCCACTGCTAAGTGACTCAGCTGCTTAATATTTGAATCTGCAACTTCTGAGAGTCTGATTGACTCAGTTTCCCATACCTGTTACATTAGAGTATTGTAGGTTGCCAGCCACCTCAGGTGATGCCCACTCCTTGTCCAATCACCTATAGTCTGGTGGGGGTGGTAGGAGTTGGGTGGGGTCAGAATCTGGGTCACATGATAAAAAACATAGTTCAGGTACTGCAGGCAGGGCCTTAGAAAAAGCTATAGGTGGGGAGGCATCACAGCCATTATCTCTTTACATATTCTTTGGATTTAGAGGCTAAAGATAATGATGGGATCAAAAATGATAAAAGCTCACGAGACTGGCTAACTGGAAGAATAGGAGTAGCAGTGACAGAAAAATAAGGAAATGTAGCAGGGAAGCTGGGTAGCAACAGGACAATATGTTCATTTAAAGGCAAGTTGAATTTCATTTATTCATTCATTTAGCAAATATTTATTGACTGTCTACCATATGCCAAGAACAGTGCTAGGTGGGTACTAGGAAGAATTCATGGAGCTAAAACATTGAAGATGACAGTGGAATATTCAATAAAATGTAATAATAATGATACTTCCCTTCTGTTAAAGTCCTACTATAGACTATGTGCATTTGTTATACTATCTTGTTTAGCCCTTATAGCCACTTTTTTTTACCTTTTAAAAATTGAGATATAATTGATGTACAACTTTATATAAGTCACAGGCATACAACATAGTAATTCACAGGTTTTATAGGTTATAGTCCATTTATGGTTATTATAAAATATTGGCTATATTACCTGTGCTGTACAATACATCCTTGTAGCTTATTTATTTTATGCATAGTAGTTTGTACCTCTCAATACTCTATCCCTATCTTGTTCCTCCCCCCTTGTCTCTTTCCACTGGTAACCACTAGTTTGTTTTCTATATGGGTGAGTCTGTTTCTTTTGTGTTGCACTCACTAGTTTGTTGTATTTCTTAGATTCCACATATAAGTGATATCATACAGCAATTGTCTTTCTCTGTCTGACTTATTTCTCTTAGCATAATATGCTCCAAGTCCACCCATGTTGTTGCAAAGGGCAAAATTTCATTCTTCTTTATGCCTGAGTAGTATTCCATTATACATATATGTAACATCTTTATCCATTTGTCTGTTGTTGGACACTTAGGTTGCTTCCATATCTTGGCAATTATAAATAATGCTGCTATGAACATTGGGGTGCATGTATCTTTTTGAGTTAGTGTTTTTGTTTTTTTCAGATATATACCCAGGATTGGAATTGCTGGGTCATATGGTAGTTCTATTTTTAGTTTTTTGAGGAATCTCCATACTATTTTCCACAGTGGCTGTAATGATTTATTTTCCCACCAACAGTGTATGAGGGTTCCCTCTTCTCCACATCCTTACCAGCATTTGTTATTTGTTGTCTTTTTGATGATGGCCATTCTGACAGGTGTGAGGTGATACTTCATTGTGGTTTTAATTTGCATTTCTGATGATTAATGATGTTGAGCATCTTTTCATGTGCCTGTTGGCCATCTGTATGTCTTTGGAAAAAAGTCTATTCGGGTGTCTGCCAAATTTTTTTAAATCAAGTTTTTTGTTTTCTTACAGCTGTCTTAAAAAGAAGATATTATTCATTTTATTTTACAGTTGAGGAAATTAAAGTTCAGAAGGATCAAGTAACCATCCTAAGACCATACAGATCAACAGCTGAACGGATAAACACAATGTGGTATGTACCTACAATGGAATATTATTTAGCCTTATAAAGAAATAAAGTTTTGATACATGCTACAACAAGGATGAGCTTTGAAAACCTGATGCTAAGCCTGACACAAAAGAACGGACTGAGATAAGCCCGACACAAAGGTATGGACATTATATGCTTCCATTTATGTACCCGGAGGGGGCATATTCACAGAGACAAAGTAGATCAGAGATTACCAGGGGCTGGGGGAAAGGAAGGAGAGGTTACTGTTTAATGGGTACAGAACTTTTGTCTGGGGTCATGAAAAATTTCTGGAGATGGACAGTTGTGATGGTTGTACAACATTGGAAATGTACTTAATGCCACTAAACTATACTCTTAAAAATGCTAAAATGGCAAACTTTATGTTATGTAAATCTTGCCACGGTAAAAAAGAATGGCAAACGAATTACTCCAGCTACTGAGTGGAGAATAGGTGTGGGGTTTCCTGGGGGTGGGGAGAGTGGGAAGCAGCAGAAGACCAGCAGTGGGGATGGGGGTTCTGTCACATGGTGTTGTTGAGATGATGGTGCCTTGGACTGGAGTGGTGCCAGCAGCGGTGGAGAGAAGTGGCCAAACTAAAGAGCTTTTTGGAGGCAGACAGCTGACATGATGTGTTATGTGCATAGGAGGTGATGAAAGGGGATTGTGTGTAACACCTAGGATCTTGTCTTTAGGTACAGAGTGCATGGTGGTGTCAGGTTCTGATATTTTTAGGGGAAAATAGCTGAAGTGCTGTCAGGGGGAAGAAGTATTACACTTGCTTAGAGCCACCAGAGGGGCAGATGAAATTGTAAGGAGACAAGTTTGAGCTCCATATTTTTAAAAAATCAACAAAGAAATCTTTCTGATAGAGTCATTATGAGCATGGAAGGGGCTGCTCGTGGGGTAATAATCTCCCACCTGAGGGTGTGGGGGAACTGTGAACCCCCTTGGTGAGGCTGTCAAAGGGAAGATACACGTTGGACTGGATGATCTTTAAGATCCTCGCCAACCCTCCGATTCCTTCATCTTAGGTCTTTGGAGGCTTTTGCAAATGGAATATCTATCGCAGACTGAGACAGAAACCAGATTACAGAAGCAGTTAGTAAGGTAATAAGGCTGTGCCTAGAGATCTAGTAATTGAACTAATTGTCAAGAATCTCATAACCAAGGAAGTCAGTGGGGTCAGAGAGGGTTTTTTCCTGCCTTCTCTCTCTCTCCTTCCTCCCTCCCTTCCTTTCTTCTCTCCTTCCTTCCTTCCTCTCTCTCTTCCCTCCCTCCTTCCTTCCTTCCCTCCTCCCTTCCTTCCTCTCTTCCCTCCTTCCTTCCTTCCCTCCTTCCCTCCCCCCTTCCCTCCCTCCCTTCCTTCCTTCCTTCCCTCCTGCCCTCCCTCCCTCTCTCCTTCCTTCCTCCCTCCTTCCCTCCTCCCTCCCTCCCTTCCCTCCCTCCCTCCCTTTCCTCCTTCCCTCCCTCCCTCTCTCCTTCCTTCTTCCGTCCCTCCCTTCCTTCCCTCCCTCCCTCCTTCCTTCCCTCCTTCCCTCCCTCCCTCTCTCCTTCCTTCCTTCCGTCCCTCCCTCCCTCCCTCCTTCCTCTCTTCCTTCTTTCCTTCTTCCTTCCTTCCTTCCTCCTCCCAACCCCCACCTCTTTCTACAATGGAGGAAAACTATCTCACACTGGCTGTCCTCTGAGGGAGCCCTGGACCCTAGGTGACGTGAGGCTGGTCATTTCAGGTTGGAATTGGAACACACGGAATGATTCCTTCCCTCTAAGCCACGTCTCAGCCCTGGGTCCTTGTAGTCACCACAGTGGTTCCCTGACATAGCATCACAGACAACTTCCTTGGCTCAAATCATTTCCTGCTGTGCACTGGTAACACACAGATTGGAGGTAACTTTACTCCAGAGAACCAATTAGCACAGACCCAGGCTGGGTAATTACAGTTTGATAAGATCCCTGCAGCCGATATCCAGGGCAGATAAAGCACTAGGAAGCCATTTCTCAGCAGGACTTGGGGGGAACAATATTACAACTTGCCTTTCCTCCCCTCCTTCTCTGCCCTTGGACCCCCACCCCTCCTCTCCCAAATTTAAACTGACCCAGAAGAGGAAGGAGATGGGATGAGAGAGAAAAGACCCTGGAGTGAACAGCTGCTCCTCTCCCGGGGCCAGGCCCACTGCCTGGACTGGGCTTTCCATCAGCCCTAAGAGGTAGCTGTTACTCCAAAGCTGGGGAAATGGGACCAACTGACTAGGAGAGCCACAGGGTTCTAACCCAAGTGACCAGATTAGGAAGGGGACTATACATCTCATCTTCATTGATGGGCAATGCCCCAGGACTCTGCTCAGAGAGGCCCATGGCCCCACCAGGATCTCCGACCTTCTTCCCTCCCCTTCCCTTTGGACCTGTGCAGAGGCTGTTGCTGTGTGTGAACCTGTTTGCCTTCATCCTCCTACTCCAAGTCACTTTCACCTCCCAGGACCTCCCTAACCGCCCTTCACTAGCCTCCCTGTAGCCACCTGGGGCTCCTTTTAATCCACTCTATATACTGCACCCAGAGGAACTGTGTTAACATGTAAATCCGGTTATGTCCTTTCCGTGCTCAAAACCACTCAATGTCTCCCCACCACCATCAGGATAATGTGCAAACACAGCCTTGGCTGATTAATGTTTTCTTTCAGATCTTGTAAGAAACAAAATATTGCAGATACTGTTGAGATCCACTGTCTACATTTCTCCAGCCCCATTTTTCCTTTTTGAGGTCTTCAGCTATAAACTTTTTCTTTTGTGACTTAAAATTTTATTGTTTAAATTAGCCAACATGGGGCCTCCCTGGTGGCGCAAGTGGTTGAGAGTCCGCCTGCCGATGCAGGGGATACGGGTTCGTGCCCCGGTCTAGGAGGATCCCATATGCCGCGGAGCGGCTGGGTCCGTGAGCCATGGCCGCTGAGCCTGCGCGTCCGGAGCCTGCGCGTCCGGAGCCTGTGCTCCGCAACGGGGGAGGCCACAACAGTGAGAGGCCCGCATACCGCAAAAAAATAAAAATAAAAAAATAAAAATAAATTAGCCAACAGGAAAATTGACTGCTATTTTTGGTGTACAGTTCTATAAATTGTAATACATGGGTAGAGGTCTACACCACCATCACTATCAGAGTAAAAAGAGTCCCATCACTCCTGTAAAATCTGCCTTGTGGTCATACTCTTCCCTTTTTCTAAGTCCTAACATGCACTAATCTGTTCTCCATCACTATAGTTTTCTTTGAAAGATGGGCTATCCATGGAATCATACACACACTATGTAACCTTTTGAGATGAGACCAGCTTCTTTCACTCGGTGTGATATCTTTGCGATCCATCTAAGTTTTTGTGTATATCAATAGATTTTTCTTTTTTATGGCTGAGTAGTATTCCATTTTATACATGAAGATAGGTTTGTCTATCTGCTCATCTGAGGACATGACCCTTTTTTTCGCCTGACATTTGTACATGTTGTTCCTTCTTCTGGAGACATCCTTCCCTCCCTCCTTCCTCCTTCTTGCTTGTCTAATTCCTTATCCCTCTTCAGATAGCAGGTTAAACATTCTTTCCCTAGGGAGACCCCTCAGACTCCAGACAGAATTAGGTTACCCAGCTGGTACTTCCTCCAGTGGACACGTTCCTCACACTTGAAGGTAGTTTTTGGTGAAATCATTTGCCTTCTCCACCATCTGTAAAGCTTCATGAAGACAAGGGCTGTAGCCATGTTATTCCCTGTTATATGCCTATCACCTGGCAAGTCCTAATAAATATTTGCTGAATTAATGAATATTATTTGCTTTTATATCCCTCGGACCTAGTACTATAGTAAACATTCAGTAAATCACAAAGGATGTATGACAGATTAATGAAAAAAAGTATGTTGCTGTCCATCCCTCAATAGACTCATGTTTATTTTGCTTTTGTCTAGACTACACTTATCCCTTTGCCAAACTTTCATAATACTCTGAACCACCAGTCTTTTTTTTTTTTTTTTTGCAGCATTACAAAAAATAATGACACACCACAATAAGAAAAAAGCCATAGATAAGTGGTTGGGATAAAGTGAAGATGAGGAGAAATAGAAATATGAGACCAAGGAAAAGCTAGAACACAGAAATTCATGCCCTAAGGTCTGAGCTTCCTAGCAACCAAAGACAAAAGGAAAGCCACCAGTGACAGATTTTGCATTGTCCATTAGTCAAAATTAGACCAGTTTCCCCAGAGAAGCTGAAACTAAGGGAAATTTCCCATGTGGGACTTCAAAAAGGAACACAGAGATCTAACAGGCAATTTGAAAAATAGTCTTCTTCCATTAAATATAATAGCTAGACTTGGAGATTTCCCTTCAAGCTTTCTTCAGTGCAAACTTAAAACCGTATGACTAAACACAAGTCAATAAATCTGCTTCCACGAGAAGCCAAAACCATTTGGTCCAGATATGCAGTTCTCTGATCGTCTGGCTTGATTCAGGGATAAACATCTAGAATATCTGTAGGAGTAGATGGGCTGCATGTCCTTCAGATAATCCCCCATGATGCATGTTTCTTGCACTGGGCTTTTCATGACATCCAGAAGCAGATGATTCGAATTTATGTTTCCCAGTGAGGCTGTAGAGTGTTGGCATTCTGTGTTGTCAGCACAAGGTAGCGTACATCCTTCATAAATCAACCAAGTGGGTGGCAGAATTGGCATCCTCTTAGGAAATCAAGCATCCTCACCAAAGCTCTTGCCTGAACAGACTGTCACTGGCCCACGCTTGGATGGGCCACAAATATAATAAGGTCATGGAAGAGAAACTGAGGTTCCCCTCCCCAACCCGTGCCCCAGGTATAGGCAATACCAGGAAGAGCCCTGTGGAAAATTTGGCTCAGTTTCAGGAGGATTTGAAAAAGACAACTTTAAGACAATCCCAGATCCTGGGATTAAATATTCTGAAGAGAATGAGAGTATCAGCTAACACTTGGATATAGAATGCTTTCCATTAACATAGTCATTGCACTTGATGTGCATAAATGCAGGGCAGGAGGTAGGCTGGGCAAGGTTCACCATTATACCCAATTTATAGATGGCAAAAAGATACTTGGGAGGTTAAATGAGTTGCTAGAAGTTGCTCAGCATAATGTGTCAGAACCTATACTTTAGCTTTTCTGGACTGAAATTTTGTGTTCATTGCATTTCCCATTTAATATATTAACATACTAGATGACTTCATGCAAATGTAGTGTGATGATTTCCTAGAATAATAACATAGAGACGCAACCTTTATCTTTAGATCAAGAAGGTGTCTCCAACTATAATAAAAGGGATTTGGGTCAGACATTAGGAAGAGATTTCTGCCAGGGAAAGTTATAAGTCATAAGAACAACCCACTGAGGGAGACTCTGGAATTCTCTTACTCATAACCTTTGAAAATGTGAGTGTTGCTCTTGGTCTGGGACAATTTCGGGGTTGTCCTATGTAGAGAGCCCATGTCTGCCTTGAACTTTTTTGCCTCCCACCCCATCCTTCCGTAGCAAAGCCTGGGCTTCAGGTCAGGGGCGTCAGCCTGGGATGCCTGCCATTCATGGATTCATTCATTCAACGCTATTTGTTGCACTGGACCATAATTGTGTTAGAGCCTCAGCAGGAGATGTTTTCACCCCAGATAGTTCAGATGAAGAGGCTCTAAGGGATGGACTCGCTACAGAGATGTGAGCAGACCAAGGGAACGCCCAAAGCATGGTGAGGGCTCCGAAACCAGGAATAACAGGGCAGTCAGAAGAAGTAGAGTTACTGAGTGGAGCTCGTGAGCCCTGGAATCATAGGGGAGAGGCTGTCTGGCAAGAGCTGCAGCCATGGAGGGAGGCAGCTGCCAGATTCCTAGCATCCAAGGGAAGCAGTGCAGAAGAAACTCCCCATCTCCCTCTTCCCCTGCTTTCTGGTCTCTCTCTGGTGCCCACATTGGCCACACCCAGCCAGGAGCTGGTCAACAAGAGAGGCCGGGAGGTACAATGCCCATAGGTCAGCTTCCTGAGGCCAGAGCAGGGCGGAGTATGGACCCGAGTGGGGCAGGAGCTCGTGGAGATCAGCCAGAAGAGTGGAGCAAAATCAACAAAATCTCTGCCTTCCTCCAGCTTTCATTCTGGAGGAAGCCAGACAGTAGATACAACCCCCACCCCACCCACTCCCGAAAATGAAAAAAAGGGCATATGACCCAGTAACATTGAGTGCTGTGGAGAGAAACAGAGCAGGTGCAGAATTAGAAGTGGAAGGGGCTGTTTTAAATAGAGTGACTGGGGGGCTCTGAGGAGGTGACATCGTGCAGAGACCTGGATGAGGCAACGGACTGGGCCCTGGTCCCCATTTAAGGGCCTGGCAGCCCAGTTCCAGGGGGCAGAGAGAACCTGATTTGGGAAAGTGGGGAGGATCCCAGTGAAGGCAGGTTCTCAGAGTGCCCTGCACGTCTGAGGGCAGAGCCGGGCATAGGCGTGTCCCATCACCCTGTGTACCAAGCAGACACCTGCTCACAGAGGCGGAGGGGCCACAGCTGGGGTGCCTGGGGTCCCGGGAGCCAGGTGAGCCCAGGGCTTCCCCCTCAGCTGGGCCTAGAAGGCTGGCTCACCACCATGGCAACGGGTGCCTGTGAATGAGGCTAAGGCGGGTTTCAAGCCTCACTCAGTGAGAGACCAAGTACCAGGCGGTGACCCAGAAAATGCTGCAGACTCCCATGGCTTCTCCCCAAGAGTGTGAAGAGAGTGGCAGCTGGTGGCCAGGTGGCCAGGCACCCACGTGTGGCTGTGGCCGTTCTCCATGCTGGTCTCGGGTCCTGGAGTCGGCTATAATTGGGACTGAGAGACTCACACCCACCTCCCCCTCACATAGACACTGTCTCTGTCTCTGTCTCTGTCTCTCTCTCTCTCTCACACACACACACACACACACACACACACACACACACACACACACGCCTAGAAACACCGGCTTCCATGAACGCACACAGCGGCAACACCGAACTCAGGAGCACTGGTGGGTCTGGGAAGGCCTCCTGGAAGAAGTGACATTTCAACTGAGACCAGAAGGCAGAGTAGGAGTGTTAGCTGAGCAAAGGAAAGGTGGGAAGACATTACAGGCAGAGGGACCAATGTGCCAAGGCCCAGACGTGAAAGAGAGAGAGAGAGGCAGGATGGTGGGCCAGAATGGAGAGAAATTCAGGGTGGCTGGAGCATAAATGGGGGAAGACCCACCAACATAGAGAGGCAGCAGGTGGCCTGGGGTGTCCACGGTCTCCCTGTGCCCCCTCCTGTGATCTCCTGGCCGGGAAGGGGACAATCACTCTTCCTATTTCTGGAGTGCTTTGCCGTTTGTGAAATGCTCCCATGCCCGTGTTTTATCAGTTTTAGTTATGACAAGACGCAGAGCTGGGATTGTGAACACGGTGAGGACAGAGGCTTGGCAATGTCCAGTGACTAGTTACAGGGCCCTGTGCGAAGGGTCGGGACTCGCCCACGAGTCCTCTGACTCCTAGTGTGATACCCGTCTCACTGAGAGGTAGGTGTGCAGATGCCCTGGCCTGGCGCCCAAGCTATCAGCACAATCTGTGTTTCCACAGTCACCAGCCTGAAGCCTGGACCCTGTTAGAGTCAGGCTGTGACTCCCTCAGCTGGCCTCGAGCTCATGCCCTGGGCACATGTGTGTGTGCACGTGCAGCACACTCAGCCTTCACGGGGCCCTGCCCAGCCCTGGGTTCTGTGGCTGAAGCTTTTGTCCAAGTGCCACCCTGCTCATCTGTGCAGCAAGGGGTTCCTGAGCTGATTCCCAGTTGCTTTCACTCCTCTGAAGACGGCAAGAAGCTGCAAGTTCTCAAGTGTGAAAATTTGTTTTGTTACAGTTTTGCTGTCTTGGGTCCCCATGTTACCCAGCCACCTCCTCCTACACCATTCTCCAGTGTCCTTGGCTTACACTGTCATCTTATCTCCCATGTTTCGTCCTTTTCTGCTCTGGGGCTCTATTATCTGTCCTGGGCTCTCTGCTTCTCAGACTTTGTCTCCCTTTCCTGAAGTTTCCCCTAGTGGTTTGGCTGTACCAGCCTCTCTATTCCCCCTATTCCTTCCCTTGGCCTCCAGCCCCTCCCAGCCATGCTGTCCTTTCCACAGCAACCCCTCCCTGGAGAGAGGAACCCCAGGACCCAAAGGAGGAATTGCCTGGAGGGTGTGGCCTTGCCTTCTAGATCTGTGCTCCAGGGAATCATGTGGGTCCGAATAGGATGGGGAGAAAGGGGAGAGGAGACTCTGAGACTCCGAAGGGAGCAAAGAGAAACTATTGTCACCAGGAGGGGAAAAAGAAAAGGAATCGGTCAGACAGCAGGTGGTTCAGGAAACTCACACAGCCCAAATCAGCCTTGAATTTATTAAGGGACAGGAATTAGAGTCGGCAGGGAAATTCAGTATTGCTGGCCCAGCTTCTTTGCTCCCTGCTCCAGCCCCGGGGTTGGAAGAAAGGTGAGCAGACAGGGCACCTGGGGTGGATGCCTAATTGTGTCTTTAGAAGCCAGGGGAAGATAACAGGAGGCAGAAAGAAGATGTAGGCAAGAGAAAAGGGGACAAATAGCTGCTAGCTTCCTCGGGGGCTCCAAATATCTCTTATGCATCCCAACGAAAGGACGCAGCGCAGGGTCCTTTGTAGCTGGCAGTGCTTGTCCTTCCTCCCTTTTATCCCTTTCTCATAGTCTGCTTGTCACATGACCAAATATTAGTTAAGCATTTAACAGTAGTTGTTGGCACTTACAGGTACCAGCCTCTGGGTGGGTGCTGGAATCAGAGATGAGTAACGCACGGTCTGTGCCCTCAAGACGTTCACAGGCTACTGCAAGATGAAGATGCCCACACAAGGATGCCCTAATGGACAAGCACATTGAAAGCGATCAATGCAAAGTCCAGGGCTGGCTTGGCTCTTACTAGAGGGCTCGGCGGGCTCCAAGAGCCTGGCTTCAGACCCAGAAGACAAGGCAGAGTTAGCCAGACAGATAGAGAGAGGAAGGGTAATGCCAGCAGAAGGAAGGGCATTGTTCAGAGCCCTGGAGTCATTAATGGGTATGGTGTGTTTCGGGGAAAATGGGGGATGTGAGAGCAAAAGAGGGAAAACCAGGAGAGACTAGCAGCTGATGTTCCCTCTAGGGCCCCTGTCAACAAATGGCAGTAGGTTCAAGAAGCTTCCAGCTTTCTGGGATAAAGGAATTACATCCATCTCCCCACACTGGTCAATATGACTAAGCCACACTACCCGGGGTAAGGTTCAGAGAAGCATAAGGGGACCAGGAGGCCCTTGTTTAAGAGGCTTTATAGGGAGTCTGTCATCTTGGTGAGCTTTGCTTTGGGGGAGGCGGTAGGAGTGGTACATCCCATTCTAACCCCCTCTTTGCTTCCGTTTCCAGTCCTGGAAGATCTTCATCAATTCCCTTTCCTCCTCCTTGGGTAAAGTTCATCTCCACTCAGCTATAACAGCCTCGGGCCAGAGGCCACTTGTTCCCTCCCACCCTACCTCACCCCTATCCTTTGGCAGAAATGGGAATAGAGCTGTGAGGAATCCCAAGGAGAACTAGAACAGAAAAACTAGAAAAGGTTTTCTCATTGTTGGTACATACAAAGAATTTAGAAAACAAATTGAAAAAAATGTAGCAAGAGTCTGCTTAAAATCCCTTACTGGCTTGCCATGACCTTAAGGGTAATAAAAACTCCTTGGTGTAGTACATAGGCTGCCCACCTACCTGTTCAGTTTCATGTCCCCTCATTAGCCTCTGGGAACCCTCTCCTTGTCCACATCTATATCCCAACATTATCAAGCCACCAGCAAGTCCTAGAATACATTGTATTTTCTTGTGCTATCACTTGGATCTTGCTGTTTTCCCTGTTCAGAATTTCCATCCCCAACCTGTCCACCAGGTTGACATTTCCTAAAATTCCCAACTAATTTGCAAGTAATTTCCACCCTGGAGCAGCTTGCATGGCCACGCCCATCTTCCTCAGCTGTTAGAAATAATTCCCTGGGACCCCATAGCTCTGTTTCTATCATAGTTGCAGCATTTATCAAACTGTATCACTTATGTGATTGTGTCCCCTCTCACCTGCGAATCCCATGATGGCAGACACTTTATTTCACCTTTGGATCCTTAGTGTCTGACAGTCTCTGGCACACAGTACGTGTTCAATAAATATTTGGTGAGAGCGTGGGTCAGTCTTAAAGTTATTCTATCTCTTGACCTAGTAATCTAAATTGTAGGAATTTAACCTAAGGAAATATTACAAAAGAAGGAACAAGAAATGTGCATGTAGATATTCATTTCAGGAATATCTTCATTAGTAGAAAACTGGAAGCAATCTAAATGCCGACAAGGGGGGAATTGTTAACTGAGTTACAGACTATTCTCCTGCCATTAAAAAGACTAACCATGGAGACTATGTAACAATGTAGAAAATGTTTCCCACACAAGCCACAGTTTTAAAAAATGGTATACAAAGTTGTATGTTCACTCTGATTATAATTATGTAGAATTATAAGCAAGGACTAAAAGAGAATATACAAAAAGAAAATTAGTTTTGGGGCTGGGTTTTGTCAACTAGAGTGATTTATTTTCTTTCCTTAAAAGTCTTTTTAATGCTGTTATGATAATATTTATGTGCAGAAAGGAAATAGCTATTCAGCTCATGAGCCAGGCAATTTGGGGGTCTGTCTCTGTGAGGGGTTTGGAGGAATATATTGTCATTTTGTACATCAATCCTTAAAAAGCTATAGATAGACCCAAACACTCTGGTTTCTCCCATTATGTCCCTGTGACCCATAATACATTCAAACATTCTTAAATCTTCTTTTGTTTCAGCTGGTGATGTTATAGATTTGGGTTATATCTACTTCTAGCATCTTCCTTCCCAAGCCAATAAAGCCTTATCTTTGGGGAATCTGCTAGGGTGCTTCCCATTACTACCCTCATCCCTTTCATCATTCTCTAATTATTTCCTGGATCTTTTCCTTATTTATTGCAGTATTTGCATGTTAGCTATTTGCCAAATGCTTACCATGTGCCAGGTAGGGTGACCAACCATTCCCATTTGCCTGGTACTCTCCTGGCTTTAACTGAAAGTCCACTGTCCTGAGAAACCATTCAGTCCCTGGCAAATTGGGATGGTTGGTCACCCTATTACCAGGCTCCATTTGTTAAATGCTGCAGTTAAAGTTATGAATCAGATGGACAAGATCCTTCCCTTGAAGCCGAATCTGGCCTCTGTACTCCGACACTGAATTAAGTCTCAGAGACAGAGTTTTGGGTGAAGTAGAAAAGAATAGCCTTATTGCTTTTCTAGGCAAAGGGGGTCACAGCAGGCTAATGCCCTCAGAACTGTGTGTCCCTACCTGGAGGAGCTAGTGAGGAGTTTTATAGTAATGATTCAAAGAGGGTGTGATTAGCTTAGACATTCTTCTGATTGGTTGGTGGTGAGGTAAGTGGGAGTCGGCATCAGTCAACCTTCTGGTTCTAACTGGTCTGAGGTCTACCTGCTTGTGGGCAGCATATTGTTAACTTCACCCACCTGGTGGGGGAATATCTGCAAAATAGCTCAAAGATACTGTTATGTGTATCCCTTGAGGGGGAACCAGGACCCTGCCCCAAGGCTGCACTATTGTTTCTTGACTGTTCCTCCCTTGTCTCCACCCCCATACTCTCCCTTCACTAATTAGCAACTCTTTGAACCTGCCTGTTGGAACTCAGGGAAGGTCATGGAGGCTGAATGAAGTCTATTTCCTGTAATCAGAAATGGGGGACACAGAAAGGCTTCTGTACCCAGGAGCCCTACAGGGTCCTGCTTGGTATCACCCTCAAGAAGCTTACACCCTATAAAGTGGGAAATGACCAAAAAAAGCAATAGACAATTTGAGCATGCTGTTAAAAGGTTGGCACCAACTACCATGAATGTATAGAATAAAAAGCAATGATTGTTGCATGTGTGTGTGTATGTGCGTGTGTGTATGTGCATATATGTGTGTGTGTTTGGGACAGAGGATGGTCTATAGATGAGCTGGTATTTGAGCTAGGCAGTGAAAGAACTGCAAGAGTTCTCCTAACAGACAAGGGAAGTTGCTTACGGTCACCTTCTGGAGTTTCAAGTTTGGTCCTGCATGGCAATCTATGTGTGGCTGGACAGTTATTTCTTCAAGGGAAGGATAGTGTTCCTGTTTGGTTTCCAACACCCTTCTTTGTGTGAGCCAGCGGTTGACCTTTTCTTTCATCTGCTCATTGGGGTCTAGTCTTCTTGGAATGGGAAGGAGTCCAGGTATTAGCCCCTGTCTTTTGTCACATTTGCTAATCAGTCATGCATAACCCAAGAATTAAATCTGAGTGCTTTCTTCTTGCTCCAATGTGGAATGTAGGTTTTTCATGCCAAAGCACCTGTCATGGGCAGCCCTCTCCTGGCCTGGCCTGCTTTCTATGTTGTCCACCTTCAAGGACAGATGGCATGAGGGACAGGAAATGTTATGAACTGAATTGTGTCCGTACGTGTCCAAACATGTGACGTATTTGGAGATAGGGCTTATGAGAAGGTTAATGGAGGTTAAGTGTGGTCACAGATATGAGCCCTAATCCCATAGGACTGGTCCTTAGGAAAAAGAAGAGATACCAGAGATCTCTCCCTCTCCCTGTGAGCACATGGAGGAAAAGCCCCATGAGGACACAGGGAGAAGATGGCTGTCTGCAAGCCAGGAAGAGCCCTGACCAGGACTTGGATCTGCCAGCACCTTGATCTTGGACGTCTAGTCTCCAGAACTGCAAGAAAATAAACTGCTATTGTTTAAGTCAACCAGCCAGTGGGAGTTTATTACAACAGCCTAAGATAACTGTTACAGGGATGCTGTAATATTTCTCAGACGAGGGTCTGCTCTCCCCAGCTGAACCACAACACTTAGGAGCAGAGAGTCAATCTTAGGCCTATGGGTCTGGCCGGGGCTTTAGTATGAGGCCAAGCATGGAGTAGGTAAACAATCAAAACCTATTCATTTCTTGAGGAGAGAAACTAGGAGAGAGGAGACCTTCACCAGCAGGAGGGAGGAGCTGGGGTCTTAGAATTAAGACCATGGAAAGTGTGGGAAAAGGAGCCAGTTATGGCCACTCCTTCCCTCCCCTTAGACATCTTTCCTCTCCCAGGAGTGAAGGCACACCTTGTACTTTGGGGGTATCCCAGGCATTCGTTGTGATGGGAGACAGGAGTCTGGAGAGCTCCCTGTTCTAGAATCGTGAGGTCTTTCTTTGGTCGTTTGACCCTCGCAGCCAGGCTTGGGCATAAGGCCCCTGCATCACTCTGGTTTTACAGGTGAGAAGACTGAGGCTCAGAAGCCAAGAGCCCTGTCCAAGGTCACACACCTACTAAATGAGAGACCATGGCCTCCATGATGGGTCTGTTTCCCTCCCAGGCCTGTGATCTTTCCACCCGGTGCCCCAGGAGCCAAGACCCCGTCCCCTGGATCAGCCTAACCTAGGCTGCCCCTCCGACCAGCTCCCACCCAAGTCCTTCTCGTTCCCATCCCGCGGGGTAGGGAGCGAGATTCCCGTTGCGAGAAGTGAGCCCGGAGCTATTCATCCGACAACCGCTCCTTTCAGGCCAGATTTGTTTTTTGGTTTGCTTTCTGTTTGTCTTTTCTTCTGGGGAGGGAGGGATGCATGGGAGAGCCTCAGCCTTTTCTGAGAGCTCTGTGTTTATTTCTCCTTCTGTTGTGTGGGGATTTTAAATGACGAGCCTTTGATTTTTCTGCCTCCTTGGAGATGTGCGTGATTTTTTAAAAACACACTGGCTCTGGTACTACATCACTGCCCATTTTTGCCTGCTGAAGAACCCAGGGGCTGCAGAGCCCCGTCTGTGACTGTCTGTGCTCCCTCTCTCACCTTGTGTGGGGCATATGAAACATACTCACTCTGTGTGTTTTGCTGAAGTAGAGAATGAGAGAGAGAGAGAGAGAGAGAGAGAGAGAGAGAGAGAGAGAGAGAGAGCTCATGGGAGTGAGAGAGAAAGGCGGGGTGCGAAGGGAGACTTTGGAGTGTGTCTTGGCCCGTCATTGTTGGAGCATCTCTGCTTGAACATCCAAGCCCAAGAGACCGTTACACCGAGAGACCGTTACGGGGACACAAAAGAGGGTGGGTGAACATGCATTCGCTTGTGGTCAAGAGCGCACATTTGAGTGAGCAGATGCTGAACACAATTATGTGGAGGCTCAAGCATGTTGAGCAAGGAGATATATGTCAGTTGTAGGTACTTGGCATGCAGGTATGTGGTCAGACCTGGAAGAGACCTTGGCTGTGAGGACCTCCATGAACCATGGACTTGCCAGTGAGCAAGAATATACACGTGCAGAAAAGATGTCAGATGAAACTGTGAGGGTGTGAAAAGGTTTATGGAGCCCGGATAAAGCAGCAGAAGACCCGGGTCCAAGCCTCCTGCCGACCTCTGACAACGATAGTCCAGTATTTTTAAGCAGATGTGGGAATTAGCAAAGGTACGTGCGTGGACATTTGTGTCTCTGGGTCACACCCCAGAGTGTGTCTTTGTGTCAGGTGCACGTTCATGAGTGTGCCTGGGGCTCTGGGAGCACACGGCAAAAGAAGGGCCTGGGTATGCACGTGAGAATCTCAGGGTGCATGTGCGCAGTGCCACCCTGCATTGGG
Source organism: Mesoplodon densirostris (assembly GCF_025265405.1). Classification (NCBI taxonomy): domain Eukaryota; kingdom Metazoa; phylum Chordata; class Mammalia; order Artiodactyla; family Ziphiidae; genus Mesoplodon; species Mesoplodon densirostris. The sequence goes on along the minus strand of NC_082667.1, from coordinate 109,385,831 downwards.
GTTTGCTGTGTTCACAACCCCGAGAATTTAAAACAGCAACAATAATGACAAAGAGGATGGAAAATAGCAAACGCTGCATCCACTGCTGGAGCCTCAGGAGCAGGCCCCGTGCTGGCCACGACTCCAGCGGTGTCCGTTACCATGACTGTCGCTAAAAGGACACTGCTGGCGTCTCTGTTTGTTTTAAAATCCCCAGCCCTGTGATACCCCCTTCTGAAACTCAAACCCCATTCCCTCCACACTTCCTTCCCTTTAGATCAGGGAATGAGAGTCCATTTTCCCCCCAGTCTCCAGCCAGGAAGTAAGAGGAAGTCAGCAACCCTATTGTTCCAACCCCCTCTCCATCCTCAAAGTCCAGGTACATCTGGGGGTGGCTTAGGACCCTGCTGGAAAACCAGAGCGGCCAGGGAAGATGGATGCCCTCCTATTCGTCTTCAGGTCTGATCTCCTGGCTCAGCTTCAGATTAACTGGCTGCCAGGGTCTGGGAAGAGGAGGCTAAGGATGATGCCGGGAGTGGAAGCTGCAGATTTCCAAGGCCTGCTTCACCAGCCCAGGCCGGAGGGAACGGGACACAACAGAGCTTGGTCCCAGGCTGCATCAGGCAGGCCTTCACCCACCTCAAACACCACTCTTGGTCCCTGGCCCAGTTTGTGAGTGGGTGAAGGGAAGGCTGGAGGGACTGGGAACTGCCAGGAGAGAGCAGAAAGATGGGCCAGGCTGTGGGTGCCTGTTCCTGCTCACAGGTGTTCCGTTGTGTTAGTTCTTTCCTTTAGAGGATGGGCCAGTGAGGCTCAAGCCACAGGTCCCTTTGCCCATCAGCTAGTCAACTTCAGATGTCCCAGGCCTCTTGCTGGACCTGAAGCCCTGGCCCTTAGGTGGGAGGGGCATCGGTAATACCAACAAGAGAGAGGGGCATATGCGGAACAGCCCCGCCGGAGGGGAACAGTGCGCCCCTGGCTTCCCCATCAGACTGCTCCCCGGGGGCAGCAGCTGTGTCCTTTTAGACTATACCCAACCCTGCTTCCTCCAGGACAGTGCCCTGCCCTGGGCTCTGGTTACAGCATGTGCTCAGGAAATGTGCACTGAATTCAGAGCCCTGGGCTGGGAGCCCTCAAACTTGACTGTTCCCACACAGGACCCTGACTATACATGCAGGCAGTGCTGTGCATTTTCTCAGCATTGCTTTCTTCATCTAAAAATGAGGAGCTTAGATTGAATTATCTCTACACTTCCAGCACTGACATTTCATGATTCTATTAACTAATTGAATTGGATGGACATTATGGAGAATGTTGAACAACAGGTCATTTTTCTTTGAACATTAACTGGATCCCTGGGCAGTGTCATCATCAGGTCAGCGTAAAGCCCGACATTAAATAATTTTACCTTCTCCCCTTTCCTAAGTGAGCAGATTCATTGAGTCCGTCCTGAAACCTGTGGTGGGGAGTTGGGAGGTGAGCCCCTCGTCCTGCTGTGAGTTTCTGGTGGTTAGAATGCTTTGGGCACTAGGCGGCCCTTTAAGCTAAGGAGACCATGAACTCCCTTCAGCTGTAACATCAGGACTGTCTGCTGCTTTGGGGAGTAAAATTTGGAGGCGGGGGGCGAAAGAAAAGATCTGAGTTTGAGAAGCAGATCCTGGCTCTTCCAACAGAAATAAATAACAGGGATGTGTCTTTGTGGAGCCACGGGGAATAGAGACTGGAATGCTTTCTCCAACTCTGGACGTCCTGCGTCACCCACCCTCTTGATAATCTTTTATTTCTTTCTACTAGATACGAGTTACGGGTTGAATGTGTCACCCTAAAATTCATATGCTGAGGTCCTCACCCCCAGTACCTTAGAAGGTGACCTTCTTTGGAAATAGGGCTGTTGCTGATGTAATCAGTTAAGACGAGGCCATTCTGGGGTAGAGTGGGTCCCTAATCCAACATGACTGGTGTCCTTATAAAAGGGGGAAACTTGGACACAGACACTCACAGAGGGAGAACATCATGTGAAGATGAGGGCAGACTTGGGGTGATGCTTCTACAAGCCAAGGACCACCAAAGACCGCCAGCAACCACCAGAAGCTAGGGAACTGACATGGAACAGATTCTCAGAACCAACCCTGCTGACACCTTGATCTTGGACTTCTAGCCTCCAGAACTGGGAGACGATACATTTCTGCTGTTTAGGCCACGCAGCCTGTGGTGCTTGGTTACAGCAGCCCTTGCAAACTCGTACAATTAGAGATAGATACAGCTGCTGGAGAAAGCCTTGTATCTCCCATTCCCTCCTCTCTACTCCCCACGCCCACCCCAGGACTCCACCCAAGTGCGTCAGGTGGAGGGCCCAGAAGAGCAGGTAAAACCCTCAGGGAAAGTGATTTTTCCAGCCCCGCTTGCCTTTATAACTGTTGTTATGGGTCAGGAAGTCCTTCCTTCTATTCCACCTAAATCTCACCTGCTGCAGCCCATTTAGTCTTATTTTGCCCCCAGAAGAGATACTGATTAAGCAGAATCCCCACCTCCAGAAAACAATCCTTCGTTGCCTAAAAGTTACGTGTGTAATCGCCTTTGCATAACAGCTGACTGCTCCCACCCTCCGGAAGAAGGTAAACCTTCCGTGCTGGGCGCCCACCTCCTGTCCAGACTCAATCCTCCGAACGTCCGTGTGTGATGGCTTTTTCTCCCACCTCCCAGAGCGGGCTACACAGGCTCTGGTCTCTCCCTCCCACCCCAGCCCTCTCCTGCCTCCCTGGCCCCCTCCACACAAGCTGTCCTTCCAAAAGACAGCGCTTGTTTATGTGCTCACGCTTGCCTTGTCTCCAAACACAGCGTGGAAATAAGTCGTAAGGACTGAGATGCTGCGGCTGCGAAATCGCAGTGACCGATGAGAGGGCCTGATTGCTTGTGCATTGCTGCTGAAAGGGGTCTTGACATTTTAAGTGCTCGTCAGAGTGAGGAATGACAGCGGCAGACAATGAGACACTTCCTCTTTGCCTTTTGCTGGCTATTAATAAGTGTTTCTGATTCTGCAGATGTGGGAGAGATTCTGGGCCATTGGGTTGGGTGTGCTGCGTTTTTTTTTCCCCTCACTTTGTCTTTCTCCCAGTCCCCATTTCCTCCCCCTCTGCTAGCTGCCAGCCTCCTTCTCTCCTAGGCGCTGCTGGCTGTTTGTCTTGGAGTCGGATTTGTTAGCGCTCAGAAAATGTCATTAGGAAGTTGGACTCCGACCTGCTCTTGGCTCTTTGCTGGAATTCAATCTCTTAGTCTCCCTGGCTTGGACCAACTGCCAAATCCCACTCCCTGCCCCCAGGGTTGGAGAGGAGTGGAAGGGATAGAGCAGGCTGGCAGAGGAGATAGGGAGGGTGCGAGGCTAGAATGGGGAAGGGGGAACTGGGGCTCTGGCTGCGTGCAGGCGCATTGAGAGCGGTCAGAGCTGGCTGGGACAAAGGACCAGGCCTGGGATGGACAAGTGCAGAGAGAACAGGGACAGAGCTTCTTCCCTCCCTCCCTCCTCCCTGTCTTCTGTCCTTCCAGCAGCACTGACTTCAGAAAAGCCACAGCATCCTCCTCCACAGCCCACACAGGGATGGGGGCTGTTTCCTGGCCTCAGGGAGGATGCCGCATCCAGGAAGGGGCCGTTTAGTTTCCAGGGTTCCCTACCTGGTTCCCTGAATCTCACGGATCATTGCTCTGAAATCCACCCTGTCCCCAAATCAGGACCTAACACCCATTGTGCCCGAATTTGAGGCTAACACTGGGATAGTCCTGGGCAAACCAGGACCCTTGGTCACCTGACCCAAATCACCCCATGACCTGGCTTCTGATGTCCATTTTTGAGAGGTACCTTCCTGGCTTTAAATGCATGCTATTGGAACAGGCAGTGGGCAGTAAGGAACGTGCAAGAGGATGGGTTTCGGTGAGAAAGAAAAGAGCCTTCAGATTGGAATAGCGTGGCCTTTTCAACCCGCAAAAGAGAAAAGAGATGTCCAGCCACGCTGGAGTTGCACTTAGAGATGAGCTTTTGTATCTGCGGGGAAAAGAAGGCTTAGGGGAACCAAGCAAAACGAGGAGCAGCACCCCTGCTCCCAGGTCTGCTTGGCTCTCTGCTCCCCACGCCTGCACCCACCTTCCCACCCTCCCCCAGCCACCCCCCTCCAGCTGACCCGCCTCCAGCCTGGCTTCACCTGGAGACCAGCTCCAAAGCCTTATCCCAAGTCTGCAGTCTTTGGATCTCTTTATTCTGATTCAATTACATACACAATATGATCTTTGCAAACAGAAAATTACACGCTGCAATAATTGAATTCTTTCCTGGACTTGAAGCCTGCTGGGCTGTGGTGTGGACCAGTTTCCAGATATTCAGCCTTGGTTCAGGGCCCCAGCTTCACTTAGCAAAATAATAACTAATATTTAAACACAATTTTATAGTTCATGGTGCTTCTACTTCCCCCATCTCCTTTGAATTTTACAACTAGGCGGAGTAAGCTATTATGTACCACTTTTGTTTATTATTAAGCCAGTATATATATGTATCATTATTTATCATTCCCTTTTTACAAATGAGGAGACTGAGGCACGGAGCAATTATAAGATGTGCTCAAGACCGTGGAACAGCTAATGGTTAGAGAACCAAGATCCAGATCCAGGTTTTCTGAGAGAAATTTGATGTTTTTTCCCAATCCAACCTGACTCCCATTTCCTAACTACTACATGGGCTTGGCTCTCCTGGTTCCACGTGGTTCACAGGAAAGAGGACAATTCCTTTTTCTCCCTCCCACGAGTCTAGGCATAAGTGCTATCTCCAGAACCATGGACAGAATGCATCCTGTCTTTTACCAGAAACCAAAGCCACTCTTTCCTATTAAATACCAGCAAACAAAAATTATGGTTGGATACCCTCAAGAGTTTACTTTTTCCATTGGTCTACCAAACCTTTTCCCTGTAGGACCAACAAGGCAACTACTTTCATTTCATTTTCCTGGCCCTTACTTTAAAATAAAGCCAAACAGACTCATTTCTTAGGCATATGCAGGAAATATGGCAGTGACTTTTGTTACCCTTGTCAGCATTTGCACAATGAATGTTAATTGAGCAACTGTTTATGTGCCAGACATTTGTTATCTCATTTGGTCCTCACAATAAATTAATGAAATAGCTACTAATATTTCTATTTTAGGGATTAGGAACTAGAGCTTAAAGGAGCAAAAAATTCCCCCCTCCAAGTCTCTACTTCCAGCAAGGACTAGAACTCAGGCCCCACAACCGCAGATCCTGTGTTCTGAACCACTGTGCCACGAGGCCGGTCAGGAATATGGCCCCTTCTTTCCTTCCCTCCTAGTTCAGATCAATCTCATCTCTGAAATGGACTGTTGAATTCCTTCCTTAATGGTCTCCTTGATTTTGGTCTTATGTCCATTAAATCCATCCTTTATACTCAGCCAGTGGGTGATTTAATAAACATCTCTGACAAAGCCATTCCCAGGCTCCAAGGAAAGCTCAGTAACTCCCAAATACTTACAAGAAGAAAAAAAAAAAGAAAAAAATGCCACTCTGTGGAGCACTGGACCAGGTCTTCTGTGATTCCCTGCTTATCTCGAAAGCCCCATCTTCTGCCTCTCACCTTGCATTATACTCCATAGTTATGCTAAACTGCTTATAATTCTTTTATTGCAAACACCAGGAGGTCTCCCATCTCAGCGTTTTCATGTAAAGCTTCTCCTTCTCCCTGGAGTGCCCTCCCCACTTTTCTTTGCTGGACTTAAGCTTACTTTTTCATCAAGGCTCAGCCTAGGCACCATACTTTCCAGAGGCCTTTGCTGAATCTCAGGTGTGCTAAGTCTCCTATCCTGTGATTCACAGCCCCCTGTGCACTGCCCTGAGGACAATTCCTTGTTCAGGTGTCTGTGGCCTCTAGCCCTGCCCTCCAATCCTGGAATGCAAATTCATTATGCAGAGACTAGATCATTCTTGCTGTGCCCCAGCAGCTAACACATTTCCTGGCTAATGGTCATCACTCATTAACTATCTGTTGAAGGTCTTTAAATCACTATATTTAGCTGATGACACAAATGTATGAGCCTATCTTCCTAAATACCTAACCTCAGAAGATTTTGCATGACTCCTGACACTTAATATAAAAAAAGTATTTGCCCAAATGGACTGGAGTACCAAAGGAACCTCTGCTTCTTAGATATGCAGAATTATCCTAGAATAAGAAAGTCTCTTCTGACACATCAATAAACTTCACACTGACTTTCTAGAGGGTCCCAGAAAATGAGAAGGGAAGTTTGAGATGGTGCAAAGTCTACCTATCAGTCTGGGGCTACTCTGATACACAGCTGTCAGACAAGTCAGAGAATCCAGTCTCCTCCTAAGAATATTTCAGGCTTTACTGTCATAAAAGGAAACCTGGAAAATGGAGACATTTACCATGCTCCTGATAAGATTCAATATTGCAAAGAAGTCAGTTCTTGCCCAAATGGTCTATAAATATTTAATGCACTCCCAATCAAGACCCCAACAAGATTTTTCATAGAACTTGACAAGCTAATTTTGAAATCCAGACTGAAAAATTACCATCAAGAAAAACAAGATAATTAAAAGAAAAAGGAAAGGGGATTTGTCCTCTCAGATATCAAAACATATTATATACGTATGGTATTTAAAACAGTAAAATTCTGTGCTATTGACTCATAAATAGACAAACAGGTTGACAGACTAGAATATTGAGTCCAGAAATAAATACATATATTTGCTGGCCACATAATAAACAATAAATATTTTTGAGTAAATAAACAAAGGTGGCATTTCACATCAATTGGACTGGACAATTAACTATTCACTGAGGAAAAAAATAGAGCTAGATTCTACCAGTCACAAAAGTCAACTCCAAACAGCCTAAAAATCTAAACATAAAAATATCCATAATATTTAGAAGAGACAATAGAATAATTTGCTTATGACCTTAGGGTAGGAAGAGTCTTCTTAAATAAATGAAAATATGCAAAAGATATAGAAGAAGGGTTGGCTCGCCAACTATTTTTATAAAAAAATTATTGGGACACATCGTTTATGTATTGCCTCTGGCTGCATTTGTGCTACAGTGGTGGTGTTGAGTACAGAGACCAGATAATTCACAAAACTCAAAATATTTACTATCTGGCCAATTACAGAAATGGCTGACCCCTGACACAGAGTTAAAATATTGCTAAATATAACTACATCAAAAATAGAAACTTATTAGAACAAAGTTTGAAAGGCAAAATATAGACTTGAGAAAAATATTTTCAACATATGTAACAGACAATAGATTATTAGTATCGAGGTTATATGAAGACTGCTTACAAATCAAGGAGTCACTCTAACAAGAAAGAGTCAGTGGGCAGAATATATGAACAGGAAAGTCACAGAAGACATTAATATGACCAAGAGAGACCTGGAGAGATAGATACTCAGCCTCACTGGTTTTTATCACTCAAAGACCCAGCAGGAAACAGAGGATAAAAGTAGGCAATTTGGGGAAAGTTTAATGAAGGAACTATTTACAAAGTGTGAACTGGACTTAAATAACAAACAAGGGATGGTACAGTATCCTTGGCCAGTAATTTTACATTACAAATATTTTGTGTTATATATATATATATATTTACCACAATAAATAGCATGTATATTCTCCCCCTCCAAAAAAAGCACTAAAAACCCAACTGTATGGTGTTTTAAAATATGTCAATATAAAAGCATAGAGAGGTTAAAAATAAAAGTTGTAAACTGCAAAGAATAAGCATAAAAAAGCTGGTGTGGCTATATTTCTATCAGAAAAAAATAGATTCTAAAACAAAACATTAATGGAAATAAAAATTAAATAATGGATCAATACATTAAAAAAACTTAATAATCTTAAATGTCTATGTACCTAATAACAGTTTCAAATACAGAAAGTAAAAATTGACAAATCTAGAGGGAGAAATAGATAAATCCACAAGTATAGCTTTTTAAACAACTTCTCAGTAATTGATAGAACAAGTAGCAAAGTAACACCAAAGATATAGATGGTTGGATATATAGGAAGCTGTTACCACCCCAAGGCCTGAAGGTACAAGAGAAAGAGTAGAAGCCTGGGAGAATTATATGGAGAGGGCTTGTGACAGGAACTCTGGCTCTGGGTACTGGGGTGCACTATGCCATTGGGAACTGGCAGAGAAGGAGAGGGAATAATTTCCCTAACTTCATTTTTCTCTTGTCCTCTAAGTTTTCTATTGGCAAAGAGCCTGTTGAGGGCCTCCCTGGTGGCGCAAGTGGTTGAGAGTCCGCCTGCCGATGCAGGGGATACGGGTTCGTGCCCCGGTCTGGGAGGATCCCATATGCCGCGGAGCGGCTGGGCCCGTGAGCCATGGCCGCTGAGCCTGCGCGTCCGGAGCCTGTGCTCCGCGACGGGGGAGACCACAGCAGTGAGAGGCCTGCATACCGAAAAAAAAAAAAAAAAAAAAAAAGAGCCTGTTGACGTAGTCCTTACAGGCCAGCTTCCTAGAGAATGGGGTGTAGAAATGTGGAGAGTGGAATTGGAAGGGCAAACTGAAGATGTTCAGCACAGTAGTAATCAGGGAAATGAATATCAAAGCAACATCGAGTTACCTCGTGTCACCCACAAGAATGGCACATACTTGTAAAATGTGGTGTTGTGAAACACACCCTCTTACACTGATGATGGAAGATAAATTGGGACAGCTGCTTTGTAGTCCAGTTTTTCAACTGCCATTAAATTTTCAGCATGCATGTACTATATCCCAGCAATTTCACATCTCTGTATCTAGAGAAACACTTGTGCTATTGCATAAAGAGGTATGTACAAAGATGCCCAGTGAGAAACGAAAAATATCCCAGGTTCCTATCAACTGAGGACTACATAAATTTTATTACAGTCAAATAAGTTGAACTGTAGTCATATGACAGAATAATATGCATTAGTTTAAAAGAATAGAATAAATTCTAATAGGTAGTATTATGGGTAGCTCTTTAAGAAGTATTATTGAGTTAAAGATGGAAGTTGTAATAATATGCATAGTATTTTATTTACATATGTAAAACATATGTAAATCACATATATTTTTATACATGATGTCTACATCAATGTAAACTTATGGACATAGTCTAAAAGGATATATCCCATGATTAACCATGAGGAGATGGTAAATTTTTTCAATAAGAAGAACGTATTTATTTACTACTTGTGAAATTAAAAATTCATTACCACCAACAGCAACAAAAGAAGACCATCAGCCCTGCTGGAATGCTATCTCTGCCATGAAGCCCTCTGGTTCTGCCTGTCAGAATTCTTCCCTCTGTGCACTGTCTGGACCAGACATCTCTGTTCCAGCATACATCACAGTCGATCCTAGATTAGAGTTCATGGTTGATGTGTTGGCTTTCCCTTCTGGACTACAACCTCCTTGAGTCCAAGAACTGTGCCTTTATAGCGGACATTCTTTACTTTCTTTTCTAACCTGTACTCCTTTCTGGCAACTCTCCGACTCAAGCCCAACCCATACATGACAGCAGTGCCCTCCAGGAACCGTGCTTTTCAATAGTGAGTACCTGGGCAACTGACCCATATTGGACCAATTAGTGTACTTTTGTCAAAAATGAGGACCTGGGAGAGACAGGAAGTTAGACCTGGGACATGTCAACTGCCATATTTTCAATTAAGTGGACCTGAGAAGCAGACAAAGCTGGTTCCTCAAAGAAGGAGAGAGAAGAGGAATGAAAAGACATGCAGAAGGGAGCAGAGATAGGAATCTTGCAGCTGTTTGAAGACCTGAGTCTGGCTTGCTTCAGCAACACCTATGTCCCTTTGTATAAAGATCATCCCCATGTCTTTATAATAAATGCCCGTTTTCGACTAAGATCTCCAGTTGGTTTGTGCCACTTGTAACCAGGAGAATTCTAATTAATAGTGCAGGGTTCACTTTTGTATCTTCCACCATACCTACCTCATGGCAGAGCTGGCTTCCTAGTAGACACTCAGCAAGCGTTTGCTAAATTGGACCCAAAGAGGCATTCATTCTTCCTGTGGCACCCTCACCCCGCCTCTGGTTGACACTTGTAGTGCTGCTAGTTCACCACCTCCTACGATTTCCCATCCCACTGATGGGCAGCTGTTCCACAGTGGCCCCCACGGGCCCCTCTTCATCACGGCAACTCTGCAAACTTGGGAAATCTTCTCTTTTCTGAGCTAAACATCCCCACTTCCCCTATTATTCCTCATAAGCCACTCTTTCTAGACTTTTCTTTTCCTGATCATACGCCTCAGCACAAACTCCCATTTGCCAGGCTCTTTCTTAGGATGAAGTGCCCCAAAGGGACTCTTCAGACTTAAAGCTCCTGTGACCTGTGGGTGAGGCAGAGTTGCAGAATGTCGTCAAGAGACTCCACAGGCCTGAGAGTTGGTCAGGCTCTGGATTAGTTTGTTGAGTATTTAAAAATGCATTGTGCTTTGTAGGGACATGTTTGGAAATTGCTTCAATACAGAAATGCTTTGCTATTAAAGGTGTGTGAATATGAAATTTGCAGTACCCAGAATTTGGTTTGCTAGTGTGAAACCCTAAGTATAAAGTGTTATCATAGCGCAAAGCATACATCTCCCCAGTCAGTCCCACAGTCCCTCTGTGACTATGAATCACTCACACTCAAGGGGCAGCTGGCATCCCTCCGACTTGGAATTGAACTGCAGAGTCTGCAAACTCCAATGGCTGGCAAGACTGTCTGAGCTTCCTAGTGCTGGGAGCGTACCTTAGAAGGGATCATCTAGTCTAATCCCTTCATTTTATAGATAAGCCACCTTAAATCGGTTCTGGAACAAGTGGGACACCAATAAATAAATAAAGTAAATTTTACCTATGAAGGAGCTAAGACTTAAAGTGGATAAGTGGCCAACCCAAGAGCATGTGGCAGGCAGGGGGTAGAGACCCGCCCTTCCAGTCCAAGCTTCTTTCCCTGTACCCAGCCCTTTGTGAGAGGAAGCTGGCAGCCTGTAGGGTCAGCCCTTTGGTACGAAGAAGCAGGCATAGACTAAGGGCCATTTGTTAACAGCCAGAAATCTAGAAGCAGCTGAACTAATCAAAGCTTGCGATTAGGGAACATCCATCAGCCAGACGCCCACCCAGAGCTAGTTTCCCAGCCTGGCCCCTTCCCATGGGCACACAGGAAGTCAAATAAATATTAGAGTTCAATTCTTCCCTCTTCTTAAAGGTTAAATCTGTGGAACTGTAAGGGACAGCAATCGATTAGTACCCTGTACGGGTTTTATGTGCATGTACAAATCTCTCACCTTCTTCATAGGCTCCTGAAGCTCGCTTTCTCCTGCGGTAAGGAAACTGGAAAAGTTGTCTCTCAACGCAATGACCAGACAGAACATATCATGCCCCTCTCTGATGACTTTTCCAAGTTCCAGCATCTCTAGTCCGCGGAATAAAATTTATCTGTTTCACCTGGAGAACATCAAACCCTTTACCTACAGTGATCGTTGATTGCTCCGGGCAAACTGTGAAAGCTGCAGGCTCTTTGCAATGAAGAGTTGAGCCTGAGGAAGAGCCCTGGTCAGCTCTCTCTGAGTGTCCCAGTGTGGTTGAAGAGTGGTTGGAGACAAGCACGGTCCCTGGAGATGAATTCAGATCCCTTTGGAATTCCAAGGATCTGAAATTTCATGTCCTCACTGAGAAGGGAAATAGTTGAGAAAGACTCTATAGGGGTCTTGGAAAACAACACACATAAATTACATAACCGCTCACAATGGAAGTAATAGAGCAGAGAGGTGCCAGCAAGAGGATTGGCCAATTCCAGAAGAATTGGCCAACAAGTCAAGGCTGAAGAATTCAGTCTCTGAAGAAGTCCATGACTGTAGCCCCACACCAGCCTCTTACCTCCTCATTGCCCTACCAGCCTCTTTTCCAAATAGAATACCTCTTTAGTTGATGGCTTTGCTTGGGTGCCCAGTTTCCAATGTCTTTCAGAAATAACGTTTATCCGGCTTTGAAGGTCTTATTCTAGGGACATTTCTTATTTTCCTTCTTTCTTCTTTCAAAAAGAAAGGAAGAAAGAAAAAACAGCAGCTTTGACTAGTCTGAGGGTGACACGAACGCCTGATTTTTATGCAATGTTGCAAGTGCCTTTCAACAACACAATGGCAGTTTCTTTGACAATGTCATGCGTCTATTCAAAACAACCAGCATGCCAGTCAGAGGCCTGGGCGTTTGCACAGTGCTTGTTCTCCGTAGTGATAAGGCATGTTAGATTTTCCCATTCTATTTGAGAAATAATTCTGGTCTTTTTTAAGTCCCCTGCTTTTTTGATTATTTTTTTTTCTTGCCTCTGCTGAACAATGGAACCTGTCCCTGTTTGATTCCTTCTGTGATGCCTGTGCGGTAACAACTTGAGAAAGAGAGAAAAGGTGAGTGGGGACAGGGCTGGGGGTGGAGGGGGGAGAATGTGATGGCTTAACAGGCCCTGCCCGGTGCTGGCCAACAGAAGGACAGCAGGAAGGAGGGGCTGGGAGATTAGCGCTGATAATTTCGTTGGGTCCATTTGTACAGCTCCTTTTGTTGGAAGCCAGGGTATGTAGGAGAATGGGTTAATTATCAGGCGTCCTGCTCCCCTATCTGGTCTACCACAGCTAATCCTCTCTCCCTTTAGCTGGTGTAAGGAGCCAGGAATGAGAACGCCTGCTTCCTGCCTCTGCTGGAAGCATGATGGATGAAGAGAGAAAAAAAGGACAGTGGTGACAGGGATGAGGGTTGGGAGGGTGTGAAGTTATCCAGCTTTACAAATGTAGAGAAAAAGGCCCCAGCTCTCTTCTATCTCCAGCAGGCTCCCCAACTGGGATTTGCTGGTTCCAATTCTCATGTCTTCAAATAGACCTGCTCTCCCATCTGGTATTACCAGTTAGCCTTTGCTGTATAATAAATAAACCACCCTAATACTTAGTGGCTTGAAATAACCATCATTTCTTTAGATCACGATTCTCCTGGGCAATTCTGATCTGGGCTGGGCTAGGCTGATCTCAGCTGGGCTCAGTGTTGTGCAGATGGGTAGGCTGGGGGCTGATTTATGGCCCCAATCACACTTTGGGTGGTTGGTTATGACAGTAAGGGGCAATGTGCCTCTCATAATCTAGCAGCTAGCTCAGGTAGCTGGGTTCCAAAAGCACAGATTTGGTCCTATTTAGGTTCTATTTGCTAATGTCCCATTGGCCAAAGAAAGTCATATGGCCTACTCAGGTCAAGGAGTGGAGAAATAGCCTCCAGGATTCCACCTCTGCAAACGAGGCCAGAGGGGAGGAATTTGTGGCCATTTTCCCCTTTATCGGCTACAACCTGAATAACCTCTTGCCTCTGGCCCCTCACCCCCAGTGGAGACACATACACTAATGTTTGACTTCTACACCTGGTTCAAAGCTTCAGCAGAGCTTCCTTCTGGGACACAACACCCAATGATGCTCATGCCATTCATTCTCTGCATTTCTACTACCTTGTGCCTGTTCTTTTGTTGTTTCCCCCTTTCTCTTGGCAGAATTTTGGAACCAGTCTCACCTCTCCATTTTGTGAATGAGGAAATTGTGGCCCAGAGAGGGAAAATGATTTGTGTGACATCACCCCTCAAATCAGTAGGATACCTGAGACCCCAGACTCTCAATTGTAAGTCGGGGCATCTTGCCCCCTCATAAGACACCTCATGAAGATAATGCATGCCTTTCCTCCACCACCTGAAACCAAGTGGGAAACACCTCAAAGTTGTGTGTGAGTGTTTGTGCTATTACCAGAAAAGGATTCAAAGTGATTTTCCCAGCAAAACACAAAACAAAAAGTAAGAGAGACTATTGAAGGAGTGTAGAAGCAGTAGACGCGCTCAGGCTTCTGAAATGAGTCGATTACACGATTTGGGCAGAATTACTCTGGGTTTTCTGGCAGCTGAGGCAAAAGAGGGATATTCATTGAGTTATACAGTGTTTTTTTTTTTATTTTCTAACCAAAAAAAAGCATGCAAACTCAACTGTGGAGAGAGTTTATTTTTGCTGGCACAAAACTCAAGTAAACGTTTACTGGACATATCTCTCTCTACAGAACACTGAACAGCATTTTGGACACTGTTCTCCTTCATGTCTCCCAAAGCACATTTCTTTGCTGTGCTCCTCGCCCACTCCCCCGCAGGCCTGGCATGATGTGCTGCCCACAGTGGGCGTTCAATCAACACTGCAGGCTGATTGGCGAGTGGTATCTGCAGTTTTGACTCCACTCCAGGAGTTGAGTCTCTAGCCCTGGGTCAGTGGACAGGGCTATTTGAAAGGCTAAATTAATGGATTTAGTATCGATTGGGCTGCAAACCTCTGTCCGATATCTCTAGAATTCACAGATCCCTTAGTTGCAAAAGCCCTTCAAATTCTATCCAGGCTTCATCTAAGGGGCACAAATTTGTAAATCACTATGCAGACCAGAGTTCTAGCCCCGATCCTACCATCAATTCATGAGTGGATGGAGCAGATTCTTTCCCTTCTCTGAAGACCTGCCTGGACCCTACCCCCATCCAGGTGCTCAGAGGATCAAGCGATGTGATATATGCAAAACCTTAAGTGCAGTAGAGATGGAAGGAATCTTGGTAATACTCTCAGTTCAGAACTCAGCTGAACCTTCCATCTTTAGTCTCAGGCCTTGACTATCTGAGTCTACCCAAACCTTGTGCCTTGTCATAGCAAGTGTTAGAGGAGAAAAAGAAAAAGAGGCTGAGGAATCTCCAGTGACCAGGCAACCACTGTAGGAGCTGGTGTCTGTCTGGCAACACTTTACAGGTTAGGTGCTCCAGGTCCCCAGCAGTGGGATATTAGGGATGGAAGGTCCTTCCTTGGCTGAAGCTTGCACTCCTGCAATATTACTGTGCTCTGGGGCTGTGCTCCTCAAACTGATGTGTGTACAAATTCCCTGGGGTCTTGCTGATATGCAGATTATGATTCAGTAGGCCTGGGGTGGGAGTCTGGGATTCTGCACCTTTAACAAGCTCCCAGGCGATGCCAATGCTGTTGGTCTAGGGACCACACTTTGAGCACAACTAGAGATAAAAGGACCCATACTACACTGATGGATGGGTTTACTTACATGGTATCAGTGTGGCCAAATCAAAAGGTGTAGTTCGATCAAGGATTACAGTTCTTATGGGTCATAGATGCCCCTGACACTCAGAGCAGGTGGGTTCAGGGGAAGGCCAAGCCTGCAGAGGGTGTCTTTGTTATCCACATATATTTACCTTAACCCTGTAAATAAGGGTATGATGAGGTAGGAATGAGAGGTTGAACTGGACATCTGCCTCTGGCTGGATCACCAAAGGATCTGAAGGGAGTGGGCTGTTAAGCAATCTGGTTTCCCTCCAAGTTAAACCAACAAATAAAATCAAACAGAGATGGCCTGTTTACCAAGCACAGGTATGATCTCACTTAGTACAACGTGTAGTGTAGAGATTTTGAGTAACTCCTTTTTTACAGATGGATAAAACAGAGGCACAGAGAGGTCAAGCAGGCATTCTCAGGTGATTCAGTCAGTAAAGTGCAAGTCAAGTTCAAGGTTGGGTACTGGACTCCCAAAGTCTACATGTTTCTAGGACACCGTGTAAGTTCTGGACATGGGCCCAGCAAAGAGCCCCTGGCTTGGGAAGAAGCAGACATGAGCCACCAGAGGAAAAATGTATCTCCCTGCTGGGAAGAGAAAGGACACCCAGTTGGCCTATCTTCCTTTCCCACTCCAAGACGAGTACCTGGTACACTCCAAGAGCAGCCTCATACCGGTATTCACAGGGGAAAAGTGGGAAGTGTGCAGAGGTACTAATCAATTACTTAACGAAACTGACAGTCTGGAGGTTTTTGCTTAAAAAACAAGTTAAAATATATCACTTGCTTTTTATTACTTTTTTAAGAATTCAGCTAGATATGGGGACTTTAGCCTGAATAACCTCAGATTTCTGTGTCGATCAGATGGATCCTGAAACTTCCTAAGTGCTTCAAGTGTACACATTTTCACTTGAAAAATTACTAGGTTTGTCTAAAGAAAAATTTTCAAACATAAAACACAAAGCTCATTTGAAGAGAGAAATTCTCCAATGGAGTGAATCCAGGCTGTCATAAAAAAGTTAAACCAGGCATAAAGGGAAATGTCAGATGTGTGTGGGAGAACCAGCTGTCTCTCCTTTTTTTTTTTTTTTTTAAAAAAGTATTAACTAGATCAGATTATTGGCAAATATATGAATGTCCAAAGCTGGGCATCGGGAGGGCCAGGTGAGGGTGAGCCTTGCTCTCCTGGGTGTTGCTGAGCCCTCTTCTGGAGAATACATTTTTTTTTTGAACTTCTAAATAAAGCATTCTAGAGTGGCACATTTATAACCAGCAGAGAATTACTCAAATAAGAGACGCTGTCAGCTATTTATTTTAAAAGCTTTTTTCCTGAAAGAGAAGGGAAAAATCTCTCCACTTTCCTCCATGTCCCTTCAAAAGGTTTGTGAGTGAATTCTTTCCTGGGTTTATTTTCCTCCTTAGGAGACGAGGCTGTCTCCTGGCCTGAGGATTATTTCTGCTGCTCTTTCTCTCTCTTCTCTGCCCCCAGCTAAATCACCTGTCCACCTTCCAGGAAAAAGGGAAGCTGAGTCTCTGGCTCATGATGTGTGTTGGGGCTGAAGATGCTAGAGTGTATGTTTGTAGGAGGCAGAAGGGGTTCTTAATTCAATTCCAAAAATAGCACCCAGCCAGAAAGAAGGGAAGGAGGGAGAGAAGGCTGGAGGGAGGGAAGGAAAGCAAAGGAAGGAAGAAGAAAAAAAAAGGAAGAAAAAAAAGAAAAAGTAAAGGATGGTTGGAGGGGGAATGAAATAATGCCATTTGCAGCAACATGGATGGACCTAGAGATTATCATACTGAGTAAAGTAAGTCAGAGGAAGACAAATGCCATATAATATGACTTATATGTGGAATCTAAAAAGATGATGCAAATGAACTTATTTACAAAACAGAAATAGACGCACAGACATAGAAAACAAACTTATAGTTACCAAAGGGGAAAGGTGGGGGGAGGGATAAATTAGGGATTTGGGATTAACAGATACTACTATACGTAAAATAGATAATCAACAAGGACCTACTAAATAACACAGGGAACTATATTCAATATCTTGTAATAACCTATAATGGAAGAGAATCTGAAAAAGAATAAATATATGTATAAATGAATCACTTTTCTGTACATCTGAAACATTGTAAATCAACTACACTTCAATTTAAAAAAAGGAAAGGTTTGGGGGGAACGGGAAGGGGTGTCCTTGTCTAAGAAGCACCATGGGATTAAGGGCTGGGCCCGAGGCTTCCACCTCATGCCGTCTTTCCGAGAATCTTTCCCCTTCAGTCCTATTTCTAATCATGCCTGAGTCAAAGCTAAGAGTCAGGTGGGTGCCATTCAGTGTTGGTTTAGCCCTTCCCTTTGCATAACGTCCTGGATGGAGTGGGGTAAGGCTGGGTCTGGCCAGGGGCTCCAAAATGAAAAGTAAACAGGAATGCGCTTCTGTCCATGAACATGCCAGAGAGATCTTTACTGGGACTAGGATGGAGAGTTATGCTATGTTAGGGGGCGATGCTAGTTTACCTGACTTCTTTTTCTTCTTAGCAGGTGTCACCTGGGTGCATCAGACACCCAACTAGCTGATGCCTGATGGATGTGGTGAGAACAGTAACCTGCTTGCTGCTCTCTCGGTCTATTAAAACCCTGCCCATTCCCCAGGCTCCAGCTCACTGTTTTTCTCCACACCCAGTCAGGACGGATCTCTTTCTAGAAATGCTTTACTTGCACTTCAGAAACAGCACCTGTTTCCCTTCTGGGGTGAATTAGTTATTTGAATACACACCCAAGGCTAAGACTAGGCCTACTTCCTTTTTGTATTTCCCACAGGGTTTGGTATAGGATAGGTGTTCAATGGGAAGACTCAGTGAATTGCTAAGAGTAGCCAACACATCATGCACCATGGGAGGGCAGGCGGAGCTCCAGGCACTTTGATGGTGTTACTCCTAATCCTCACAAGGAGCCCAGGAGGAGATGCTGTGTTGTCCTCATTTCAGAGCTACAGTGATTGAACTTGCCCAAGGTCATGAAGCTTGTAGGTAGCATAGTGGGGATTTGAACTGGTATCTGGGACTGAAACCTGCTTGTTTGACCCCTACATGAAGTCCCTGAAAGCCTCACCAGCTACTTAGGGTCCAGTTAGAACAATCAAGTCAACATTTTATCACGTTCAGTAGTCCAACTCTAAGACCATTCATTAGCCTATGTGTGTGTATGTGTGTGTGTTTCAACCATGTTTATACTGTTCTTATACACACCTTCCCCGACACCCTGCCTGGGATTGCACAGCACAGCATCCTACAGGCTTCAGATGTGTGTCTGCAAGACCCAAAGTCCTTATTCTTTCCACCAGATCACAGTGGACAGGAATCAGAAGAGCAGAGGAAAGATCAGAGCCTCAGGTCTTCACTCACCTACCTCACAGTGTCATTATGAACAAAATAAGTGAGTCGTGGGTATGAAATGTACAATGTGGGGAATGTAGTCCATAATTCTGTAAGATCTATGTATGGTGACAGATGGTAACTAGATTATCATGGTGATCATTTTGAAATGTATAGAAATATCGAATCACTATGTTGTATACCAGGAATTAACATAATGTTGTAGGTCAGTTATACTTCAACAAAAAATAAACTAACATACAACGAACTTATAGAAAAAGAGATCAGATTTGTGGTTACCAGAGGTAGGAGTTGGGGGAGGGGGAATTGGATGAAGGCAGTCAAAAGGTACCAACTTCCAGTTGTAAGATAAATAAGTACTAGGGATGTAATGCACAACATGATACCTATAATTAAGATACTGTTGTATGTTACATGTGAAAGTTAAGAGAGTAACTAAGAGTGCTCATCACAAGGAGAAAATATATTTTTCTATTTCTTTAATGTTGTATATATATGAGATGATATATACACAAGAAACCTATTGTGATAATCATTTCATGATGTATGTAAGTCAAATCATTATGTTGTACACCTTAAACTTATACAGTGCTGTATGTCAATTAAAAAATTAAATGAGATAATAATGTAACATACCCACAATAGGGCCAGGCACAAAATTATTCATGTTAATGAAAAGGATTTCTTTACCATTAGGCCACTGTGAAGTGCAGGCTGAGTCCTGTCTATCTGAGATCTGGCATCTCAAACTCTGCTTTCTCCATGAAGCCCCCTGAGACTGCTCCAACCCCAAAGATCCCTTTTTTCTGAAGGTGCCACACAGCCCAGCAGTAGAGGAGGTGCCCCCTGTACTGTCATCTGGTGGCTTTGTAAGGGAATCATAAGCAGGAGAATCTTGTGATGGTTAAGCCCTTGGCCAGCACCTCTGTGTGCAGCTGCCCATCTTGTGCACCCACACCTCTAGGGGGCACCATTCTCACCAACTACAACTGCACAGAGCCCTCTGAGCCCTGACTCTGGGCAACGCTGAGTCAGACAACCCCGAGTCCACAGCCAGCTTGTACCAGCTGTTACCGTGTGATAATTAGACACATTATTTACCTCTCCAATCCCAGTTTCCTCACCTGCAAGATGGGGACATGGTTGGCCTTCTCTCCTAGGATTGCAGTGAGGGTGGAGGAAGGCAGCAGAACCTGCATGAGCAACAGCTCAATAACGTCAGGCATTATCTTTAGAGCTTGAACAGATGGGAGGGCACAGAGGTCATGCTCAACAGATGTCACTGATGGGTGAATTTCTCTCCTAGAAAACCTGGACTGGGCTCTTCCTCCAAAGAATTCTGCTTGAACAAGCCAGCTTGACTAGAGCAGGGGAAACGTGGCAGCTTGAGCACAGGCTAAGGGGGGGCAGAGGGAAGGGAAGGAGAGATAGGAGAGAGCAGAAGGGATGTGTCAAAGGCTCCTCTCATTGACCCTCAGGCCGGGGGCACAGGTTCCTAAGGGTAGGGCTGCCCTCTGTGTGTCCGCCCTGCCAGCACCGTGCCCGACGCAGGAGTCACGGCTCATTCACCTGTCACATCTCCCCATGCTGAGGAGTTCTGAGAGCTGCTTTCCAGGCCTGGCCCTTACATGTGTGTCCACTTTGTCGACAGAGAGAGAGATGAGGACCATTTTCAGTGATGGAAACTCAGATGACTTGGATCCTGGTCTGGGTTCAGCACAGTTGCCTTGGACACCCACAGTTTCTGATGGCCTCAAGCTACCTGTATCAACATAAGAATAGCCAGCAAATCCTCTGTCTGACTTAGGAGGTTGCGGGAAACCCCAAATGGATAACATATGAGGAAACTTTGAAAGGTATAATGAGCCACTCAAAAGCAAAGGATCATAAGTCTAATATATATAATAACAATTATTAATTATTATATACCAAGCAAGACCTGTGGACGTTATACTTCTCTAAACCCATCTGCCCCTCTGGTAAGAATATGTGTAAGCTGATATGAGATGGATTGAAATGGCTACCTTTATGAAAATCTCAGAAGAGTATTGCAGGCAGAGGGGAAAGTATGTGCCAAGGCCCTGTGGTAGGGAGGAGTTTTGAACGTTCTAGGAACTGGCAGACCATAGCATGGCTGGAACATAGTGAATCGGGGGCAGTTGGAGAGAGACATGATACACAACAGGTGCTCAAAAACTCATGATGAATGAATGAATGAGTTGGTGAAGAAATGAGGTTGCTGAAGGAGTCTGGGGAGCCTGCCCTTTTCTAGGGGTTCACATCTTTCTAGTGCTTCTGCATGCTCAGGGAACCTTGATCTGAACTCCCTGTGGGACTGCCCGCTCTACTGGCAGAGACACCCCCGCTTCCAAGCTCCACCAGCTCACCTGGCGTTCAGATGCCATAGGAAGCTCTGGCCTTTACACACGGCTGACCCCAGCCACCTTGCCTGCTCTAGGAGCCCCTCCTTTCCCCTGTTCAGGCTCCTCCAGGGGACCACGGCCCATGTTTATGAAAACCAAACATGTCATTCAAATCGGCACCTCTGGCTTCACGCAGCCGAGGATCAGAAGCCACTATTTTTACCTCTCATTGCTGTCACTGGACTTTACAAGCAAAGGCTGGTCTCCCCCTTGGCGGTTCCCAGAACCTCGAAGACAGTAATGAGTCTGGGGTTGGTGTTAAGCTCAGATGTCAAACAGAGTGGCCAGGGCCTCCCGAAATGCGGAGAGAGCCGTGAGCTTCTCCCTCTACAAGGTCAGCTTGTGTGTAACACTTCATTAAATTGCTCAAACACTGAGCCGTGTCTTTAACCAATACCTTTAATGTCATTTTCTGCAGACTTAATAGAAGAGCATTAGCATACCTGTCAAGTCTTCCCATTTAAACTCTGAAGCGAGTGAAGTTTAAAGTGCCTCCTTAAGCCCACAGTGGATTTAGCTTCAAACTTTGGTTTAAGAAAAAGGAAAAAAAAAAAAAAAAGGAGAAAGAGGGGGAATCCTCTGCGGGTCTATGTGACGAAGTAGAGAATGTTCTTGACTACTATCTTCTTCCAAGTCTGTCTTCTTGCCGCCAGGAAGTATGCCTAGGTTAACAACAGTGGGAGGTAAGCCACAGAGTTGAACTACCTTGTTTCAGATTTACAGACTAGATGGAGCCCCAGGAGGTCTGTTAGTCCATTCCCCTGCCCCCCAAAAAGCATGCTGCTCAGAGCAGGGCATTGAACCATTCTGGGTAGACATAAAAACCAATGCAAAGAGTGGTACTGGGAGCATATATTCCTGCTTACGCAGACAATTAAGATGATTTGGGGTTGGTGGTGGGGAGGGATGAATTAGGAGTTTGGGATTAACAGATACACATTACTACATATAAAATAGATAAACAACAAGGACCTACTGGATAGCACAGGGAACTCTACTCAATATCTTGTAATAACCTATCATGGAAAAGCATCTGAAAAAGAATACTTTGTGCGCCACCTGAAACTAACACAACATTGTAAATCAACTATACTTCCGGTTTAAAAAACGATGACTTGGGGTTAGACTCCGAGGCTTTTTCTGATTGTATGTGTGGATATCGGCATAGCTCTGTCCTCGGCCTGGTAGTGCGAGGAGAAGGAAGAACAGACGAGGTGGCCAACAGGCAAGGACCTGTGAGGGGGCCAGCGAAGGCCTTCCTAGCTTCGGAATGGAGTTGCTGTTCTCCGGGTCAGCCTCAGAGCACCTGGGAGAGAGTCAAAACAGCACACTCATAATAGTGCCTGTCCACTGGCCAGGGACACCCACATAAGGGAGGGCTTATAAAGAACATGCCAACTAGAAGATTCCCCTCTTCTGTGAGGAGTGGGAAGGGTCCATCTTGAACACATCTGAGATCTTGGATGGACCAGAGAGCAGGCATTTGGCTTCCGGAAATCCCATCTGTGAAATGGGTTCAGTTGCTGTCATATACATGGAGGTGGAATGGGCTTGATCACTGAACATGAATGTCTTGGCAGGAGTCAGAAAGCGGGATAATGAATGTGCCTCTGCCATTAAACCGCTAATCGTTAATTATGCCCCAGACATCACGGTGCTACCCAGGCAAAAATAAAATTGCTTGAACTTTTCCACCAAGTTCTAGTCGTAAACAAATTACTTGCGTCAAAACTATTTTAGGCATGTGTCAGACTTCATAACATGCTTTAATTAGTGCCAGCTAATAAAGTTCTCTTGTAATTAAGCACACATGCATCCCTGGTTTTTTATTTAAAATTTTTGCTTATGATAATTTTTAAAAAATGATATAATGCCTGGCTTCCAGAATACACGTGTGTGCTTGAAGGTGTGTGCCTTTGTGTGCGTGCGTTTCCAGTGTCACTCTGTAATGAGACGCCCACATCATTAAAGCACCCACTTAATTATTAAGGCTGCAATTAAGGCGAAAAGGAGGAGTTTCTCCCCCCAAAGTGGAAAGTTGATCCCTGGCTCCCAGTGCAGTGGGAACGGGTGGAGACTGGCACTCTCCCCTTCTGGGTCCCAAGGGGCAGATCATACAGCGTGACTTGTGCCTGGATGCCCTTAGGGAGCAAGCAGGTCTGTAAGGAGCCTGCTGGTTTCCCTGACATGCTCCTCCGGAGAGCCTCCAGAGTGAGGATAGCAGCAGTGACAGTTCACTCTCAGCTCAGAAAACTGTCACTTGGAGATCAGCGTTTTAACTACCCCTTACTCCTCCAAAAAGAAAAAATAAGGACACCTTAATTTACCCTTCTGATTGGTTTGATAGCTGTCAGAGGGACAACCTGTCTCTGGTGGAAAGGGACCTGGTGTTAGTTCTCAGGCTGGCTTTGTGTGCATTATGTGGTCGGCTTGCTCTCAGGAACGGCAACACGGAGTCGGCTGCATGGTACCCTGATCGCCGCTCTCCCCCAGCTCCTGCCTCCCCACCTGATGGCCATGGGCTGATCTCCAGGTTGAAGCTGGGGACCATGACTTCTTTCCCCAACCCTGGGTGTACCCAGTGGACATTCCAGGCCATGGATGGACCCATCTGCAAATGGCATGCCTGGCAAAGTTGCCATTCCACTGTGTGCTTGAGAAAGGGGCATCGGTGACTCAGGCAGATGGATGCTTCGAGGGTTCCCTGGTCTCTGACATAAAGGCTAAGGCTTAATTCAACGTCTGCATGACACTCTGCAGTTCTCAAACTTGGTTTTTCTCTCAGAAAATGAGTTTGGTAACTTATATGCTGATGACAACCTCATCTGAGAAATGGCTCTGCCCCAGAAGGCTAGTCCATTTCTTAGTCTTTGTAAATTCATGTCTATTTTCGGCAAACATAAAAAATTTCCCAGGCCCCTTACAATGTCCAGAAATTCAAATATAATTTCCATACCTCCCTGAAAAGTCGCATATGTGACTGCCAGTCTGTCTTCAATGTGCCCTCACTAAGATTTTTGTCAAGGTTTATGGTCTGTAGTTTGTGCTTATAAATGAGTTTTTTTTTTTAATTTCCAAGTTATTGTAGTATTTATTTGCTTTTTCAAAGTACACATGCCTTCCTCTAGGCCCTACATACCTTCCTAGGGGATATGGATACATTCCCCAGGCCCCAGACAACTCCATTTAGAGCTGAGCCCACTAGCCCACGCAGCTATGGAGCACTTGATGTGCTAGTCCAAACTGACACGTGCCGCAATTATAAAATACACCCAGACACTTGGTGTGAAACAAATAATGTAAAATACATCAATAATTTTTATATGGGTTACATGTTGAATGATATTTAAAATGTTAGATTAAATAAAATACCTTAAGATTAATTTCACCTATTTCTTATCACTTTTTAAATGTGGCTAGTAGAATATTTAAAGCCATGGATAGGGCTTTCATTATATTTCTGTTGGGCAGTGCTGATCTAGAGGACCTGATGTCATCAGACACATATGGCAGATGAGGACAGACGGTGAGGAGATTTCCAGCCTGGACCTGGGTTTGGTCCAACTCTGGCACTCATTGCCTGTGTAACCTTGGGCATATCTCTATTTTTCTGGGCCTCAATTCCCTGAATTTTAAAAGGGAAAGTTGACTATGCAAGGTGATCTATGAGATCTATTCCAGTTGTAACTTTCTGTGGTTGCACAAAATGGGATTGCCATCTCTCCAGAGACTTTAAAGAAGAAGACAAATTCTCTTGGCTGACTTCAAAGATTGAGCCATCACCACAGGAGAAAATAAGAAGGGATATAGGGACCTCCGGAATTTCTGATTGGCTTTTGGTTGCCTTGTACCTTTCCTTCCTAGTCATCCTAGAAGTTGCACTCAAGCTCCGGAAGGTAGGGCCAGGTGAACTCTGATCTCTTCACCTGGGTTCTTCCATTCCACTTTGCCAGGCTCAACAGCACCTGGGGAGGGGCACACCGGTCTCGTCCTTTAACCCATGGTGATATGTCACTGATCAGCACAATAGGTTCTAATAGCTCCCCAGGGGGGTTCTAGAGAGCAATGAGTGGAACATAAAAATTCCTTTATTATTGCCGTTTCACTTTTATATACCCATCACGCTTCCATATTTAATCTCCTACATCACAATAGCTGATCATTTTTAACATTTGACATTGATAGAGTGCCCACTGCTATTATTCTGACATACTATAAGACATTGCACCCATTTGCAATAGAAAAGGCTGAGAATCAATACCCAGCCTCATTTTCCACTGTGGCCGTAAATCACGAAGCACCTAACAGATTGGTTTAAGTAGAAGAAACTTCAGAACCCATGAATGGCCTGACCAGTCCCCACCCTCTGTTAGAGCTGACAGGGACCTGCATGCCTGCGGGCTGGCTGCGGGTGAGGGGCAGCTGGGAGAGCTGGTGGGCAGCCAGGCTTCTCCATAAGGCAACCAGGCTTCTCCAGGGAAAGAATGTCCATCTCTATGGGTCCCAGAGACACCTATAGAGAATAAAGGGCATTTTTATTCCACTCATGTCTGCTTCAGCCCTTGCGTTATAGCAAGTGGTCCCACATTGGGAAGCTGGTGACTTCCTACTTCCTACAGTCTCCAAAATCCATTGTCAAGGTTATTTGGTCTATTTCATCAGTTAGTCCATTCATTGGAATAGCCAGATGTTAAACTGAATTGATTGGCTATTTAATCAAATTGACTTTAGGATAAATTACTGGATCAGTTCCGCTCAAAATGGCCAAATTGAGTAATATTCCATTGTATATGAGTGCCACATCTTCTTTATCCATTCATCTGTTGATGGACACTTAGGTTGCTTCCATGTCCTGGCTATTGTAAATAGAGCTGCAATGAACATTGGGGTGCATGTCTCTTTTTGAATTATGGTTTTCTCTGGGTATATGCTGATTCACTTTGTTATTCAGCAGAAACTAACACAACATTGTAAAGTAATTATACTCCAATAAAGGTGTTAAAAAAAATGGCCAAAGCCAGGAGTTAAAGAAAGTCATGGATTTTTAAAATATTTGGGATAATGGGTTGCGCTAAATATTCAGTCATTATCTTTGTATCTGAAGCAAATTACATTTTCAAAATCCAGAAGTTTAGACTATTCAGAAAATCGCCATCATTTTCATTAGTTGGGCCTCATCTAGATCCCCCCTAAGACTGTGCTGATTTTGTTGGACTCCGTTGAAAGCTTCTTTCAGCTCAAGTTGCCTAGTTGAAAATACATGAGCCCATGGTCTGACTGAGTGCCGTGGCTGGGATGCTGGAACATTCTGAGGAATGAGGACCTGGCTCTGGGAGAAAAGAAAGGAAAAGCAGCTTATCTGTCAATTTATTTTCAGTTCAGGACTGTATTTCCTATAGAAGTCTGCTATATGAGTGTATACATTTACCTGACTTTCCCGTGATAGGTATACTCCTGAAAAGTTACATATAAACCAGATTTTTTTGAGAATGAGTTCCTTTTTCCTATTAACTTACATTATCATTTCAGAGATGATTTGCCTGCATTTCAATTAGCAGTGAGTGATTCTTTACATTATCTGTCTTACTTAACCTCTTAATGATCCTACATAAAATGAAGAGCTTTTGTAAAAAGGGATTCTTTGGTAAAGGAGCACATCCTGGTGCTTTGTGGATGATTCCAGTCATTCTGTTTTGCACATTTGGAGTGATATACGTGGGAGGTCACTGGATTCACATCTGCAGTGTTTTAGGGGAAGCTTGCTAGAGTATGAAGAATATCAGATTTGGAGTCAAGAGTCCAATCCTGCTGTTTTCTAATTGGGTGATTGCAGGGATGAGCTATATGGCCTCTTTATGCATTAGTTTTTTCATTTGGTAAGTGGGGATAATAATTCCCTATCTCTTTCATAAGATCTCTAATGAGGAAATGAAATAAAGGCATTTACTATTGTTATTATTACTGATAATGCATTAATAATAATAAAATATATTGAAGGAAGGAGCAAGAATAAACCATCTTATGCCAATGGGAGCAAGTTTCCATTTATTCAGAACAAACCTAATAGAAAGCACAAAAGAGTGAAATCTAGGTTTCTCAATTTTGTACCCTGACGAATTGAGAGTCAGAAAGACAATCAGATACAGCTGGATCTTAGCAGACTTCTAAATCCTAAAAAAAAGTTTGCGTTTGGCCATTCATTGCTTTTTACTTGAGTGTATTTGGAGATATATATATATATATATATATATATATATATATATATGAACCCGTGCCCCCTGCACCGGCAAGCGGACTGTCAACCACTGAGCCACCAGGGAAGCCCAAGGCATTTACTATTATTATTATTACTGATAATGCATTAATAATAATAAAATATATTGAAGGAAGGAGCAAGAATAAACCATTTTTACATCAACTGTATCTTATGCCAATGGGAGCAAGTTTTCATTTATTCAGAACAAACCTAATAGAAAGCACAAAAGAGTCAAATCTAGGTTTCTCAATTTGGTACCCTGACGAATTGAGAGTCAGAAAGACAATCAGATACAGCTGGATCCTAGTAGACTTCTAAATCCTAAAAAATGTTTGCTTTTTGCCATTCATTGCTTTTTACTTGAGTGTATTTGGATATATTTTAATAAATTCATTTACTCAGTCAACAAACATTTATTGAAAGTCTATTCTGTGCTCCGTCCTGAACATATAATGAAAACAGACAAAACATGGGTGGATTGTCTATATATGAGGTTCTCAAGCTTTCTGGTAGATCAGAATCCTTTCTGAGCTCCCACCCCAAAACCTTCAAAATCAGAATTTCTTGTGGTAGAAGTTGGATATCTGTATGTTGACAAATCTCCCAAGTAATTCCAGCATTTGGGCTCACTGGCCTATATGGGAACACATGATTAGCCCGAAGACACCATTACCAGGAACCATCCTGCTCTAACTGCCTGTCCTTTTCGGGGGTGGTGAGTTATGTCGAGATTCCAGGTTTCTAGTTTTCCTAAAATTGGGACACAAGTAGAAACTGATGTGTTCAGCTGGTGTGTGACCACTGCAGAGACACGGAAATGGGCCAAGTCCTTTGTTCTTAGCCTGTAGCTCTACTGCTGCTTCGCTCACAAATCACCTGGTTTGTTTGGCATCCTGAACTGCAGGGCTCCTATCTGTGGGCCCAGAGGACCACCCAGAAATCCCATTGTCCCTTTTATCATCAAGCATGTGATGGTTCTCTTTGGACTAAGTCTCTGTTTAGAATAAAGGGAGGGGAAAGCCAGGGGGAAAGGGAAGGAAGTCTCAGCTTTGTGGTAACTCAGCTACATTGTTCTCTCAGCTGAAGCATTACTCCAAATACTGCTCACTTTTATAGTACCTACCAAAGAGCTTTTCCAGAGCAGTTTTCCCTCGGTCATCTCATGTGAGCCTCTCAGCAACTCTCTGAAGGACCTAGGGTAGATGACACAACTTCCATTTGATGGATGATGAAACTGAAGTTTGGAGCAATGCAGCGACTTCCCTCAGTCAAACATGATCCATGAGGGCAAAGACAGTATTGGTCTTAATCACCTTTGCCCTTAGCATATTTCTAAGAACATGGTAGACCCTTTAAAAAGAGAAAAATGATCAGTTAGAGCTGGATCAACATCAGACCCTCTTCTAAGTCCAGAAGCCGATGACCCCGGAGCTCTCCAGCTGCCCCAAGGAAAACTGACCTGAGTCCTGACCCCTCTGTTGAGGTCTCGTCTTTCTCAACAATCATGTTGTTTCAAAGGTCACCAGAGTCTTTTACAGTCCTGGCATCGTGGGCTGAGGGCTCCTTTAGATGCCTGTTTCTAGCTTTTGCCTGAGCCCCAGTGAGGTTTGACGCAGAGACCTTCTTTCTGCCTGTGATTGGTGCCTTCCCTGGATGGAGAGCTTTTTTTGGCTTATACCTGCTCCTGCTGATTTTACAATATCATGATTTCAGCTCGATGAAAATGCATCTTATTCCCACAGAACTGCCCAGCGCTCTTGAATGGGAGCTGATTTGGGTGAGTGCAGTCTTGAGGGAAGACAATGGCAGATCACCCCAAGTGAAAAGGTCTCAGAAGAAAAGAGCCTGGAGCCTGACAAAAGTCACCCTGCTCTTCCCCTGCTCCAGGCTTTCTCAGTCCAGCCAATTGCCCCTGGACAGCTTCCCCTGGTCAGGAACTTTGTTTGACGCTCAAGTCCATTTGTTGAACCCAAATGTAAGTCCCTCTTCTTCTTGCCCTGGTCCTCAAGGCATTTGAAGAACCTGCCCTTTATTGAAGCCCAGGATGCTAGAATACACATCCCAGCACCCTATAGAGCCTCTCTTCCAAGAGGTCTGGAAGGAATAATGAGAAATCCTTGCCTCTGAGGGTTTAGTGAGGAGCAGGCTGGGCCAGAGACAGGGGCTGGGCAGGTGGACTTCTGCATGCCCGTGAGGATATCTGGTTTTCTGAGGCAGAAATCCATTTCCAGCAGTGAGTTTCAGAGGGCAGGAGGGGAAGGTGCAGCAGCCCATATCCTGTCCTGGTGAATGAGGAGGACAAAGAAGCAGGAGCCACAGAGTAGTGCAGACCTTACTACATAGATGCTAAGAGGCAGATGGTAGTAAATATTCTGTTTTTCAGACCCATTACAGCACCCCAATCTGCCCTCTGTTCCTCCTTCCACTCGGCCCAGGCGGCCAGGACCCAGGCTGTCTTCTGGGCCATCAGAAGTGACCCTTGGATATCTGATCTCCCATCTGCTGGGCTGGGCATGTGGAAGAGACAGCTGGCACAGCCCCTCCCGGGGGACTGCAATTAGGGGATATTTAATCCTGTCACCTGGTTCATTTGCAGTGATGGATTTGGAGTGGAGCACTGAGTGGCTCCAAGAGGATATTGGATTACCAGGGCCCATCCCCTTCACCCCTCATACAGAGCTGGCTCTCCCCTGCCCTGCACCTGTCTTCCCAGGCCCCAGGGTGAGCCACTTGGCTCCCATGAATGAAGAGCAAGCACTTGCTGTCAACACGACCCCCCACCAGGATACTTCACCTGAAACCTCCTGCAGATGTAAAAACACTGATGAGATTTTCAGGCCCCGTGTTCATCACTCTCCCGCCTTGTTTTGGAGGTTCTGAGTTATAGATGCTGGAGCTTGAGGAGATATCCCGTCCATCACAAACATTTCATTTTCACTTCCCAGACTCTCCGTGTTGGCAAACTTTGAATTGGTTGCTTCATGGGAGGACTCTTTTTCTAAATCAAGAGGCCAGTCTAAGCTTACCTAATCTGTCCTTTTTCATGCTAGCCAAGTCTACTGGAAGGAGATAAGACTAAGACCCAAAGACATGGATTATACGGTTTTTATCAAGTCATTTGCCTTCTCTAAACCTCCACTTACTCATTTACAAATGAAGCATATTGGATGAGATATCCTCTAAGATGCCTTCTTGATCCAACATTCTATGTTTGTGGAGAAGGAGCTGGGCTATGTCATCAGGGGAAGAGTTCGAGCTAATGGAAAATTCCCAGAGAGGACAATAATGGAATACACCAACAAGATAAAATGCTTATTAGGAATATTTCAATGCAGAAGAGGCACTGATATGTCTGAAGTAATTCCGAGGTGACTTCAGCGATTTTTGGTGATCCCTGGTGACATAAAGAGTTTTGATTGGTCTTCCATCCACTCATTGGCCTTTTTAAAGGAGCCCACAGGAAAGAAGTAGCCTCAAGTTTCTGGGCTTTGCAGTTTATCTTAAAGACATATCTTAAAGCAGCCTTTGAGGATTGTGGACAATGTCTCCACTTGGCAAGTGCCATGGTTCAGGAGAGATGAAAGGTTTAGGGTCATATGGGGAGTTTCATCACTTCTAAGGCCTTGCAACAGCAGCTGCTGCTTCCCACAACACAGGCTAGATATGAAACCTTTCCTGCAGGGGTCCCATCCTCCCCCTGCTTCCAGTGGGTCAGTGGCTTCCCATTGCCCCCAGAATAAAATCCCAGTGCATTACCGTGGGGCACTAAGCCTGCATGATCTGGCCTTTGGTCTCTTCTATCTTGATTTCTGAAATGCTCTTACTCTAGTGTATGTATGTGTGTGTGTGTGTGTGTGTGTGTGTGTGCTCACATGTGTGAGTGAGCACATGCGCACGTCTTGAAGTCTCCAATTCTGTTCCTGCCTCTGTATTTTGCATTCACTCCTCTCTGCCTGGAATAGTCTTGCCTTAGTTCTTTGTATGGCTGGTTCCTCATTATTCTTAAACTCTTGGCTCAAATATTGCAACTTCAGGGACATTTTCCCTGAGACTTCCCTAGGACCCCATTGTTTATTTTCTTAATAGTATCTATACATTATCTTGTATAAAATTAACTTGCTGATTTCCTTTTTCTCTCGCTTAAATATAATCTCTTTGAAACTAGTAAACTTTTGTCTCTCATTTGCAGCTCCATCCCTGGCACCTAGAATAATAGCTAGCGCATCATAGCAGCACAGTAAACACTTGTTGAATCAATGAACATAGAATACCTATTGTAGGTTGAGCTCTGAGGCCATATTTCTGGATGCTGTTTGAGGAGGACAGGCTGTGAACCAGGCAATGTTACATCTTCAAAAGCAGGGGCCTGTGCCTTTCACCTCTTATCTTGAGTGAGAGAAACAATTGTCACCCTGGCTCTGCCCTTGGTTGACCTACTCAAATTACCTCTCCCTAAGATGATCAAAGGCATTGGAACAAAGAATCATAATTGAATGAGTTCTATGTTCCATACTGGAAATGGGGGCACTTTCAGAGCAGGCCTAGTCCTGAGAGAGAGAGCTCTTGAGAGCTGCAAAGCGGCTACCTTCAAAGGGTCGATGTGAAAGCAAAGAAAGAAACACTTGAGGACAGAGGATTTCCCTCCAGAGAAGGGAAGCACTTCAAGCCCATCACTCCACCACTGTAGCCACAAAGATGTGTGTGTGTGTGTGTGTGTGTGTATCCAACAGAGGGATAGAAAGTCTCCCACAAGCACTATGGCTCTAGAGCTCTCAAATACTCTTGCAAACCACCAGTGGTCCATGTAACCCCTCCATCCATGAAGTGGCAGACTGTAAATTTTGTTTATATTGTCAATGCCTCCCTATGTAATTCCCTGTTTCTCCAAAAAGCTTCTCCTGATTAACTCCTCCTGCCTGTTATTCTGAAATCCATCAATGATAGTGTCCTAGTTTAAAAATACAACTGTTTTTAGGTAATCTGATAAATCATCTTAAGGCATTTTTAGGTGCATATTCTCTGCTTCTCCATTCCATTTATAAGCTCCTTCAGGGCAAAATCCATACTTTTTTTTTTTTCATTTGTAACCCTCTCCACAAGATTCTTAGGACAGAATTCTTGTCAGTGTCTTTACTGTCTGAATACATTTTTATAGGCTGAGCATGTTTGGAAGCTGATTTTTTTCATTCATTCATTTATTTAAAATATTTACAGAGACCTATTACATGGCAGGCACTGTGCTAAGTGCTGGGGATTCCATGTTGAAGCTCACAGTCTGGGGCAGAGATAGAAATATACACAAATAATTATCATACAATGTGATAAGTGCTATAACATAGGTACTATAGACTCAGAGTCCTATAGGAACTCAAGATGGAGCTAATAAAATAATTTAATGTTCCAATGTCTAAATGTGAATGTTTAAGTAATACCTTTCTTTTGTAAGTGCTTCTTGCACTGGTACTTTTTTTTTTTTTTTTTTTTAATTTTTTTTTATTTTACAAATTTAATCAGTTATACATATACATATGTTCCCATATTGCACTGGTACTTTTAAAAGATCAATACAACTGACAAATCTTTAGCTAGACAAATTGAGAAAATAAGAGAAGACACAAATTAACAATATCAGTAATGAAAGAAAGGACAACAGTACAGGTCTTACAGACATTGAAGGGAAAATAACAGAAAATTATTAATTAACAGTTTTAAAATTAATTTAAAGTAATAAACACTTTTTTTTTTTTTTTTTTTTTTTTTGCGGTATGCGGGCCTCTCACTGTTGTGGCCTCTCCCGTTGTGGAGCACAGGCTCCGGATGCGCAGGCCCAGCGGCCATGGCTCACGGGCCCAGCCGCTCCGCGGCATATGGGATCCTCCCAGACCGGGGCACGAACCCATATCCCCTGCATCGGCAGGCGGACTCTTAACCACTGCGCCACCAGGGAGGCCCAATAAACACTTTTTGATGAATGAAAAAACTATTTGAAAGATAAAAATTACCAGACTGACCCAAGATGGAATAGAAAATCTGAAAAGTTATTTATTAAAGAAATTAAATTTGTAAGTAAAAGCTTTACCACGAATAATAGTCCCAAGCCCAGATATTTCACAGGTGAATTTAAACAAATAGTTAAGGAAAAAATAATACCAATACTATATGACTCAGAAAATACAAGAGGAAAACTTCCCAACTCATTTTACAAGGCAGAATAATCCTGATGCAGAAAACCAGGAAGACCCTACAAGAGAGAAAAAAAAAACCCTACAGACCAATAAGAGTCATTAATAAAATATTAATAAATTGAAACCAGCAATAGATAAAAAGAATAATACATCATGAATACAAAATTGGTTTATCATTTGAAAATTAATGAAAGTAATTCACTAAAATAACAGATTAGATGAGAAAAAATCACCTCAATAGATGCAGGAAAATGCATTTGATAAAATTCAACAGTCATTTATGAAAAATTAATTTTCAGCATACTAAAAATAGTGGAAAATTTTTTCAACCTCCAGAAAGTCACCTGTGAAAATGTTACAGCTAACATGATACTTAATGGTGAAATACTGAATACTTCTCCCCTTTGATCGGGGATGAAATAAAGATAACCACAATTGCCACCTCTATTTAACATTGTACTGAATGGCTCAGTCACTGCAATAAGGAAGGCAGAAACAAAGGAATGACATAGCATATAGGATGTCCGCTTCCTGCCAAAGTGGAATAATAGAAACTGGATTCACTCTCCCACCAGAAACAATGAAAAAACTGACAAAATAAATGAAACATCAATTTTTGAAACACTGGACATCAGGCAACAAATAACAATGATCTCAATAAAATAGGGAAGAAACATCTTGAGCCCTGTGGTTGCATGTTTGCACTAGCTTACTGCTTTGAGAATATCCAGGCAAGGAGAAGGTACTCCCTGAGATTAGGAGATGGAGCTGAGAATTAGAGAAGACCAGAAAGACTAGAGTTGGGAAGAAAGAGCATTAAAGCTAAGAGATCTACACAGAAAGCACTCAAGTTTTTGATACCACTCTTTCAATAATTGATAGAACAGGTAGACAGAAAATCAGTAAGAATATAAGAGACGTGAATAACTCGATCAATCAAATTGACCTCATTGACAGTTACAAACACATTACCCCCAAACAGCAAAACACAGATTCTTTTGAAGTGTCCAAGGGGTAGTTCACAAGATAGACCATATTCTAGGTCATAAAAAGCTCAAAAATGTAGGAGAATTCACAACATATAAAATATGTTCTCTGTTCAAGGTAACGTTAGAGTAGAAATCAACAGAAATGTATCTGGAAGAATCCCCAGATATTTGGTTATTTCTAAATAACCCATGGGTCAAAGATGAAATCGAAATAAGAATTAGAAAATATCTTGAACTGAATGAAAATGAAAACACAACATACTGAAATTTGTGGGATGCTGCTAAAGCAGTACCTATAGTGAAATTTATAGCACTAAATGCCTATGTTAGAAAAGAAGAAGGTCTCAAGTCAATGACCTCAACTTTCACCTTAAAAAACTAGAAAAAATAATAGCAAATTAAACTTATACAAAAAAAGCAAATAATAAAGATCAGAACAGAAATCAATGAAGTAGAAAACAGAAAAATAGAAAAGTTAATGAAACTGAAAGCTGGTACTTCCATAGAACCAAAAAATATTTATATACCTCCAGTCAGACTGAATAGACAAAAATGGGAGTAAACTTACATTAGTAATATTGGGGATAAGAGTCATTTCGGATAATAAAATGATAAAAAAGAGATATTATAAATAACTTTATGCTAATACATTCTACAACATAGACAAAACGAAAAAAATAATTTGAATAAAGACAAGAGCTATCGGGCTTCCCTGGTAGCGCAGTGGTTGAGAGTCCGCCTGCCAATGCAGGGGACGCGGGTTCGTGCCCCGGTCTGGGAAGATCCCACATGCCGTGGAGCGGCTGGGCCCGTGAGCCATGGCCGCTGAGCCTGCACATCCAGAGCCTGTGCTCCACAATGGGAGAGGCCACAACAGTGAGAGGCCCGCATACCGCAAAAAAAAAAAAAAAAAAAAAAGACAAGAGCTATCAATGCTCACTCAAAATGAAACAGAAAATGTGACTAGCTCTGTATTTATTAAAGTCACTGAATTTGTAGTTAAAAGCCTTCCAACAAAGAAAACTTCAGTCCTAGGTGACTGCATTGTCTTTGTTCTACCAAACATTTAAGAATACGAATTCCACATAAAATATTTTTGAATGTTGAAGAGGAGGGAATATTTCTCAACTCATTCTGAAAGGCCAGCATTACCCTGACACCAAAACCATACAAAGATAATACAAAGAAATAAAACTACATACTAGTATCAGCCTTATGAACTTAAAGGCAAAAATTCTTAACACTTTAGCAAATTACATCCAATAATACATAAAAAGCAAAACATATTATGATCAAGTAAGTTTTACCTCATGAATGCAAGGTGGGATTTAGATTTGAAAATCAATCAGTATAAATTTATATTAACAAACTAAAAAAGAAAAGCCATATGACAATCTCAGAAGATACACTAAAAGCATTTGATAAAGTCTCATATTCATCTCTGATAAGAATGTAAGCAAACTTTGAAAACAGAAGGAACATTTGTCAACCTGACAGAAAGCATCCATGAAAAACTCATAGCTAACATGGTACTTAACGGCAAAAGACTGAAAGCTTTCTCCCTAAGATCAGGAACAACACAAGGATGTGTACTCTCTTCACCTCTATTCAACTAGAAGTTCTAGCCAGTATGATAATGCAAGAGAAGAAAAGGCATCCAAGTTGGAAAGAAGAAACAAGATTGTCTGTATTTGCATATGACATTATCATCTATGTAGATAATCTATTGGAATCTATAAAAAAGCTGCTAGAACTCATTAGTGAGTTTGGAAATGTTGAAGTATACAAAATATATACAAAAAATCAATTGTATATGCTAGTAATGTATACATGGGAGTTAAAATTTTAAAAAAATATACTCTACAATTACGCAGAGTTTGTGAAACAGGGAAAAAGCTGACAAAAGATATGCTAGACCTACACACTAAAAACTACAAAACATAAGTAAGAGTAACTAAGGAAACCCCAATAAACAGAGCACCATACTTTATTCATGGGTTGGAAGACTCAATATCGTTAAGATGTTGATTCTCCCCAAAGTGATCTGTAGATTCAATGCCTTCCAAATCATAATCTCGGCAAACATTTGTTGAAGAAATTGACAATTTGATTCTAAAATTCATGTGGAAATGGAAAGGACATGAAATAGCCAAAACAATTTAGAAAAGAAAAAAATTTGGAAGACAAATACTACCTGATTTCAAGACTTGGTTTACAGTAATAATGATACAGTGGTATTGGTGAGAAGATAGACAAATAGATTGATGAACTAGAATAGAGTCCAGAAATAAATCCACACATACATGGATAACTGATTTTTTACAATGTTGCCAATGCAAGTCAGTGGAGAAAGGATAGTTTGTTCAATAAATGATGTTAGAACATTTGGATATCCATATGTGTGAAAAAAAGAACTTTGATCCATATCTTGTACCATATACAAAAATTAATTTAAAATGTATTCTAGTCCTAAATGTATAAGCAAAAACTGTAACATTTTAAATTATAAAATTTATAAAAGAAAACATAGAAGAAAATCTTCGTGGTATACAATAGAATACTATTCAGCAATGAAAAGGAGTAATCTATTGGTACAATAATATGGATAAATCTCAAAATAATTATGTTGAGTGAAAGAAGCCAGACAAAAAAAGTGTTCATACTATATGTGTCAGTTATATTAAACTCCAGAAAATGCAAACTGATCTATACTGATAAAAAGCAGATCAGTAGTTGTCTGTAGGAGATAGGGATGGGTGAGAGGGGTACAAAGGGGCATAAGAAAACTTTTGGGGATGTTGGACATGTTTTATGCTCTTGATTTTGGCAATAGCTTCATGCTTTTATACATGCATCAAAACATCAAATTGTACAGTTTAAAGAAGTGTAGTTTATTTTATATCAATTATACCTCAAAAAACTATTTTTAAGACACACAGATTGAAATGAAGGAAGCAATAATTTCTTTATTTGCAGATGACTTTGTACTGTATATAGAAAATTCCAAGGA
This sequence comes from Mesoplodon densirostris, assembly GCF_025265405.1. NCBI lineage: Eukaryota > Metazoa > Chordata > Mammalia > Artiodactyla > Ziphiidae > Mesoplodon > Mesoplodon densirostris. Next base: position 109,348,445 of record NC_082667.1, on the reverse strand, counting down.
ATCTACAATAAAAGCTATAGAAAAAAATAATCAATGTTAGCAAGTTTATAGGATGTGAGGACAATATACAAATATCAATTGCATTTTTATATGATAGCAATAAACAATTTGAAAGTAAAGTAAGAAATAATATCATTTATAGTAGTATCACATATGAAAATATGTGGAGATAAATACAACAATACATGTATAAGATCAGTACCTTGAAAATTACAAAATATGCTGAGAGAAATTTAAAAAGACCTAAACAAATGGCATGACATACCATGTTCATAAATCAGAAGACTCAATATTAAGATGTCAGTTCTCCCCAATTTAACCTATAGATTCAAGCAATTCCTGTGAAAATTCCAGAAGTCTTTTTGTAGAAACTGGCAAGCTCATTCTAAAATTTATTTGGAAATACAATGGACCTAGACTAGCCAAAAATTTTTTGAAAAAGATAAACAGAGTTGAAAGATTATATTATGTGATTTCCAGACTTACTATAAAGCTATAGTAATACAGTAGTATTCATATAAGGATGGATTTATAGGATCAGTTATTCTTCAATAAAAGAAGAAGCCTGTTAGCAAAAAAAAAAAAAAAAAAAAAGAAGGGTTACTGTCCTGTGTTGGGGTTTTGGTGTGAGAGTGGTCAGGACTGGCTTGTAGCAGCCAGGCTTGAAACTGAGGGTCACTGATTATTTGATTTCTGAGTGAGGACAGGTTGGGAAGCAAAAACAAGGTCCAGAAAACCTCAGGAGGGAAAATTAGGAAGGACTGAGTCTGAAGGGAAAAACTGGCCACTTGGAATGGATGAGCCAATTGAAGAGTGTTTGGAGGTGGAGCTGGAACCGTCCCCAAGGCAAAACATGAGATTGGATAAAGAGAAAACGTATTTCAGAGCAATAGTCTCCTAACTCAGCACTTTACAACCCATGCTCTCTATTACCATCACCCAGGAAGCATTTAAGACACAGAAACCTAGGTCCAGCCCCAGAAAGATTTAATCAGAATCTTGGGATTAAGATCTCAGCGCTATTATTATTATTTTTTAATTCCACAGGTATTTCTAATGTATGGCATATAGCTAGAGTTTAGAAACACTCTCCTAACTAGTCTCCTAATTTTCATCATTTACTTCTCTCATACATCCACAATTAAACACATACATAGTTTTTGTTTTTCTTTTTAAAAATTTATTTTAAATTATTTTTTATTGAAGTATAGTTGCTGTACAATTTTATAAGTTATATGAGTGCACTACAGTGATTCACAATTTTTAAATGTTATACTCCATTTATAGATATTATAAAATATTGGCTATATTCCCCATGTTGTACAATAGATCCTTGTATCCTATTTTATACCCAATAGCTTGTACCTCTTATTCCCCTACCCCTGTATTGCCCCTCCCCCTTCCCTCTGTTCACTGGTAACCACTGGGTAGCTCTCTACATCTGTGAGTCTGCTTCTTTTTTGTTATATGTACTAGTTTGTTGTATTTTTTAGATTACACATATAAATGATATCATACAGTGTTTGTCTTTCTCTGTATGACTTATTTCACTTAGCAAGATACCCTCCAAGTCTATCCATGTTGCTGTAAATGGCAAAATTTCATTCTTTTTTATAGCTGAGTAGTATTCCATTACATGTATATACCACATCTTCTTTATCCATTTATCTGTTGATGGACACTTGGGTTGCTTGGCAATTGTAAATAATTCTGCTATGAAAATTGGGGTGCATGTATCTTTTTGAATTTGTGGTTTTTTCCTTAAGGCAAAGCTGGTCGTGTCATTATCTAGCTTTAAGCCATTCAGTGGCTCCCCATCATCCCATAGGATAAAAAGCCCAATTCCTTAACCTATAAAATCCTTTCCTGATTATGTCCTTGCCTACTTTCTACTGGCTTGTGAGAGCCACTTGAACACATTTTTTCCCCAGCTCTGTGGTCAGTGATGTCACATCAGTAGTTTGAAATCAGTCATGATGGGAATATTTACACCATAGAAATAGGCAAATGCTACAAATCAAGATCCTCCCCAACCCCAAAGGGCTTATTGTTAAAAATTTAGGAGCTCACCACTCCTTTCTCCCGCCTTTTCCACATATCCATACTCTACTGAAATGTTAGACAACTTGAAGTTTCTAGAATATGGTCTTTCAGATGTTGTTTCTTCTACTTATAACATTTTTGTCTTTCCTTATTAACTATGCATACTTCTACCTATCATTCAAGTCTCAACTTAAACAGTACCCTCTCCTTGAATCCTTTCTTACCACTCTGAGCAGAGAAGATCACTTCCTTCCCTGTTAGCATTGCACATTGTTGCTGTGAAATCTAGGGATTATTTTTTGTCATATCTGATAACACGAATTGTTTATGTCCATACATAGTTTTCTTCCTCACCAGACTGTGAACACCTTCATGTCAAGGACTATGTCTTTATCATATTTGTATTCCGATTACCTGTCATATGCCTGGCATAAAGTTGACATTCAATAATTGTTTCTTTAATGAATAAATAGTTGAATAAATGGGAAGATGAATGAGCAACCCTGGTTGGAGGGGGATATTCAGAACAGAGAAAAGCTTGGAAAAATACTGATATGCTCATTTTGTATGGTATTTAATGCCAGATTTGAACTTCATCTCATAGCAAATGGAGAACGGCTGCGATTTCTCTGACAAGGGAAGTGACCTGTAAAAAAACATGTTTTAGGATGGTTAGTCTGACAACAGCTTGCAGGATGAACCTGTGAGAAGAGAAACTGGAGGCAGAGAGACTCTGGTCAAGTCCAAGGGTATCAGAGCCTCAGGCAAAAAGGTAAAGAGGCAGAATGTGGGCTCAGCTGAAGCACACCTACAGTCATTAGCATTTTGGGGTGTGTCCAGGTAAAAACAAACGTGATCGTCAGAATCCCAGAAACAACAGGAAGAATTTGGTTTGCTTTTCTGAAGCATAGAAAACGAAAGTGACATGATGGTTCTCTTCAAGTCCTTTACGACCACTCCCAGGGGAGCAGGAATTGGCCAATTTACTTCTGTGTTCTGTATTGCCTAGAAGTCAGATCTGAGACAAACATAAGGAGAAACAGGGCACCTAAAGAAGTCGTGCGTTCCTTATCACAGGAAATGATGAAGCAGAACATTTGGTGCAGTTGTTATAAAGGGAATTCGAGCATTAGACCAGATTATCTTTCCAACACTTGAAATTCTGTTACTTTATGATGGCTTTGGTCCCAGTGAGTTTGAGAACAGTGTGACCTGCAAGTATATTGTCCAGCAGTTGGAGTTTCTGGACAAAAAGCCAAGGAAAACTTGAGGCCAGAACTATACTCTAAGTGCTGGGTGTCCAAGCCAAGGGCTGTTTGCGTTATACCACCATCACCCCATGAAAGGACTGCCAGTGCCCCAAAGTGGCCACTGTAGGTTAAAAGAAGTCTCTGGGTCCTCCCTAACCCCAAGAGACATGAATCGAATATGACAGGGTGTCAGGAGGCCATCAAGCAATCACGCACAACAGCCTTCCTTCTCTCTTCCCCCTCTTCTCAATCTCTCAACTCTATGGGTGCCCCGTCTCAGCCTTAAAGGTGATCTCACGATGTCCTCATCCAACAATGATATCTTCAGCTCAGAATTTCCTCCGCCTTTTCACTCTCCCAGTGATGTGCCATGAGTATCCCTCCACATGTGTTCTAGATCCCATTTCCCTTCTTCCCCTTTTGGGACATTGTTCCATTTCTTTGATACCCAGTCCTTCCTTTCCTGGTCCAAAACATTTAACATTATTTTCATCCTGGAAAAAAAAAAGTCCCTCCAGTGACCACTCAGCTTCTCTTCACCATGCAGAGTTTCAAAGAGGGTGTTTTATTCTCGCTGCCCTTGACATTGACCACGTCCTTGCATCTCACTCCTTCCTTGTAGTCCAACTTTGGTGCCAAGGTGCTCTCTCTCTTTTTTTTTTTTTTTTTTTGCGGTATGCGGGCCTCCCACTGCTGTGGCCTCTCCTGTTGCAGAGCACAGGCTCCGGAAGCGCAGGCTCAGCGGCCATGGCTCACGGGCCTAGCCGCTCCACGGCATGTGGGATCTTCCCGGACCGGGGCACAAACCCATGTCCCCTGCATCGGCAGGCGGACTCTCAACCACTGCGCCACCAGGGAAGCCCCCAAGGTGCTCTCTTGAGGGATGCTGTGCAACACAACAGAATGAGGATGAGATTTGGATTCAGAAAACATGGGCTCAGTTTCTGGATCAACTATTTACTACCTGAACCTCACTTTCTTCATCGCATTTTTTATGAATATCAAATGAGCTAATAGATAAGGAAGACCCCTGCCACACACACTCTAAAAAGCACTATACAGGATGTTAGTTACTGATGCTACTGAAACTGCTGTCACAAAGATGACTCATGACATCCTGATCACTTGTTTCAATGGCCTTTCCTCAGTTCTCAATCTCATAACTTCTTGGCTGACTGTGCCCTTCTTTGTGAAACTCTTTATTCCCATGATTTTCTCTTCATTTGTTTCTAGGAAATTAACATCTGTTACCCAGTTACCTCTCTCAATCCTCTTCCTGCCCCTAACAGCAACATTCCTGTAAATGCTTTTCCATTTTCTACTGTTATTCCTTCACTTAGAATTAAAGAAACAATCTCTTTCCTAAGCGTCTATCTCCTCTGGGTACGTAACCAGCTCCAAGCCTTGGTCCCAGGTTTGCAATTCTGCTGGATTTCTCCATCTGGTTTTCCTGCCAGACTCTCAAATTCTTCATTGTTGACACAAGGTAAATCAATACATCTCTGTAGAGTCCCTGACAAAGCAGTTTGAAAAGGCCAGACACTGAATGATCATTGGTCAGCCCTGCAAAGGACGGTACTTACCATCAGGGACCACCCCTAAAATGCCAATCAGAGAGAACAACTTCATGTTATAAATTATAGCATCTGCATTCAAGTATTAGGTGGTAATATCCACTCCCAAAGGACTCTTAAATTGTTAAGGCATCTTATCAGTTGACAGTTCCCTGATGTTGCCCATCTCTCTGAGTCCTAGGTTCTAGATTCTTGAAGGTGACTGTGGCCAAATTCTATAAACTGACCTCTTGGGTCCCTCTCAAAGTCTCCTTGATGGATAAACCATGTGTTCACTAGAAGAGTAATTAGGACAATTCTTATCAGATGACATTTTCCTGGCCTGAGCCAAAGAAAACCACTTATCCTTTCCATCTTTTTCTGTCCTTCTGGAAAATTCTCAGTCACATCAAACTGTAAAAATCTATTCTTTATATCACAGATTATGTGTAATCATCCAATGTTTCCCTCCTCCTGGTCTCTAATTTTTATTAATGGTATATGTTTAATAAATGTTAGTTTTCTTTTCCTGTTTCCATTTTTTCTATAAGTTTGTAAGTGCCATGAGGGCAGGGACTCTGCATTTCTCATTTTTTGTACCCACAACACCAAGCCTATCCACCCATGCATACACATACACACACATATTAAATGACACTTACTACATTTTTTAAGTAGAAAATATCTAGGTTGGTGATATGGGAATATCCAATTTTAAAATGGGATCAAGATGGATAAGGCGCAGTGCCTCTTGCATTGAATTGTGGAGTGTGCTAACCATATAATATTTAGTAGCTGCATCTGAATGTAGCAACCCCAGTCCTCAATCTATAGCCCCAGAAATCTCTCTCTCTAGTCCCATCAGTCTAGCCATCTGATTCCTTAATATTGGCCAGGATCCACTGCCTACTTGCCCCTTGGTATGGCCAGGTAACCGTGAGCCAGTGAGTGGTCTGCTGGAGGCAACTCACGCAGGGTAGTGGGAATCTGTTTTACACATCTCTTCCCAATTCTGTGTGCAGCAGTATCATGTTGGCAGCTTGAAATTGGCAGTGTGGGAGTATTTACACCATGGAAACTGGCAAACACTACAAATCAGGGCTTTCATTTCCCCCAGAGAGCCAGCTGTAAAACATTTACCAGCACACCACTGCTGCCAACACTCTTTCTGTTTATTTCTTGGCATGACTGGCTGCTTCTAATCCATAAATTTCAGCTCAAATATCACCTCTTCGGAGAGACCTTTTTATCTGAACTTATCCCCCACCCCACTCACTTTTTATTACATCATCAACTTTTTCTTCAGAGCACTTATTTCACTCTGTAACTACCTTGTGTATGCATTTTATGGACTGGTCTATAGCTCAGCTTCCCTCTAGAAATCTTGTCTTGTCTTGGTTACTGCTGTCTTCCCAGCATCCAGTGAAGGCCCAGACACATAGTTGGTACTCACAAAATATCTTTCTGATGAATGAATAAAAAGAATAGATGGTTCCAACAGTTCAGGCCTTAGAAAGGCAAAGCACAATTGTTGATATACTTGTTTTTGCCTCCCAATACATCCTGAGTGTTTTTTTTTTTTTTTTTTGGTGGGGGTGAGGGGAGAAAGGAGAATTTATTCCTGGCAGCAAATGAGGAGAACACCAAGATCTTTCCTAAAACAGTGTCTCTTGTCTCAAGTGTTTTGAGAGTGTTTTTCACTGTATGCTCAGGACCAAGCACAGTGCTCAGAATTTTTAGGATGAATAAATGGATAAAATTAGGGACCATCCAATTCATTTAAGTTTCCCTATAACACCCTAGAGAACTCCATTCTTTTACCTTCATCAGCAACATTAAACACTACAGTTTCCTTCTGAGAAAGCAAAACCTCCAAGGCAGGAAGTGTTCCTCACCACCAGGACTGCTGGGAAGCCTGGGGTGGCATGAATTTATCTCATCCAACCTGTATTTTTCTCCTCTGACTCTGTCACAACAATCATTATGTCACCCTTAGGCAAGTCACCAAATGGGGATGAGAGGGGCCATGGTCCTGCCTCTCCCAGAGGGCTGCAGCAGAGATAGCTTTGCGTGCATGTATGAATAGCTGTAAGCCACTGCTGCCCCAGACTCCTGGAGAAGGCAAAAGAAGTTTTCTAAATGTTTCCTGCTACACAGATCACTGAATTATGCATGAGGCCAAACCCAGGGAACAACAAATCTTTGTGGAATGGAGGGGTAGGGTTTATGTAGAAAGGAAAACCTAAGCCTTACTTGCCTTCTCCTTGTGATGGGTTCCCTCAATTGATAATTAGTGTTATACTATCTCACATCTTTAAAAAGTTATTGATGTCTTTGGCAGTGATAATCCTGGTGTCAAGAGTCATTCTTTCTTTCTATTAGGCTGTGCTGACTACACTCAGACAAGGCAGCTTGGACAGAGAGGGTGTGGTTGATCCAACTCAAATCAATTCGATCCAGTACTTCTCTGGGCATTGACCTGCAGGAGGAAAGATGCATGTTCACGATTTGCCTCAAAAGGAGGAGAGGGTGTGAGACTTGGGAGTCTAGTGGTGATACAGCTAAGGAGGTCTTTTCCCCTCATCATCTTTGGTTGGAAGATTCCAAATACCCTGCCGCCATGTTCTCAGTACTCATGAGGTTGCACCTCCCACCAAAGGTGGCCGGAGCTGCTCCCAACTTCAGAAATGGAAATGATCATCTTTGTCTTGGTCAACACCACATCTCCTAGGTGGATTTTCTCCCTTTTTCCAGTTCCTCTTTTCCTATGGGCATTAGTGCTTCTGGCCAGAAGACTCCAAGCAGTTCACAAAACAGAAGTACCTCTAAATACCCAAAATTAGACAGTTCAGAGTTGAGTGGTTAGAGGGAGTCTTTGGATATGAATCCTGGGTAGACAACAAAATTCCTGAGCCATGAGGAGATGGCCATTGAGGTCAGATGCATATATCTCAGGGGATCCTGACAAACTTCCAAAAGGAGCCGAGGAATAGCAACCAAGTTAGGGTTCTACCAGTTGAGGCTTTATATAATTCAGGAAAGCATGATCTTGCAAAAAGAGACTCCTTTTCTAGCAAGCTCACAATCTTCTCACTCACCTCCACTATAAAGGGATAAGCATTGGTATTAAAGTGAAAAAAAAATGCTTGCCGTCTGGATGGGTCATTTAGAAACTGTGTGATGTTGGTTAAGGTGCTTCATCTCTCTGAACCTTAGGTTTTCTAACAGTGAAAGGGGAACAATTATACGTGCTCTACACGCCTCACAGAGTTTTCTGAGGGACAAATAAAGTGAGATGATCCTAAAAGAGGCACTCGTAGCCAAGCGCTATATGAACACCAGAGGCTGTGTGATCTGCCAGGACACTTCCCTTCTTCTAAGAACAGAGCCCCCATCTTCTGGGAAATGTTCCTCCCCCAAAACAAACCTTGTGGTTTGAATTAAACACACTACTGTATACAAGATAGATGACCAAGAAGGACCTACTATATAGCACAGGGAACTCAATATTCTGTGATAACCTATATGAGAAAAGAATATAAAAAAGAACAGATATGTGTATATGTATAGCTGAATCACTTTGCTGTACGCCTGAAAGTAACACAATATTGTAGATCAACTAGACTCTAATAAAATAAAAATATTAAAAGAAATTTCAAATTCTTCCTCCCCACCAAAAAGAACCAAACGAAACCAAGACAAAACAAAAAAACCCCAAAACAAACAAAAAAAGCTGCCATTTTGTTACTCCATGTGGGTATCTGCCCAAAGTCAGCCAGTCATGGCAACCTTCTCTGTGGTTGTCATGGTTGATCAGGATGGCCCTGGGGAGGGGCACCAGAACCACAGTGAGGCATTGAAAACCCCTCCCCGTGGGTCTTAATCTTGCTATGAGAAAGATTATGAAGCAGTTTCCCCCAGGGGTAGAAGCTACTGGATGTGAGGCACAGAGATTTTTGGTAGCTTTGTTCCCTAATGCGTGAAGGAAGTCTGACTGCTGAGGGAGAAAATAAAGTGAGAACTCAAAGGAAAGATGAAATACAGAGAGAGATCTATCTCATTCAGATTTTCCTGTGGGTCCAAATGAATCCCTTCTCTTTCATGGCCTGGAAGGATATTCCATCAATATCCTTCTAGTACATTCCTCTTTTTGCCTAAGCCAGTTTTTGTTATATTTCTGTCACTTACAACCAAAGGAGGCTCAATAAAGAAACTGCAATTCATTATTCTGGCTCCCAGCTCAAGGCTGAACTTGGATCTTACATTCTGATCCCTCTGCCCCACAGTGCACAGGCCTCCTTCTCTAGGGCCGTTTCACTTGCTTTGTCCTTCATTCACTCCACTAACAATCTGTGAGCTTTCCCCATGTTCCAGGAACCCTCTTAACCCTCTGGGCTCTGCATATAATCTAAGGAAGACATCTGAATGTTATCCAGAGGAAATTCACACAACACCATACCTTAGAGGCACCCAGTCAGTGGGTCAAGTCTAAGTATTTACCCTGATGCTCTTGCTTATTTATTTTATTTTTCTGTAGCATGTATTTATGTAGGATTCTTCAAATCCTTCATGGAATAGGGTAGGTTATAACTCACAAAAAATTGCTGAGCATCTACTGTCAGCTGGAACTATTGGGGAAAAAAGACATGCCTTTGCCCTTGAAATGTGTAGAGTCTTGCTGAGCAAACAGTGCAAAGCTAGAGAACAAGTCAGAAAAATCAAACCTGGCAATTTATGGGGCACAGATCATATGGATTTCAAACAAGCAGAGAAGGGAAGTATTTGACAGACTAGGGTGTTTAGGATAGAACTGAAAGGTGCACCCTGTTGGAATTGTTTTTTTGGCCAGCACAGTAATTAATTTTTTAAATTAACTGTCATCATTTGAAAATCAAGAGATTTTATGTTAAAAAAAAACCCACATAGATTTCCAGCTTCTTTTGATAAATTGGGAGAGTTGACAACAATTCCCACTTGAGCATAACCCGCTGGAACTGAGTAACTGCTGCCCCCCTTCAGCATGGGCAGCCACATCCTGGATCTCACCTGACCAGCTTGGTATGTTTAGATCCCTCAACCTGGTTCCCAAAGGCATTTGGATTTGATACCTAAACCCCAAGTTGGCATTCAAAATATCCCAGTTCCCCAGAAGCCTTGAAGAAGGGAGTTTAGGGCCAACCCATATCTAAGGTTGATGCCCACCTTGACACGCATCCAATTTAGCATATTTAAAGTGTCATTGACCAAAGTACCCTATACCAGCCAGTATAGGCTGCATTCACCCACCTGGCTCCAGTTGAACTGGAGCCAGGGGGAGGATTCTCTGTGGGGACATAAAGCTGGAAGCACCCTTCATCAAGTCATCAACCAGCAAACACCTGCTACTCAGAGCCTCAGACCTTCTTCAGCCCCTCTTCCTTCCTCTTCTTTTTCTTCTTTTTAATGGCCACATTTTCTCACTTTGTTGCATTTGAATGCACATGATACAGAATGAAATTCCTTTGGTGGCTGTATGTGTGGGGAGTGCGCAAAAGTATTTATGAATCCTAAATGAAGCTGGCTGCAGAGCTCAGGAGCTGCAGCAGAGTGCCAGCATGTGTGCCTGGTGGAGTCTGATCTCTTACACAGGAAGCTACTTTGGATATCTCATTTGTTGGCTGTGTTCCTTGCAAAGCCAAGTGCTGTTTAACCCACTTTCCCGTAGAAGAAGAAAATGCAAAAGAGGCTGGCTGAGCAAGGGGAAGGCCATCCCACAAAAACACCTTGGAATGGTCAGAAGAGATGCTTGTAGGGCATGTGGAAGGTGCTGCCACCCTCTGGCTGGGTGTAGCATCACACCCTGCTGAACTAAGTTGGTACCCTTCTCCCCTCCTTGGGGGCCTCCCTACTTCTAAACTACCCTGAAGTCCCAGAATTGCAGGTGAGTTCGGACTGGCTTGGTTTTTATTTAGGTCCTTAGACAAAGAGGTTCTTTCTCTGTGTCTGGTTTCATAAGAAACTTTTCTTGGGCAAACCAAGACCCCCCCCTCCAACCCTGGCCTAGGCGGCACCCAGCACGTAGTCACACCTGAATGTGCCTCTTCCTGCTAGATATTCAGCCCACGCATGACAAAGACTTTGGCAAAATGCTAGCAATCAGAAATCCACTCTTCATAGACATAAAAGAGTTGGTACATAGGTCTCCCCAATAATGAATGATCGTCTACATGCATTAGCATATATTTTCTTGAGAAGTGAACTATCAGAGTATGTCCCTAAAAGCAATTCATTCTATTTACAGCTTTTCTGAAGCCCCTGAGAGGGAATCATCTCGGAGCACTGCAGACACCACACTGAAAATAGGGAAAAACATTCCATTTGGAAACAATTTTAGCTCGATTTATCTTTTCTTCCTTTGTGAGTCCGCCTACTGCTTCTGCTTCTTCCCCTACCAGAAGGCCGTCCTCTCCGTGATTCCTCCTGGGGTCAGGAGGATGGCAAGCATGATGCTGTGTCCCCAAAATGTGGCCAGTGGGCGGCCAAGGAGGACACCCCATCTTTCCTCCTGGTGGAAACACCGCGTTCCCAGAACGGAGGAAGTCTGGTGAGGGAGGCAGAGTACAGAGGCTGCATGTGATCAGCAGCAGCGTTATTGCTACGATACCCAGATTATTCTCAGGGAGGTGACTGCCCTCATTACATGGTGACAATATGGATGTCGTGTCCTATTACCCCATCCTCTGGGCTCACAGTAAGATTTTGTAACCATGTCAACAGTGAGAAAAAGGGAGCAAAGGAGTATCCCTTGGATGGCAAAACACCCAGGTACCTAGTACAGCTGTGGAAATCACTCAGCTCCTAGGCACGTGCTGCCCGAGAGGGCTAAGGGGATGGCAGACCTTGCATCTTCAGCAAAAGCCAGGGGCAGACCTGCAGTCTGGACTAGGTAAGTAGTAAATGCCTACTGCGTGCCCACAGCCATGCTCTGAATAGGGAGGAAGCAGAATAAATAAATGTTAAAATACCATTTCTGTTTTTGAAAGAAATGTACAAGTCAGTCGGAGATAAGTCACTCCCAGTTGTGGGTTGTAAATACCCCGGATTTAGACTCAGGAGACAGAAGTTGGGAGCCTCCCTGTTCCCTTGGTGAGACAGTTAGCCCCTCTGAGCCTTCAGCTTCCTCTGCTGGTAATACCTAGTCCTGTTCGCCCCATAAGCTTCTTGTGAGGAGGAAATTTAAAAAATGCAGTGGTTTCCAAATCAATAGTGCAATCCTTTTTAAGAAGAAAAAATGTATGTGAAACTCCAAGCAAAACCACAGATAACAGCTGAGCTGGTGATTTTGGAGGGGTGGGAGTGTAGGGCTCACCACCTACTCAGCCTTTCCTTGCCCCCAGAGTGGCCTCTAAGGTGCCCGTGAGTACCCTAGACCTCTGAGAAGTGTAGCTTGAAGGCCAGTGAGAAAATGCTTTGAAATAGTGTATTATCATTTTTATTAATGATCATACAAACTGGCCATTAGTGGAGGTGATTGTAGGAATTGAGAGAAGGGCGAGATCAATATGGGCTTAAGTGTTCAAATAGCAGTAGGACATGCACTGATCTTTAAAGGATGGCAGGTGTCTGGCTGGGCAGAGGGGGGTGAGGAGAGGATTCCAGGAAGGGCTGTGGACTTAAGAAATTACCTGTGCTCTGCAGGGCAGGGCGAGGGGAGAACCTGCCTGGTTAGAGCAGACCATGTGTTTGCAGTGGCGGAGGGAGGGGGTGGTTAAAGCTGCCTCTTTAGGCAGATGAACAATGATACAGGTTGGAACTCCTAAGGCAGGTCCTTTGGGAAGTCCAAACCAGGAAGGAGCTGGCTGGGTGTGGGGAAGTCCTTGAGGGTAGTTAGCCTGGCTTTGCTGTCTGACTCTAGTTGGGCTAATTCATTGCCTTGAACTCTACTTGTTTGTTGGAGTCAAACTTCCTGCATTAAGGACCATTTTCTCTACTGATGACAATTCTTTGCTCTGAACTCTGATTCCTAGTCCTAGTTACCATGTCACAGCTCTCCAGGTGTCCTGCTCTCCCCTGCCCCTAACTGATATGTGTGGAGGTTCCCTACCTCCATGGAAGCATCTCCTAGAAAGTCTGTTTACTCAGGATTTCAGTCTCCCCAGACCCCCACGGAGTATTCTTGGTGCCCCTTTTAGGGCCCTGTGCCTCTGGGGAGGGCTGTCCCTACCCTGCCTTCTCCACTGCAGTCCTTTTAGCCCCCAGGGATGATTGACCTTCCCTGCTTGTCTCAGAGCACGTTGTTGTCTTGTCCTCTTTGAAATGCCTGACAGCAGCAAATGCTTGGGTCTAAAAGCAAAATAATGAAATCAAATGAAAGCTCCCCAATTTCTCATGAGCTTGTCCTTGGTCCAGTGTGGTGCATGGTATGCATTATTCAGAGAGGGGCAGCTGTGTTACCTGAAGCAGAAATTCTGTTTTTCAGGTACCAGTCTGGAGGGATACCTGGACTGGAGCTGGATGGCCCTACCCAGCAGACTGTGGGTGCTTTTGGGGCAGAGGAGGTCCAGCTTTGGCGCTGGATCTGACAAGGCCATTGAAGTAGCTTGTGTCTTCTGACCAGTCATGGGAAAGGTCAGGTCAGTTAGCCCAGTCAGAGAGGGTGGGAGGGCCCGACGGGTAGGGCAGACGGCAGGAAAGATGAAAGGAGAAAGTGTGTAGACTGTGTGGCTGGAGGGACTCCCGGAGAGATGGCCCATACCCATATTGCCCCCACTAAATTCACCAGCTACGTGAAATTAAAGAACATAGAATACCTTCTAAATGAGAATGCTGTAAAGTTGAAGTGTGTGGGGAGAAGGAGAGGGTCAACGTCCACCATGGATGGATTGTTGTCTAGTCCCAGTTACGCATCCCCTTCCCATAAGACCATTATGTTCCCTTGCCTGTTTACCTGTGACTTATTGTGGCCTTTAGAAGAGGGAACGTATTTTAGTCCCCCATCCCCCGCATCAGCTGCCTTGACCATGTGACTTACTTGGGCCAATGGAATTGGACAGTTCAGAGACTCTAAGTAGTATAGTACATTTGCTGGTTCTCTTGAGGTCTCTTGCTTGGTTCCTTCTACTGTCAGCACAGCAGGTCCCAAATGAGCTTCAGTCTAAGTCCAGGAATGAGGAGACACACGGAGAATATCTGCAGCTGCCAACATGCTCTGTGAACAAGAAAGAAATGCTTCTGGTTATGAGCCACTAAGATCTTAGGGTGTATTTGTTACCATAGCAAAGCTGGCTAACACAGTTAATGTCAATCAATGATGAGGAAATTAATCACGTCTGCCTTGAGTTAAGTTTTCTTTAACTTGATTTGTTTATTTAAATGATTGTTGTCATCTTCACTTGGGTGAATAGCATTGATAAATAAGAGGGGTTGTTTGTTTTAATGAATCCATGGAAGAATGTTGTTGATTTTTACAGAATCCACATATTAGGATTTGACGAGTCCTATGGCTGGGCTTCTAACTGGATTTCCCTTCATTCATGGTTGACTAGGTCTAAACATAGTGTGTGGCTGTCCATTCTCTGCCCTGAACTGTTGAGAACACATTTCCACCAACCATCTCCAGAATCCTACCAACTTTGTGCAGATAGCCCTCCTTCAACTCTGATTCAGTGAATATTAACTAAGCACTTACTATGCCCAGGGCCAAGGGAGTGTATATCCATTACTTCATTTGGCCTTCCCAACAATTCTTTAGCAATAGGTAATATTGTTGCTATAGACTGAAAGTGTCCCCCACCAAAGTTCATATGTTGAAACCTAACCCCCACTCTGATGGTATTAGAAACTGGGGCCTTTGGGAGATGCTTAGGTTATAGGGTAGAGCCCTCATGAATAGAACTAGTGCCCTTATAAAAGAGACCCCAGAGAGCTCCCTCACCCCTTCCACCATGTGAGGACTCAGTGAGAAGATGGCTGTCTATGAGACAGAAAGTGGACTCTCACCAGACACCAAATCTGTGTTCACCTTGATCTTGGAATTCTCAGTCTCATAACCTGTGAGAAATAAATTTCTGTTGTTTATAAGCCATCTGGTCTATGATATTCTGTTATAGAAGCCAGAATGGACTAAGATAATTGTTATATACCTTTTGAGGAAATCAAGAGTCCAGAGGGTTTGCCAGAGGCACAAAGCTGGTAAGAAGCAGATCACAATTTTAACTTAGGTTTCTTCATTCTTGGCCCAGGGCTTTCTCTTCACCGCCCCATGCTCTATGGATTGCATGTGCTCTGTATGAGGCTACCATCAAGGATCTAATTTTCCAGAAGCTCAGGGACATGGGTTCATGGGCTGGTAGTGGGGAGATGGGGCCGAAGATAAGATCTTTTATGCTTCATACATTTATATTTCAATTTATATTTTATTCCCAGACATAAATTCATTTGTATTACATCCTTAGAATGAAAAGTTCAATAAACTAGGAGCCTCTGAACTCTAGGGTGGCAATTGTCCTTTTTGAGAGGGACCTCTGTGTCCTCTTAGAAGGGAAGCATTAGTAGAATTAAAAATAAATAGCTCTGCAAGAGAGTTGGTCTCCAAAGGAGCTGCAGTCTTTGAAGAATATTCTCACTGTTAATTCTCTGAGAGTAGCAAGACTCATATTGTTAACAAACAACAACAATAATATTAATAATTGAATAATAGCTTCAGTGTCAATAAGAATGTTGCACAATGCTTTCATATAAATTGTCTGTCTGCAGTCTGAGAAGGCCTCCAAGAACCGCTTGGATTGACCCTGTCATCACTGCTGGCTGCCATCTGTCTGGGGCTCAGTAGTGTGTGTGTCCAGGCCTGGCAGGGCTCCATGGTGTCACCTCATGCCTTCCTGCCTCCAGAAAGAATAGCTCCTTGATGGTCTGGGAAACCTGGCAGTCACTGAAAGAGACTCCTTCCTATCCTCATACCTTCAACTGACTGGACTATAGACTTGCCTGGTGACCTTGGCTTCTATAGGGAGATGGGGAGAAAAGATAGTAGTTCCTGGTTTGCCTGTATTTGGCTTTCATACAATTTCCACTCTAGGAAGCAGCTCTTGTGGGACCCACTACTTTCTCCTCAGCAGCTGAATTACAGATTTATTGCCTTAGAAGCAAAGGGGTCCCAACAAGAGAGTGTGGATGGCCCAGCACATATCCATTTCTACCACTGCCTGGGATGCCTCCCTAGAGTGATGCTAAAGGGCTGAAGAAATCCCAGGTCTGTTGGCTGGGTGCAAAGCTACGAGTCCTGTCCTCAACACACAGCCATAGGACAGAAAGGACATCTCCCTGCAAGGGGTACAAGTTCCTCTGAAGTCTGGCCTCAGGTCCCCCAGATGGAAAGTTTTGAGAATGGACTTTGCAACGACTAGACGTACCCAAGGGGCACAGTGGGCCATCTTGCTCTTCCAGAGAGGTTTCTGAATCACTGTGCTGCCTGAGATGCCTGCCTAGAGTGATGCTAAAGGGCTGAAGAAATCACAGATCTGTTGGCTGGGTGCAAAGCTACGAGTCCTGTCCTCAAATTTTCTGCATGGGGAGCCCACACTTTCCCCTCAAGCATGGGGAAGGGCGAGGTTCTGAGTATGCTTACCCCTCCTAAGCCTCATCACCCTGACTTCTGCATTCAGACCATCTGCTTTTTGGACCAGACTGCCATGTTGGAGAAAAGGAGGCGATCTCTTTGAGAAGTTCCGATTCCTTCTCTGTATAAGCTTCTTTGAGGTCAAGCAGAGAATCACACAAGACCTGGTTTCTGAGTGCCTCAAATTCAAAAGGCCTCAGTCCCTGTATATGGATCCTTCCCCTGGCCTGCCTTTTTGACCCCTCCTGTCCTGGGGAGTAAGGCAGGTGGCTACCTGGTAGACTGCCCCACTCTGGGGAGCCTCAGACCTACCCTCCCATAGCCATAGCCCTCTTGGAGGGTTTCTTATGCGTGGTCTCTGTGCCTTGGGCTACTTAATCCATCCCTCTCACCACAGCTAATGGACCAAGAATGGGCCTTGGACCCAAGGCAGTAAACTCTAACTTGCCATTAGCCGGGGTAGTGGTTAGGCTTTTAAAACTTCAGAGCTGGCTAGTCACCCAGATGGTGACTAGCCAAATCAGTCAGATTCTGCTTCAGAAGTTGAATGTGAGAGGTACAGAGAGTGGGCTGGTGAGTAAAGTGGAGGTGGATCCAAAGGAGCAGATCCCAAACACCAGGAGTAGCTCAGTCTCCACGGGAGCGGAGGAGGAGAGCCCTAGGTGGGTACAATGCCTGCTCCTGTGGGTGTGACCCAGTGACTCAGGCACGAAGGCTGAGTTGGCACCTCAAGGATTGTCTTTTCATAAGGCTGCATTCTTGTGTCTTGCAACAATCTCAGTGACCTGAGTATGTTTCTTTTTCTAGAGCCTAAAAGAGTGTAACATGTACAGAGAGCATACTTGAGAAGTCTGATTTAAAAGGCAGAGCAAAACAATTGACCAGAGCTTTCCTGGACTCCCATCAACATACTCACCTGGGTCAGGCTGAGATGTGTCTCTGGGCCTGTCACTAGGAGCAGTGCTCCCTGGGGGTTTGGAGGGCGACGGGTGAAGGTGCTTGCCTCTGGTCAGGGAGAGGGGCTCCGAGAGGGACAAGAGAGGCTGTCAGGGTGGGAAAGTCTCTGATCTAAGAAGGCATCCCTTTCCTGTTCTACAAACACTCTAAGCAGAGGAAGGGGAGAGTTGAGCCAGCGAGGTGAGGATGGTGGTAATGGTGGTGGGGGATGGGATAAGGGAATAGGATCCCACAGCCTCCCCAGGGCTTCAGCGCCTGGCTCCGGCCCAGTCAGACGGCGGGGAGATGGATGAAGTGGATGCCCGATGTCTGGGCCATGCTCCTTGCTCTCATTCTGGCTTCCCGTCTGATGTCCTCACTTCACCCTCTTTGCAGCTAGAGCTGAGCCTCCCCATCCTGTGGGGAAAATCTAGCTCTGTGTGCCCAGAAGCTCAGCAGGCATGGCAAATGGAGAGGAAGATGGCCTTTGAAGCCCACCTCCTTCAGGAAGCTTTCTCTGATTAATCTCAGCTAGACAAACTCTTTCTTTTCAGCTATGCCACCAGGGAATGTGAGAGGTGGGACTGGCCAGCTGGGAGCACCAGGAGGACAGGAGCCACATCAGCCTTGTTCACTGATGCATCCTGAAAGCTTAACACAGCGCCCGGCCCGGAGAAGGGGCTCGATTAGTGGTTATTGAATGAATGAATGAACAAACAGATGAATGCATGAATGAATTAACTCTTCTTGTTTTAAAGCCAAGGTGACTTTATTTTAAATATAACAGTATGCAGTTTGCCAATATGTAAAAGGAGAGCAACGAACTATCATGGAAGCAGAGGACAGGGTCTAGAACTCTGCCCCCCGGGCTCCCCTGTGTTTCTCTGCATCAGTCCTTAAGGATTCTCTGCATCCTTTGAAATTCAGTGTGAAACTCCTCTCATTTTCCCAATGAAGAAACAGGTCCCCAAAGGAAAAGTGACTTGTCTAAGCCAGAACAGGCACCCTGGTCTCCCAACCTCCAGACTATATTTCATGTGCTCAGTTTAGACTGTATTAATTCACCATGCTAGGAACCCAGCAGACACTGGGTGGCTGAAGCCTTGGGAGGGAGGGGAGGGGGGAGGGACTTGTTGATTCTCAGGCTGTGTGCGCTGGTGAGAGTCATGAGCGACACCCACGATGAAGGATGCTGCACCAAAATAAATGTATTGTATTTAAATATTCCCCAAGTCGTTTTGTGTATTTAAATCTTATTCATCTCCTCTAAATCTCTCCCCACTACATTAATGTGATGACTTTGACAGAAAGATGAATAACATTATTAAAGCAGCTCATGAGCAAATTTCACTCATAAAAATCTCCCATTCACTCGCTCGCTTTGCTGTTCCCACTCGGTATTCTGTTCCTGTTCACCTCCCAGGTCTCCATCCCTCTGGGCCCCAGGCTGATGGTGGGGGGCAGTGGTTGCCGGTAGGGAGGTTCAGAGGACAGGGACATGTGTGCATTTCAAACCCACTTCTAAATCTTCCCCTTTCATTTGAAAAATAAATCATTTGAGCCAAACTTCAGATGCAACAAGATTCAGGCTGGAGAGAGGGAGGGAAGGCAGACTCTCCTTTGAGAAAAGCCTCCTCCAGCAAGGGCACAGGATGGGGAACAAATATGGCAAGTGACCAGGTGGTGTCCTCCTTGGGGATGCACATCTCAGGAGAGCAGGGACCCTCACTACCAAACTCTCCTCTGGGGGATTCGGCCAAACACACATCTTTCAAAATGCTGGCTCCTGCCCAGCCAGAGGCAGCCCTGGAAGCTGCCATAGCCTCCCGTTCCTCCTGGTGCCCTGCTTGGTCTTGCTGGCTGGGGATTTATGCCCCTCTTTGCCAAGCCACCCCGATGGATGGCTTCCAGGATGGCAGCAGAGTCAGTGGTATTCATCTCAGCACTGTCTCAACCTTCTCCTTTAAATCATTGCTCACGTTGGCAGACGTTTGTTCACTCCTGACAGCCTGGCCTGAGCCTGGCTGCTCCATCTGTGGGACTCCCAGCCAGAAGGGCCTGCAAGGTCTACATGTGCAGGGGCTGGAGGACCCTCTTCTGTCCTTTTCACACCTGCCTAAGCCCTCTGTTAGGTCATGTGAAGTCTGGGACGCCAACCCCAGAGACCCAAGGCACACCTCTGACCCAGCTCTGACCGTATTACATAAAAGCCAGCTGTTGGTGTGGTGACTGGGCTGTTAGTTCTTCTGGCCACGGGTGGTGCTCACTTTCTTTGTGTTCCCAATGCCTAGTGCAGATCCTGGCTCATAATATGTGCTCAGTGACTATTTGAAGAACTGAACATTTAAATTGTGCAGTGGATACAGTCTCTTCAGAAAATTAGTTGGCAGTATCTACTAAAGCCAAACATACACATGCTCTGTGACTCACCTGGGTGAATATCCCACAGAAATGAGTGTGCTTCTGTCTATCCAAAGAAACGCACAAGGCTGGCAAGCTTATTCCTAATAGGACCAAACTGAAAGCAGCCCAAATGTCCATTCACAGTGGAATGGGCAAATAAATTGTAGTGTATTTACACAAGGATCCCATGGCCTTGGTGCTGTGTAGCAATGAAAAAGAACGAGGTCCTAGTCACACAACAACATGGGTGAGTTTCACACAAAAGAAGGCAGACGCCAAACGAACTGTGATTACATTTACAATAAGTTCCAAGACATGCAAACCTAACAATGGTGATTGGAAGTCAGAATAATGGTTATCTTTGAGATGCGGGAGGTCATGGTGGCTATTGATTGGGAGGAGATATAAGGAAGCCTCCTGGGGTATTGGAAATTTTCTAAATCTTGATCTCAGTGGTGGCTGGTTACACGGGTATAAGCAAAGGTAAACGTTCTCTGGGGATGTACATTTATTACCTGTAAACTGTAAGTTAAATCTTATTAAAAATGGTAAAGAAAATGTGGCAGGGTTCCCAATCTTTTTGCGTCAAAATCTGTGCCTTATTGTATTTGCCTTCTGTCTTCTGCATGTCCAAAACCATGCAAAACTATTACACTGAGCTTTTTCTATGTTTTATATTATGAAGACATTTGATATAGTGCATATACATTTTCTAACTATGCAAAAGCATGCCCACCAGAAATTTTTTATTTTCTTATTTTTAAAATTTTTTATTGAATTATAGTTGATTTACAATGTTGTGCTAATTTCTGCTATAGAGAAGAGTGATTCCATTATACATATACGTACATTCTTTTTAAAATTATTTTCCATTATGTTTATTACAGGATATTGATATAGTTCCCTGTGCTATACAGTAGGACCTTGTTTATCCATTCTCTATATAATAGTTTACACCCACCAGAAACGTATCATTTCCCCTCCCCAATACCCTGCGTGAAAATCACTGCATTAAAGCATATTTACCTCTTAGCACAAAAGATATTCATTACTTCCAAAGACTATGTCTCATTAGAGTGAGGTGGTAGGCAGAGAGGATGATTGCTAACTCGTAAATTTGGAGGGAAGCGGGCTGTCATAGAGCAGAAGCCAAGGGACCTTGTGTCCAAGAACCTCAAAATCATTGAAGGTCTGCATTCAAGGACTTTCCAAGAAGAGCAAAGGGCTAGACCAACCCTTACTTTATCTCAGCTCAGTTCTCTGAAAACTGCGTGCTGTGTGCCCTCTGTATGTACATGTGCCTGGATATCCGCGGAGAATGACCACCCGAACCACTGGAATCACCTTGAGAGAAGAGAGGGGCGATGTGGGGAGGAAGGAGGCCAGGTATCAAAGCTGAGTCCAGACAGAAAAAAGAGGCAATCCACATGGGTAAATTGCAAATTGCCCGTTTGTTACCCCTTGCCACCAAGATCTTATGCTAGAGCCCTAAGAAGAGGACCACTGAGGATATTTTTGAATTAGTTTATAGAAGGATCGGATCAGCTTTGAGTGAAAATAACAAAACATAACTGGAACTAACTTAAGCAAAAAGGTAATTTATTGTAAGAAAAGGAATGCATGGTCAGGACTATGGCTGCATCTCAAAACAAACAACTGGAAGGAGAGTCTTGAAAGTCATCAGGCCTCACTCTTCATTCTTTTTTATGCATTGCTTTGAGCTGTAGCTCTGTTCTTCACTTTCTCTGCAGGTAAGTTTTCTCCACGTGGTAGAAAACAGAGCAACAGGGGTGCTGGAAGCTCCTTGGCCTTAAAGCGTCCGGGTGTGCAATTCAAAAATCTCGGGAGAGAGATCTGATTGGTCACGGTTGAGTCAGTTGTCTATCCTCAGACCTATCAGCTGAGGATGGGAGCCTGACCATGTATATTAATTGGCTGTTCCTGCATTAGCCATGGGGGTGGTGGATGCTAGGTACTAGGGAATGTGCAGAGTCCTGAAAGGTAGAGCTGGGCAGAGACAACACCACAAATAACCTCTACCGGGAACTTGGAAAGCAGTGGTTCTTCCCCATTCTACGGTGGGAGTCAGAATTAGATCAACAGTGTTTTCTCCTGACATTGTCACCATATTGTACTTAATCTTGGCTGATGAAACCTACATACTTGTTCCTGTTATGGTGAGAGTTTGTTCATGGTTTGACTTTGGTTTCCCAGTTCTTCAGTCTGTTTCCCATTTGGCACCACAATACCTCACTCTTGTTGCTGGGGACAGTCCTTTGCTTGGCTCCAGTCTTCATTTACCTACAGACAGCCCCTAGTCATTGGGCCTTCATCCAATGGCATGATGGTGGAAACTTAACTGCAGGTTGTTTGGTTGATGGATGAGCACTTTCTTCTTGGGTAAACCATTTAAACTCTTTGAGTCTTATTTGTCTTCTGGTAATAATGGAATAATATTAATATAAAATTTGATCTGCCCTCTTCATTACATCCCTTCACTTGATCCTCCATGAGAGGACTGGTTCTATGAGATAGGCAGATATTTATTATTACAACCCTTTTTTTACATCTGAAGAAACTGAGACTCAGAGAGATCAAACAAGTTGTCCAAAGTGATAGATTCCAGTAGTAAGTGGTAGATCTGAGATTCAAATTCAGGCCTTTGGATTACACATCTTCTATTAACCTAAAGATAGAACACTGGGCCAACCAGGTGACTTGTAAGTTTCCTTCTAGAGCTAAAATCTATGATTCTATAGAAAATAGTAATGTTAAAAGAAATATTAGCTAACATTTATTACGTTTGCTAAGTTCCAGGCAATGTTCAAAGCATTCTACCTATATAGCTCATTTTAATAACCATATGAGGCACATACTATTATTATTCCCATTTAACAGATAAGGAAACCAAGTCATGAAGAGTTAATGACCATACTCATAAGTGGTAGATCTGGGATTCCAACCCAGTCCTTCTGGTGCCAGAGCCCAAGCTCTAAACTTCTACTGCATTTGACAAGGAGCAGATAATGGGATGCTCCCTTCAGAACTCTCCAGACAGTTTACATAGCTGAGCCTCCTTGCAGATTGGACAGATTCTGCCAGTGGGAACCAAGGCTCCGTGGGAGGGCAGTATAGCACTAAATGTCTCCCATAGTTGGGGTGGGGAGTAGTGGGAGGCAGGGTGAAAAGAACGGGGAAAGGCACTTAAACCACACACACTGTAAGGCAGAAAACAGCAAGTGGAGCGTGGAGTTTTTCATTCAAATATGGCTCAAATAGTTGCTGTGTGTTTGACCTCGGGTAAGTTACTTAATATTGCTGAGTCTCAAGTTCACCATCTGTAAAAATCCCTCCCTCCTGGGTCTACCGTGAGGATTATAAATAACACGGAGTACTTAGCATAGTATAGGATATGACGAGTTCTTTCTATGTGGTTGCTAAAGCCCTTAGATTGGGGGACGGGTTAAAGGTAAATTAAAACTTTTTTGCCATGGGGCTTTGGTTTGGGGGAGTTTGCATTCCAAGGCAGGGAAACAAGACAGACCACAGCAAAGCCAGGGAAAGAGCGTTTGCTAAGCATTCTGATGTGCTCCTCAGGATGTGGAAATGCAGTTTGGAATGAGTGCCATTCCAGTCCTGCTGGGAGGAGCAGTAATGGGACCAGGCAGGAACTAAGACACCATGTGGTGTGCCTGGAACTCAGGATGAGTGTTTCCCTGTCTGAACTGCTGGAGAAGACAGAACCACTGAGCTTAAGGGAGGGAGGGACCTGGCTTAGAATCCCAGCCTGGTCCCTCATCGGTTGGTGACCCTGAGTAGGTGAGTTATATTCTCTGACTTACAACATGAGAATAGGAGAAAATGTACTCAGGGATCTTGGTCCACACAGTCCCTAGGGGATGGTTAGTATTGGAGACATACAGTGATGCCATGGGGAATGTTTGGGACATTCTTTACTTAAACTTCTAGGAAGGGCACTGTGTCTGCCACTCTGCCCTCTTCAGCCAGGAGGAATAATCTTCTTCAGTGTCTGGATCTGAAACCCTAAGAGATTCTCTTTCTGATCTACCCCATAATCACAATGGGACTGCCAAATATAGTAGAAATTGCACTGAAATGAGGGCCAGTTGAACTGGACTTAGGTAATTCATTCAACAGTTCTGAGCCTCAGTGGTTTTTTTTTTTTTTTTTTTTTTTTTTATCTGTAAAGAGAGAAAGGGTACATTTGAAAGGGTAGTTGTGAGAACTAAACTAGGCATCTTCTGTAAAGATTGCTGGCCAATGTTCATTGAATTTGCCATGACTCTGGGGGTGGGCTTTCTTTACCGCCTAACCTCAAACCCCTATGCATCTCCCCTTTATACCCTAAAGGGGACCTTTTCCTACCTGGATGCAGCTATTCTTGTTCTACCCAGCAGG